>NW_028327729.1:0-357177 GCF_031878675.1 Megascapheus bottae
ACGGATGTATGTGAAGTCGTAGAATGGAGTTGTGTGAAGTCCCAGAATGGAGGTGTGTGAATTCAGAGAATGGAGGTGTGTGAAGTCATAGAATGGAGGTGTGTGACGTCAGAATTGAAGTGTGTGAAGTCATAGAATGGAGGTGTGTGAAGTCTGAATGTAGGTGTGTGAAGTCACAGAATGGAGGTGTGTCAACTCAGAATGGAGGTGTGTGACGTCACAGAACGGAGGTGTGTGAAGTCATAGAATGGAGGTGTGTGAAGTCAGAATGGAGGTGTGTGAAGTCACAGAATTGAGGTGTGTGAACACAGAATGGAGGTGTGTGAATCACAGAATGGAGGTGTGTGAAATCAGAATGGAGGTGGGTGAAGTCACAGAACGGATGTGTGTGAAGTCGTAGAATGGAGGTGTGTGAAGTCACAGAATGGAGCTGTGTGAAGTCAGAATGGAGGTGTGTGAAGTCATAGAATCGAGGTGTGTGAAGTCATAGATGGAGGTGTGTGAAGTAACAGAATGGAGTTGGTGAAGTCATAGAAAGGAGGTGTCGGAAGTCATAGAATGGAGCAGTGTGAAGTCATAGAGTGGAAGTCAGTGAAGTCAGAGATTCGAGATCTGTGAAGTCATAGAATGGAGGTGTGTGAAGTCACAGAATGGAAGTGTGTGAACTCAGAATGGAGGTGGGTGAAATCACAGAACGGATGTGTGTGAAGTCGTAGAATGGAGGTGTGTGAAGTCACAGAATGGAGCTGTGTGAAGTCAGAATGGAGGTGTGTGAAGTCATAGAATGGAGGTGTGTGAAGTCATAGATGGAGGTGTGTGAAGTAACAGAATGGAGTTGGTGAAGTCATAGAAAGGAGGTGTCGGAAGTCATAGAATGGAGCAGTGTGAAGTCATAGAGTGGAAGTCAGTGAAGTCAGAGATTCGAGGTCTGTGAACTCATAGAATGGAGGTGTGTGAACTCATAGAATGGAGGTGTGTGACGTCACAATGGAAGTGTGTGAAGTCATAGAATGGAGGTGTGTGAAGTCATAGATGGAGGTGTGTGACGTCACCTAATGGAGTTGTGTGAAGTCATAGAATGGAGCTGTGTGAAGTCAGAATGGAGGTGTGTGAAGTCACATAATGGAGGTGTGTCAACTCAGAATGGAGGTGTGTGAAGTCACAGAATGGAGGTGTGTGAAGTCATAGAATGGAGGTGTGTGAAGTCAGAATGGAGGTGTGTGAAGTCACAGAACTGAGGTGTGTGAACACAGAATGGAGGTGTGTGAATCACAGAATGGAGGTGTGTGAAATCAGAATGGAGGTGGGTGAAGTAACAGAATGGATGTGTTTGAACTCGAAGAATGGAGGTGTGTGAAGTCACAGAATGGAGGTGTGTGAATTCAGAGAATGGAGGTGTGTGAAGTCATAGAATGGAGGTGTGTGAAGTGATAGAATGGAGGTGTGTGAAGTCGTAGAATGGAGGTGTGTGAAGTCACAGAATGGAGGTGTGTGAAGTCAAACTGGTGCTGAGGTAAGTCAGAATGGAGTTGTGTGAAGTCATAGAATGTAGGTGTGTGAACTCACAATGGAGGTGTGTGAAGTCATAGATGGAGGTGTGTGAAGTCATAGTATGGAGGTGTGTAAAATCATAGAATGGAGTTTTGTGAAGTCAGAGAATGGAGCTGTGTGAAGTCAGAATTGAGGTGTGTGAAGTCATAGAATGGAGGTGTGTGAAGTCAAAATGGAGTTGTGTGAAATCATAGAATCGAGGTGTGTGAAGTCACAATGGAGGTGTGTGAAGTCATATAATGGAGGTGCGTGAAGTCACAGAATGGAGGTGTGTGAAGTCATGGAATGGAGGTGGGTGAAGTCATAGAATGGAGGTGTGTGAAGTCACAGAATGGAGGTGTGTGAACTCAGAATGGAGGTGGGTGAAGTCACAGAACGGATGTGTGTGAAGTCGTAGAATGGAGGTGTGTGAAGTCACAGAATGGAGGTGTGTGAATTCAGAGAATGGAAGTGTGTGAAGTCATAGAATGGAGGTGTGTGAAGTCATAGAATGGAGGTGTCTGAAGTCATCGAATGGATTTTTGTGAAGTAAGAATGAAGGTGTGTGAAGTCATAGAATGGAGGTGTGTGACGTCACAATTGAAGTGTGTGAAGTCATAGAATGGAGGTGTGTGAAGTCAGAATGGAGGTGTGTGAAGTCACAGAATGGAGGTGTGTCAACTCAGAATGGAGGTGTGTGAAGTCACAGAATGGAGGTGTGTGAAGTCATAGAATGGCGGTGTGTGAAGTCATAGATGGAGGTGTGTGAAGTCAGAATGGAGGTGTGTGAAGTCACAGAATTGAGGTGTGTGAACACAGAATGGAGGTGTGTGAATCACAGAATGGAGGTGTGTGAAATCAGAATGGAGGTGGGTGAAGTCACAGAATGGAGGTGTGTGAAGTCATAGAATGGAGGTGTGTGAAGTCATAGAATGGAGGTGTGTGAAGTCAGAGAATGGAGGTGTGTGAAGTCAAACAATGTTGGTGAGGTAAGTCAGAATGGAGGTGTGTGAAGTCACAGAATGTAGGTGTGTGAACTCAGAATGGAGATGTGTGAAGTCATAGATGGAGGTGTGTGAAGTCATAGTATGGAGGTGTGTGAAATCATAGAATGGAGTTTGTGAAGTCACAGAATGGAGCTGTGTGAAGTCAGAATGGAGGTGTGTGAAGTCATAGAATGGAGGTGTGTGAAGTCAAAATGGAGGTGTGTGAAATCATAGAATCGAGGTGTGTGAAGTCACAATGGAGGTGTGTGAAATCATAGAATCGAGGTGTGTGAAGTCACAGAATGGAAGTGTTTGAAGTCATGGAATGGAGGTGTGTGAAATCATAGAATGGAGGTTTGTGAAGTCACAGAAGGGAAGTGTGTGAACTCAGAATGGAGGTGGGTGAAATCACAGAACGGATGTGTGTGAAGTCGTAGAATGGATGTGGGTGAAGTCACAGAATGGAGGTGTGTGAAGTCATAGAATGGAGGTGTGTGAAGTCATAGAATGGAAGTGTGTGAATTCATAGATGGAGGTGTGTGAAGTCATAGTATGGAGGTGTGTGAAATCATAGAATGGAGGTGTGTGAATTCAGAGAATGGAGGTGTGTGAAGTCATAGAATGGAGGTGTGTGAAGTCAAAGAATGGAGCTGTGTGAAGTCAGAATGGAGGTGTGTGAAGTCATAGAATGGAGGTGTGTGAAGTCATAGTTGGAAGTGTGTGAAGTAACAGAATGGAGGTGGTGAAGTCATAGAAAGGAGGTGTGGGAAGTCATAGAATGGAGGAGTGTGAAATCATAGAGTGGAAGTGAGTGAAGTCACAGATTCGAGGTCTGTGAAGTCATAGAATGGAGGTGTGTGAACTCATAGAATGGAGATGTGTGACGTCACAATGGAAGTGTGTGAAGTCAAAGAATGGAGGTGTGTGAAGTCATAGAATGGAGGTGTGTAAAAACATAGAATGGAGGGGTGTGAAGTCAGAGTGGAGGTGTGTGAAGTCACAGAATTGAGGTGTGTGAAGTCACAGAATAGAGGTGTGTGAAGGCAGAATCGAGGTGTGTGAAGTCACAGAAGGGAGGTGTGTGTAGTCACAGAATGGATGATTGTGAAGTAAGAGTGAAAGTGTTTGAAGTCATAGAATGGAGGTGTGTGAAGTCACAGAATGGAGTTGTGTGAAGGTATAGAATGGAGGTTTGGGAAGTCATAGAATGGAGGAGTTTGAAGTCACAGAATGGAGGTGGTGAAGTCATAGAAAGGAGGTGTGGGAAGTCATAGAATGGAGGAGTGTGAAGTCATAGAGTGGAAGTGAGAGAAGTCACAGATTCGAGGTCTGTGAAGTCATAGAATGGAGGTGTGCGAAGTCATAGAATGGAGGTGTGTGAAGTCATGCAATGGAGGTGTGTGAAGTCACAAGGGAGGTGTGTGAAATCATAGAATGGAGGTGTGTGAAGTCAAAAAATGGAGGTGTGTGAAGTCATAGAATGGAGGTGTGTGAAGTCATAGAATGGAGGTGTGTGAAGTCATGGAATGGAGGTGTGTGAAGTCAAAAAATGGAGGTGTGTGACGTCATAGAATGGAGGTGTGTGAAGTCATCGAATGGATTTTTGTGAAGTAAGAATGAAGGTGTGTGAAGTCATAGAATGGAGGTGTGTGACGTCACCTAATGGAATTGTGTGAAGTCATAGAATGGAGGTGTGTGAAGTCTGAATGGAGGTGTGTGAAGTCACAGAATGGAGGTGTGTCAACTCAGAATGGAGGTGTGTGAAGTCACAGAATGGAGGTGTGTGAAGTCATAGAATGGAGGTGTGTGAAGTCAGAATGGAGGTGTGTGAAGTCATAGAATGGAGGTGTGTGAAGTCAGAATGCAGGTGTGTGAAGTCACAGAATTGAGGTGTGTGAACACAGAATGGAGGTGTGTGAATCACAGAATGGAGGTGGGTGAAGTCACAGAATGGATGTGTTTGAACTCCTAGAATGGAGGTGTGTGAAGTCACAGAATGGATGTGTTTGAACTCCTAGAATGGAGGTGTGTGAAGTCACAGAATTGAGGTGTGTGAACACAGAATGGAGGTGTGTGAATCACAGAATGGAGGTGTGTGAAATCAGAATGGAGGTGGGTGAAGTCACAGAATGGATGTGTTTGAACTCCTAGAATGGAGGTGTGTGAAGTCACAGAATGGAGGTGTGTGAATTCAGAGAATGTAGGTGTGTGAAGTCATAGAATGGAGGTGTGTGAAGTGATAGAATGGAGGTGTGTGAAGTCATAGAATGGAGGTGTGTGAAGTCACAGAATGGAGGTGTGTGAAGTCAAACTGGTGGTGAGGTAAGTCAGAACGGAGTTGTGTGAAGTCACAGAATGTAGGTGTGTGAACTCAGAATGGAGGTGTGTGAAGTCATAGATGGAGGTGTGTGAAGTCATAGTATGGAGGTGTGTAAAATCATAGAATGGAGTTTTGTGAAGTCACAGAATGGAGCTGTGTGAAGTCAGAATTGAGGTGTATGAAGTCATAGAATGGAGGTGTGTGAAGTCATAGATGGAAGTGTGTGAAGTAACAGAATGGAGGTGGTGAAGTCATAGAAAGGAGGTGTGGGAAGTCATAGAATGGAGGAGTGTGAAGTCATAGAGTGGAAGTGAGTGAAGTCACAGATTCGAGGTCTGTGAAGTCATAGAATGGAGGTGTGTGAACTCATAAAATGGAGATGTGTGACGTCACAATGGAAGTGTGTGAAGTCACAGAATGGAGGTGTGTGAAGTCATAGAATGGAGGTGTGTAAAAACATAGAATGGAGGGGTGTGAAGTCAGAGTGGAGGTGTGTGAAGTCACAGAATTGAGGTGTGTGAAGTCACAGAATAGAGGTGTGTGAAGGCAGAATCGAGGTGTGTGAAGTCACAGAAGGGAGGTGTGTGTAGTCACAGAATGGATGATTGTGAAGTAAGAGTGAAAGTGTTTGAAGTCATAGAATGGAGGTGTGTGAAGTCACAGAATGGAGTTGTGTGAAGGTATAGAATGGAGGTGTGTGAAGTCATAGAATTGAGGTGTGTGAAGTCATAGAATGGAGGTGTGTGAAGTCACAGAATGGAGGTGGTGAAGTCATAGAAAGGAGGTGTGGGAAGTCATAGAATGGAGGAGTGTGAAGTCATAGAGTGGAAGTGAGAGAAGTCACAGATTCGAGGTCTGTGAAGTCATAGAATGGAGGTGTGCGAAGTCATAGAATGGAGGTGTGTGAAGTCATGCAATGGAGGTGTGTGAAGTCACAATGGAGGTGTGTGAAATCATAGAATGGAGGTGTGTGAAGTCAAAAAATGGAGGTGTGTGAAGTCATGGAATGGAGGTGTGTAAAGTCATAGAATGGAGGTGTGTGAAGTCATGGAATGGAGGTGTGCGAAGTCAAAAAATGGAGGTGTGTGAAGTCATAGAATGGAGGTGTGTGAAGTCATCGAATGGATTTTTGTGAAGTAAGAATGAAGGTGTGTGAAGTCATAGAATGGAGGTGTGTGACGTCACCTAATGGAGTTGTATTAAGTCATAGAATGGAGGTGTGTGAAGTCTGAATGGAGGTGTGTGAAGTCACAGAATGGAGGTGTGTCAACTCAGAATGGAGGTGTGTGAAGTCACAGAATGGAGGTGTGTGAAGTCATAGAATGGAGGTGTGTGAAGTCAGAATGGAGGTGTGTGAAGTCATAGAATGGAGGTGTGTGAAGTCAGAATGGAGGTGTGTGAAGTCACAGAATTGAGGTGTGTGAACACACAATGGAGGTGGGTGAAGTCACAGAATGGATGTGTTTGAACTCCTAGAATGGAGGTGTGTGAAGTCACAGAATGGATGTGTTTGAACTCCTAGAATGGAGGTGTGTGAAGTCACAGAATGGAGGTGTGTGAATTCAGAGAATGTAGGTGTGTGAAGTCATAGAATGGAGGTGTGTGAAGTGATAGAATGGAGGTGTGTGAATTCAGAGAATGTAGGTTTGTTAAGTCATAGAATGGACCTGTGCGAAGTCATAGAATGGAGGTGTGTGAAGTCATGCAATGGAGGTGTGTGAAGTCAAAATGGAGGTGTGTGAAATCATAGAATGGAGGTGTGTGAAGTCAAAAAATGGAGGTGTGTGAAGTCATGGAATGGAGGTGTGTGAAGTCATAGAATGGAGGTGTGTGAAGTCATGGAATGGAGGTGTGTGAAGTCAAAAAATGGAGGTGTGTGAAGTCATAGAATGGAGGTGTGTGAAGTCATCGAATGGATTTTTGTGAAGTAAGAATGAAGGTGTGTGAAGTCATAGAATGGAGGTGTGTGACGTCACCTAATGGAGTTGTGTGAAGTCATAGAATGGAGGTGTGTGAAGTCTGAATGGAGGTGTGTGAAGTCACAGAATGGAGGTGTGTCAACTCAGAATGGAGGTGTGTGAAGTCACAGAATGGAGGTGTGTGAAGTCATAGAATGGAGGTGTGTGAAGTCAGAATGGAGGTGTGTGAAGTCATAGAATTGAGGTGTGTGAAATCACAGAATGGAGGTGTGTGAATTCAGAGAATGTAGGTGTGTGAAGTCATAGAATGGAGGTGTGTGAAGTCATAGAATGGAGGTGTGTGAAGTCATGGAATGGAGGTGTGTGAAGTCAAAAAATGGAGGTGTGTGAAGTCATAGAATGGAGGTGTGTGAAGTCATCGAATGGATTTTTGTGAAGTAAGAATGAAGGTGTGTGAAGTCATAGAATGGAGGTGTGTGACGTCACCTAATGGAGTTGTGTGAAGTCATAGAATGGAGGTGTGTGAAGTCTGAATGGAGGTGTGTGAAGTCACAGAATGGAGGTGTGTCAACTCAGAATGGAGGTGGGTGAAGTCACAGAATGGATGTGTTTGAACTCCTAGAATGGAGGTGTGTGAAGTCAAAGAATGGATGTGTTTGAACTCCTAGAATGGAGGTGTGTGAAGTCACAGAATTGAGGTGTGTGAACACAGAATGGAGGTGTGTGAATCACAGAATAGAGGTGTGTGAAATCAGAATGGAGGTGGGTGAAGTCACAGAATGGATGTGTTTGAACTCCTAGAATGGAGGTGTGTGAAGTCACAGAATGGAGGTATGTGAATTCAGAGAATGTAGGTGTGTGAAGTCATAGAATGGAGGTGTGTGAAGTGATAGAATGGAGGTGTGTGAAGTCATAGAATGGAGGTGTGTGAAGTCACAGAATGGAGGTGTGTGAAGTCAAACTGGTGGTGAGGTAAGTCAGAATGGAGTTGTGTGAAGTCACAGAATGTAGGTGTGTGAACTCAGAATGGAGGTGTGTGAAGTCATAGATGGAGGTGTGTGAAGTCATAGTATGGAGGTGTGTAAAATCATAGAATGGAGTTTTGTGAAGTCACAGAATGGAGCTGTGTGAAGTCAGAATTGAGGTGTGTGAAGTCATAGAATGGAGGTGTGTGAAGTCAAAATGGAGTTGCGTGAAATCACAGAATCGAGGTGTGTGAAGTCACAATGGAGGTGTGTGAAGTCATAGAATGGAGGTGCGTCAAGTCACAGAATGGAGGTGTGTGAAGTCATGGAATGGAGGTGTGTGAAGTCATAGAATGGAGGTGTGTGAAGTCACAGAATCGAGGTGTCTGAACTCAGAATGGAGGTGGGTGAAGTCACAGAACGGATGTGTGTGAAGTCGTAGAATGGAGGTGTGTGAAGTCACAGAATGGAGGTGTGTGAATTCAGAGAATGAAGGTGTGTGAAGTCATAGAATGGAGGTGTGTGAAGTCATAGAATGGAGGTGTCTGAAGTCATCGAATGGATTTTTGTAAAGTAAGAATGAAGGTGTGTGAAGTCATAGAATGGAGGTGTGTGACGTCAGAATTGAAGTGTGTGAAGTCATAGAATGGAGGTTTGTGAAGTCTGAATGGAGGTGTGTGAAGTCACAGAATGGAGGTGTGTCAACTCAGAATGGAGGTGTGTGAAGTCACAGAATGGAGGTGTGTGAAGTCATAGAATGGAGGTGTGTGAAGTCTTAGAATGGAGGTGTGTGAATTCAGAATGGAGGTGTGTGAAGTCACAGAATTGAGGTGTGTGAACACAGAATGGAGGTGTGTGAATCACAGAATGGAGGTGTGTGGAATCAGAATGGAGGTGGGTGAAGTCACAGAACGGATGTGTGTGAAGTCGTAGAATGGAGGTGTGTGAAGTCACGGAATGGAGGTGTATGAATTCAGAGAATGGAGGTGTCTGAAGTCACAGAAGGGAGGTGTGTGAAGTCATAGAATGGAGGTGTGTGAAGTCATAGAATGGAGGTGTGTGAAGTCACAGAATGAAGGTTTGTGACGTCAAACAATGGTGGTGAGGTAAGTCAGAATGGAGGTGTGTGAAGTCACAGAATGTAGGTGTGTGAACTTAGAATGGAGGTGTGTGAAGTCATCGATGGAGGTATGTGAAGTCATAGTATGGAGGTGTGTGAAATCATAGAATGGAGTTTGTGAAGTCACAGAATGGAGCTGTGTGAAGTCAGAATGGAAGTGTGTGAAGTCAAAAAGGAGGTGCGTGAAGTCACAGAATGGAGGTGTGTGAAGTCCTGGAATGGAGGTGTGTGAAGTCATAGAATGGAGATGTGTGAAGTCACAGAATGGAAGTGTGTGAACTCAGAATGGAGGTGGGTGAAATCACAGAACGGATGTGTGTGAAGTCGTAGAATGGAGGTGTGTGAAGTCACAGAATGGAGGTGTGTGAATTCAGAGATTGGAGGTGTGTGAAGTCATAGAATGGAGGTGTGTGAAGTCATAGATGGAGGTGTGTGAACTCATAGTATGGAGTTGTGTGAAATCATAGAATGGAGTTTTGTGAAGTCACAGAATGGAGCTGTGTGAAGTCAGAATGGAGGTGTGTGAAGTCATAGAATGGAGGTGTGTGAAGTCATAGATGGAGGTGTGTGAAGTAACAGAATGGAGGTGTTGAAGTCATAGAAAGGAGGTGTGGGAAGTCATAGAATGGAGGAATGTGAAGTCATAGAGTGGAAGTCAGTGAAGTCACAGATTCGAGGTCTGTGAAGTCATAGAATGGAGGTGTGTGAACTCATAGAATGGAGGTGTGTGACGTCACAATGGAAGTGTGTGAAGTCATAGAATGGAGGTGTGTGAAGTCATAGATGGAGGTGTGTGACGTCACCTAATGGAGCTGTGTGAAGTCATAGAATGGAGCTGTGTGAAGTCAGAATGGAGGTGTGTGAAGTCACAGAATGGAGGTGTGTCAACTCAGAATGGAGGTGTGTGAAGTCAGAGAATGGAGGTGTGTGAAGTCATAGAATGGAGGTGTGTGAAGTCAGAATGGAGGTGTGTGAATTCACAGAATTGAGGTGTGTGAACACAGAATGGAGGTGTGTGAATCACAGAATGGAGGTGTGTGAAATCAGAATGGAGGTGGGTGAAGTCACAGAATGGATGTGTTTGAACTCGTAGAATGGAGGTGTGTGAAGTCACAGAATGGAGGTGTGTGAATTCAGAGAATGGAGGTGTGTGAAGTCATAGAATGGAGGTGTGTGAAGTGATAGAATGGAGGTGTGTGAAGTCATAGAATGGAGGTGTGTGAAGTCACCGAATGGAGGTGTGTGAAGTCAAACTGGTGGTGAGGTAAGTCAGAATGGAGTTGTGTGAAGTCACAGAATGTAGGTGTGTGAACTTAGAATGGAGGTGTGTGAAGTCATAGATGGAGGTGTGTGAAGTCATAGTATGGAGGTGTGTAAAATCATAGAATGGAGTTTTGTGAAGTCACACAATGGAGCTGTTTGAAGTCAGAATTTACGTGTGTGAAGTCACAGAATGGAGGTGTGTGAAGTCAAAATGGAGTTGTGTGAAATCATAGAATCGAGGTGTGTGAAGTCACAATGGAGGTGTGTGAAGTCATAGAATGGAGGTGCGTGAAGTCACAGAATGGAGGTGTGTGAAGTCATGGATGGAGGTGTGTGAAGTCATAGAATGGAGGTGTGTGAAGTCACAGAATGGAGGTGTGTGAACTGAGAATGGAGGTGGGTGAAGTCACAGAACGGATGTGTGTGAAGTTGTAGAATGGACGTGTGTGAAGTCACAGAATGGAGGTGTGTGAATTCAGAGAATTGAGGTGTGTGAAGTCATAGAATGGAGGTGTGTGGGGTTATAGAATGGAGGTGTCTGAAGTCATCGAATGGATTTTTGTGAAGTAAGAATGAAGGTGTGTGAAGTCATAGAATGGAGGTGTGTGACGTCAGAATTGAAGTGTGTGAAGTCATAGACTGGAGGTGTGTGAAGTCTGAATGTAGGTGTGTGAAGTCACAGAATGGAGGTGTGTCAACTCAGAATGGAGGTGTGTGAAGTCACAGAATGGAGGTGTGTGAAGTCATAGAATGGAGGTGTGTGAAGTCATAGAATGGAGGTGTGTGAAGTCAGAATGGAGGTGTGTGAAGTCACAGAATTGAGGTGTGTGAACACAGAATGGAGGTGTGTGAATCACAGAATGGAGGTGTGTGAAATCAGAATGGAGGTGGGTGAAGTCACAGAACGGATGTGTGTGAAGTCGTAGAATGGAGGTGTGTGAAGTCACAGAATGGAGGTGTATGAATTCAGAGAATGGAGTTGTGTGAAATCACAGAATGGAGGTGTGTGAAGTCACAGAATGGAGGTGTGTGAAGTCATCGAATGGAGGTGTGTGAAGTCACAGAATGAAGGTGTGTGATGTCAAACAATGGTGGTGTGGTAAGTCAGAATGGAGGTGTGTGAAGTCACAGAATGTAGGTGTGTGAACTCAGAATGGAGGTGTGTGAAGTCATAGAATGGAGGTGTGTGAGTCACAAAGGAGGTGTGTGAAATCATAGAATCCAGGTGTGTGAAGTCACAATGGAGGTGTGTGAAGTCATAGAATGGAGGTGCGTGAAGTCACAGAATGGAGGTGTGTGAAGTCATGGAATGGAGGTGTGTGAAGTCACAGAATGGAGATGTGTGAAGTCACAGAATGGAAGTGTGTGAACTCAGAATGGAGGTGGGTGAAATCACAGAACGGATGTGTGTGAAGTCGTAGAATGGAGGTGTGTGAAGTCACAGAATGGAGGTGTGTGAATTCAGAGATTGGAGGTGTGTGAAGTCATAGAACGGAGGTGTGTGAAGTCATAGAATGGAGGTGTGTGAAGTCATAGATGGAGGTGTGTGAAGTCATAGTATGGAGGTGTGTGAAATCATAGAATGCAGTTTTGTGAAGTCACAGAATGGAGCTGTGTGAAGTCAGAATGGAGGTGTGTGAAGTCATAGAATGGAGGTGTGTGAAGTCATAGATGGAGGTGTGTGAAGTAACAGAATGGAGGTGATGAAGTCATAGAAAGGAGGTGTGGGAAGTCATAGAATGGAGGAGTGTGAAGTCATAGACTGGAAGTCAGTGAAGTCACAGATTCGAGGTCTGTGAAGTCATAGAATGGAGGTGTGTGAACTCATAGAATGGAGGTGTGTGACGTCACAATGGAAGTGTGTGAAGTCATAGAATGGAGGTGTGTGAAGTCATAGATGGAGGTGTGTGACGTCACCTAATGGAGTTGTGTGAAGTCATAGAATGGAGCTGTGTGAAGTCAGAATGGAGGTGTGTGAAGTCACAGAATGGAGGTGTGTCAACTCAGAATGGAGGTGTGTGAAGTCACAGAATGGAGGTGTGTGAAGTCATAGAATGGAGGTGTGTGAAGTCATAGAATGGAGGAGTGTGAAGTCATAGAATGGATGTTTGTGAAGTAAGAATGAAGGTGTGTGAAGTCATAGAATGGAGGTGTGTGAAGTCATAGAATGGAGGAGTGTGAAGTCATAGAATGGATGTTTGTGAAGTAAGAATGGAGGTTTGTGAAGTCATAGAACGGAGGTGTGTGAAGTCAGAGAATGGAGGTGTGTGAAGTCAGAATGGAGGTGTGAAGTCATAGAATGGGTTTGGGTGAAGCCTTAGAAAGGAGGTGAGGGAAGTCATAGAATGGAGGAGTGTGAAGTCATAGAGTGGAGGTGAGTGAAGTCACAAGTTCGAGGTCTGTGAAGTCATAGAATTAAGGTGTGTGAAGTCCGAATGCAGGTGTGTGAAGTCATAGAATGGAGATGTGTGAACTCATAGAATGGAGGTGTGTGACGTCATAATGGATGTGTGTGAAGTCACAGAATGGAGGTGTGTGAAATCATACAAAGGAGGTGTGTGAAGTCAGAATGGAGGTGTGTGAAGTCACAGAATGGAGGTGTGTGAAGTCAGATTGGAGGTGTGTAAAATCACATAATGGAGGTGTGTCAACACAGAAATGAGGTGTCTGAAGTCATAGAGTGGAGGTGTGTGAAGTCATAGAATGGAAGTGTGTGAAATCATAGAATGGAGGTGTGTGAATTCAAAGGAACTGAGTTGTGTGAAGTTAGAATGGAGGTGTGTGAAGTTAGAATGGAGGTGTGTGAAGTCATAGAATTGAGGTGTGTGAAGTCATAGAATGGATGGTTGTGAAGTAAGAATGAAGGTGATTGAAGTCATAGAATGGAGGTGTGTGAACTCAGAATGGAGGTGTGTGAAGTCACAGAATGGTGGTGTGTGAAATCCTAGAATAGAGGTATGTGAAATCACAGAATGGAGGTGTGTGAAGTCATAGAATGGAGCTGTGTGAAGTCAGAATGGAGGTGTGTGAAGTCAGAATGGAGGTGTGTGAAGTCACAGAATGGAGGTGTGTGAAGTCATAGAATGGAGCTGTGTGAAGTCAGAATGGAGGTGTGTGAAGTCAGAGAATGGAGGTATGTGAAGTCCTAGAATGGGGGTGTGTGAAATCGTAGAATGGAGGTGTGTGGATTCAGAATGGAGGTGTGTGAAGGCACAGAATTGAGGTGCGTGAAGTCACAGAATGGAGGTGTGAAGTCAGAATGGAGGTGTGTGATGTCACAGAATGGAGGTATGTGAAGTCACAGAATGGATGGTTGTGAAGTAAGAATGAAGGTGATTGAAGTCATAGAATGGAGGTGTGTGAGGTCACAGAATGGAGGTGTGTGAAGTCATAGAATGGAGGTGTGTGAAGTCATAGAATTGAGGTGTGTGAAGTCATAGAATGCAGGTGTGTGAAGTCACAGAATGGAGGTGTGTGAAGTCAGAATGGAGGTGTGTGAAATCAAAGAATGGATGTTTCTGACGTAAGAATGAAGGTGTGTGAAGTCATGGAATGGAGGTGTGTGAAGTCACAGAATGGAGGTGTGGGAACTCACAGAATGGAGGTGTATGAAGGCCTAGAAAAGAGGTGTGTGAAATCGTAGAATGGAGGTGTGTGAAGTCAGAATGGAGTTGTGTGAAGGCACGGAATTGAGGTGTGTGAATTCATAGAATGGAGGTGTGTGAAGTCATCCCGGATGGAGGTGTGTGAAGTCACAGAATGGAGGTGTGTGAACTCAGTATGGAGGTGTGTGAAGTCACAGAATGGAGGTGTGTGAACTCAGAATGGAGGTGTGTGAAATCACAGAATAGAGGTGTGTGAACTCATAGAATGGAGGTGTGTGAACTCATAGAAGGGTGGTGTGTGAAGTCATGGAATGGAGGTGTGTGAAGTCAAAGAATGGAGGTGTGTGAAGTCAAACAATAGAGGCGTGTGAAGTCACAGAATGGAGTTGTGTGAAGTCACAGAATGGAATTGTGTGAAGTCAAAACGGAGGTGTGGTAAGTCACAGAATGGAAGTGTGTGAAGTCACAATGGAGGTGTGTGAAGTCATAGAATGGAGGTGTGTGAAGTTACAGAATGGAGGTGTGTGAACTCAAAATGGAGGTGTGTGAAGTCACACAATGGAGGTTTGTGAAGTCATACAATGGGGGTGTGTGAAGTCAGAATGGAGGTGTGTGAAATGATAGAATGGAGAGGTGTGAACTCATAGAATGGAGATGTGTGACGTCACAATGGAAGTGTGTGAAGTCATAGAATGAAGGTGTGTGAGGTCACAGAATGGAGGTGTGTGAAGTCAGAATGGAGGTGTGTGAAATCAAAGAATGGATGTTTCTGACGTAAGAATGAAGGTGTGTGAAGTCATGGAATGGAGGTGTGTGAAGTCACAGAATGGAGGTGTGGGAACTCACAGAATGGAGGTGTATGAAGGCCTAGAAAGGAGGTGTGTGAAATCGTAGAATGGAGGTGTGTGAAGTCAGAATGTAGTTGTGTGAAGGCACAGAATTGAGGTGTGTGAATTCATAGAATGGATGTGTGTGAAGTCATAGGATGGAGGTGTGTGAAGTCACAGAATCGAGGTGTGTGAACTCAGTATGGAGGTGTGTGAAGTCACAGAATGGAGGTGTGTGAACTCAGAATGGAGGTGTGTGAAGTCACAGAATAGAGGTGTGTGAACTCATAGAATGGAGGTGTGTGAAGTCAAACAATAGAGGCGTGTGAAGTCACAGAATGGAGTTGTGTGAAGTTACAGAATGGAATTGTGTGAAGTCAAAACGGAGGTGTGGTAAGTCACAGAATGGAGGTGTGTGAAGTCACAATGGAGGTGTGTGAAGTCATAGAATGGAGGTGTGTGAAGTTACAGAATGGAGGTGTGTGAACTCAAAATGGAGGTGTGTGAAGTCACACAATGGAGGTTTGTGAAGTCATACAATGGGGGTGTGTGAAGTCATAGAATGGATATTTCTAAAGTAACAATGAAGGTGTGTGAAGTCATAGAATGGAGGTGTGTTAAGTCAAAATTGAGGTGGGTGAACTCATAGAATAGAGGTGTGTGAAGTCACAGAATGGAGGTGTGGACGTCATGGAATGGAGGTGTGTGAAGTACAAGAATGGAGGTGTGTGAAGAAAAACAATGGAAGTGTGTGAAATCACAGAATGGAGGTGTGTGAAGTCACAGAATTGAAGTGTGTGAAGTCAAAATGGAGGTGTGTGAAGTCACTGAATGGAGGTCTGTGAAGTCATAGAATGGAGGTGTGTGAAGTCAAAATTGTGGTGTGTGAAGTCACAAATGCTGGTGTGTGAAGTTAGAATTGTGCTGTGTGAAGTCATAGAATTGAGGTGTGTGAACTCATAGAATGGAGGTGTGTGAAGTCACAATGGAGGTGTGTGAAGTCATAGAATGGTGGTTTTTATGTCAACGAATGGAGGTGTGTGAAGTCATAGAATGGAGGTGTGTGAAGTCAGAATCGGGATGTGTTAAATCACAGAATGGAGTTGTGTTAACTCAGAAATAAGGTGTGGGAAGTCATAGAATGGAGGTGTTTAAGTCATAGAATGGAAGTGTGTGAAATCATAGAGTGGAGGTGTGTGAAGTCAAAAAATTGAGGTGTGTGAAGTTAGAATGGAGGTGTGTGAAGTCATAGAATGGAGGTGTGTGAAGTCACAATGCAGGTGTGTGAACTCATAGAATGAAGGTGTGTGAAGTCATAGAATGGAGATGTGTGTAGTCACAGAATGCAGGTGTGTGAAGTCATAGAATGGAGGTGTGTGAAGTCACAGAATGGAGGTGTGTGAAGTCACAGAATGGAGGTGTGTGAAGTCATAGAATGGAGGTGTGTGAAGTCATACAATGGAGGTGTGTGAAGTCATAGAATGGAGGTCTGTGAACTCAGAATGGAGGTTTGTGAAGTCATAGAAGGGAGGTGTGTGAACACAGAATGGAGGTGTGTGAAGTCACAGAATGGAGGTGTTTGAAGTCATAGAATGGTGGTTTTTGATGTCAAAGAATGGAGGTGTGTGAAGTCATAGAATGGAGGTGTGTGATGTCAGATTGGAGGTGTGTAAAATCACAGAATGAAGGTGTGTCAACACAGAAATGAGGTGTCTGAAGTCATAGAGTGGAGGTGTGTGAAGTCATAGAATGGAAGTGTGTGAAATCATAGAATGGAGGTGTGTCAATTCAGAGGAACTGAGGTGTGTGAAGTGAGAATGGAGGTGTGTGAAGTTAGAATGGAGGTGTGTGAAGTCATAGAATGGAGGTGTGTGAAGTCATAGAATGGAGGTCTGTGAACTCAGAATGGAGGTTGTGAAGTCCTAGAATGGAGGTGTGTGAACTCAGTATGGAGGTGTGTGAAGTCACAGAATGGTGGTGTGTGAAGTCCTAGAATGGAGGTATGTGAAATCACAGAATGGAGGTGTGTGAAGTCATAGAATGGAGGTGTGTGATGTCAGATTGGAGGTGTGTAAAATCACAGAATGGAGGTGTGTCAACACAGAAATGAGGTGTCTGAAGTCATAGAGTGGAGGTGTGTGAAATCATAGAATGGAAGTGTGTGAAATCATAGAATGGAGGTGTGTCAATTCAGAGGAACTGAGGTGTGTGAAGTTAGAATGGAGGTGTGTGACGTTAGAATGGAGGTGTGTGAAGTCATAGAATGGAGGTGTGTGAAGTCATAGAATGGAGGTCTGTGAACTCAGAATGGAGGTTGTGAAGTCATAGAATGGAGGTGTGTGAACTCAGAATGGAGGTGTGTGAAGTCACAGAATGGTGGTGTGTGAAGTCCTAGAATGGAGGTATGTGAAATCACAGAATGGAGGTGTGTGAAGTCATAGAATGGAGCTGTGTGAAGTCAGAAAGGAGGTGTGTGAAGTCATAGAATGGAGCTGTGTGAAGTCAGAATGGAGGTGTGTGAAGTCACAGAATGGAGGTGTGTGAAGTCCTAGAATGCAGGTGTGTGAAATCATAGAATGGAGGTGTGTGAAGTCAGAATGGAGGTGTGTGAAGTCATAGATGGAGGTGTGTGAAGTCATAGTATGGAGGTGTGTGAAATCATAGTATGGAGTTTTGTGAAGTCACACAATGGAGCTGTGTGAAGTCAGAATGGAGGTGTGTGAAGTCATAGAATGGAGGTGTGTGAAGTCAGAATGGAGGTGTGTGAAATCATAGAATGTAGTTTTGTGAAGTCACACAATGGACCTGTGTGAAGTCACAATGGAGGTGTGTGAAGTCACAGAATGGAGGTGTGTGAAGTCATAGAATGGAGGTGGGTGAAGTCACTTAACGGAGGTTTGTGAAGTCAGAATGGAGGTGTGTGAAGTCATAGAATGGAAGTGGGTGAAGCCATAGAAAGGAGGTGTGGGAAGTCATAGAATGGAGGAGTGTGAAGTCATAGAATGGATGTGAGTGAAGTCACAGATTCGAAGTCTGTGAAGTCATAGAATGGAGGTGTGTGAAGTCAGAATGGAGGTGTGCGAAATCATAGAATGGACATGTGTGAACTCATAGAATGGAGATGTGTGACGTCACAATGGAAGTGTGTGAAGTCATAGAATGAAGGTGTGTGAAGTCAGAGAATGGAGGTGTGTGAAGTCATAAAATGAAGGTGTGTGAAGTTAGAATGGAGGTGTGTAAAGTCAAAGAATGGAGGTGTGTGAACTCAGAATGGAGGTGTGTGAATTCATAGAATGGAGGTGTATGAAGTCATAGAATTGAGGTGTGTGAAGTCATAGAATGGAGGTGTGTGAATTCACTTAATGGAGGTTTGTGAAGTTAGAATGGAGGTGTGTGAAGTCATAGAATTTAAGTGGGGGAAGCCATAGAAAGGAGGTGGGGGAAGTCATAGAATGGAGGAGTGTGAAGTCATAGAATGGAGGTGAGTGAAGTCACAGATTCGAAGTCAGTGAAGTCATAGAATGGAGGTGTGTGAAGTCAGAATGGAGGTGTGTGAAATGATAGAATGGAGAGGTGTGAACTCATAGAATGGAGATGTGTGACGTCACAATGGAAGTGTGTGAAGTCATAGAATGAAGGTGTGTGAAGTCACAGAATTGAGGTGTGTGAAGTCATAAAATGAAGGTTTGTAAAGTCAGAATGGAGGTGTGTGAAGTCAAAGAATGGAGGTGTGTGAACTCAGAATGGAGGTGTGTGAAGTCATAGATGGAGGTGTGTGAAGTCATAGCATGGAGGTGTGTGAAATCATAGAATGGATTTTTGTGAAGTCACAGAATGGAGCTGTGTGAAATCAGAATGGAGGTGTGTGAAGTCATAGAATGGAGGTGTGTGAAGTCAGAATGGAGGTGTGTGAACTCATAGAATGGAGGTTTGTGAAGTCACAATGGAGGTGTGTGAAATCATATAATGGAGGTGAGTGAAGTCACAAAATGGAGGTGTGTGAAGTCACAGAATTGAGGTGTGTGAAGTCATAGAATGGATGTTTGTGAAGTAAGAATGAAGGTGTGTGAAGTCACAGAATGGAGGTGTGTGACGTCACAGAATGGAGTTCTGTGAAGTCATAGAATGGAGCTGTGTGAAGTCAGAATGGAGGTGTGTGAAGTTACAGAAAGGAGGTGTGTCAGCTCAGAATGGAGTTGTGTGAAGTCACAGAATGGAGGTGTGTGAAGTCATAGAATGGAGGAGTGTGAAGTCATAGAATGGATGTTTGTGAAGTAAGAATGAAGGTGTGTGAAGTCATAGAATGGAGGTGTGTGAAGTCATAGAATGGAGGTGTGTGAAGTCAGAATGGAGGTGTGTGAAGTCACAGAATTGAGGTGTGTGAACACAGAATGGAGGTCTGTGAAGTCACAGAATGGAGGTGTGTGAAGTCATAGAATGGAGGAGTGTGAAGTCATAGAATGGATGTTTGTGAAGTAAGAATGAAGGTGTGTGAAGTCATAGAATGGAGGTTTGTGAAGTCATAGAATGGAGGAGTGTGAAGTCATAGAATGGATGTTTGTGAAGTGAGAATGGAGGTTTGTGAAGTCATAGAACGGAGGTGTGTGAAGTCACAGAATGGAGGTGTGTGAAGTCAGATTGGAGGTGTGAAGTCATAGAATGGGGTTGGGTGAAGCCTTAGAAAGGAGGTGAGGGAAGTCATAGAATGGAGGAGTGTGAAGTCATAGAGTGGAGGTGAGTGAAGTCACAAGTTCGAGGTCTGTGAAGTCATAGAATGGAGGTGTGTGAAGTCCGAATGCAGGTGTGTGAAGTCATAGAATGGAGATGTGTGAACTCATAGAATGGAGGTGTGTGACGTCAGAATGGATGTGTGTGAAGTCACAGAATGGAGGTGTGTGAAATAATACAAAGGAGGTGTGTGAAGTCAGAATGGAGGTGTGTGAAGTCACAGAATGGAGGTGTGTGAACTCAGAATGGAGGTGTGTGAAGTCATAGATGGAGGTTTGTGAAGTCATAGTATGGAGGTGTGTGAAATCGTAGAATGAAGTTTTGTGAAGTCACAGAATGGAGCTATGTGAAGTCAGAATGGAGGTGTGTGAAGTCATAGAATGGAGGTGTTTGAAGTCACAATGGAGGTGTGTGAAATCATAGAATCGAGGTGTGTGAAGTCACAATGGAGTTGTGTGAAGTCATAAAATGGAGGTGTGTGAAGTCACAGAATGGAGGTGTGAGAAGTCACAGCATGGAGGTCTGTGAAGTCATAGAATAGAGGTGTGTGAAGTCAGAATGCAGGTGTGTGAAGCCACAGAAGGGAGGTGTGTGAAGTCACAGAATGGATGTTTGTGAAGTAAGAATGAAGGTATTTGAAGTCATACAATGGAGGTGTGAGAAGTCACAGAATGGAGCTGTGTGAAGTTATAGAATGGAGGTGTGTGAAGTCATAGAATTGAGGTGTGTGAAGTCATATAATGGAGGTGTCTGAAGTCATAGAAATAGGTGTGTGAACTCATAGAATGGAGGTGTGTGAAGTCACAATGGAGGTGTTTGAAGTCATAGAATGGTGGTTTTTGATGTCAACGCATGGAGGTGTGTGAAGTCATAGAATGGAGGTGTGTGATGTCAGATTGGAGGTGTGTAAAATCACAGAATGGAGGTGTGTCAACACAGAAATGAGGTGTCTGAAGTCATAGAGTGGAGGTGTGTGAAGTCATAGAATGGAAGTGTGTGAAATCATAGAATGGAGGTGTGTGAATTCAGAGGAACTGAGGTGTGTGAAGTTAGAATGGAGGTGTGTGAAGTTAGAATGGAGGTGTGTGAAGTCATAGAATGGAGGTGTGTGAAGTCATACAATGGAGGTCTGTGAACTCAGAATGGAGGTTGTGATGTCACAGAATGGTGGTGTGTGAAGTCCTAGAATCGAGGTATGTGAAATCACAGAATGGAGGTGTGTGAAGTCATAGAATGGAGCTGTGTGAAGTCAGAATGGAGGTGTGAGAAGTCAGAATGGAGGTGTGTGAAGACAGAATGGAGGTGTGTGAAGTCCCAGAATGGAGGTGTGTGAAGTCCTAGAATGCAGGTGTGTGAAATCATAGAATGGAGGTGTGTGAAGTCAGAATGGAGGTGTGTGAAGTCATAAATGGAGGTGTGTGAAGTCATAGTATGGAGGTGTGTGAAATCATAGAATGGAGTTTTGTGAAGTCACACAATGGAGCTGTGTGAAGTCAGAATGGAGGTGTGTGAAGTCATAGAATGGAGGTGTGTGAAGTCAGAATGGAGGTGTGTGAAATCATAGAATGGAGTTTTGTGAAGTCACACAATGGAGCTGTGTGAAGTCATAGAATGGAGGTGCGTGAAGTCACAGAATGGACGTGTGTGAAGTCATAGAATGGAGTTGTGTGAAATCATACAAAGGAGGTGTGTGAAGTCAGAAGGGAGGTGTGTGAAGTCATAGAATGGAGGTGTGTGAAGTCAGAATGGAGGTGTGTGAAATCATAGAATGGAGTTTTGTGAAGTCACACAATGGAGCTGTGTGAAGTCATGGAATGGAGGTGCGTGAAGTCACAGAATGGATGTGTGTGAAGTTACAGATTGGAGTTGTGTGAAATCATACAAAGGAGGTGTGTGAAGTCAGAAGGGAGGTGTGTGAAGTCACAGAATGGAGGTGTGTGAAGTCATAGAATGGAGGTGTGTGAAGTCAGAATGGAGGTGTGTGAAATCATAGAATCGAGGTGTGTGAAGTCACAATGGAGTTGTGTGAAGTCATAAAATGGAGGTGTGTGATCTCAGAATGGAGGTGGGTGAATTCACAGAATAGAGGTGTGTGAAGTCACAGAATAGAGGTGTGTGAAGTCAGAATGCAGGTGTGTGAAGCCACAGAAGGGAGGTGTGTGAAGTCACAGAATGGATGTTTGTGAAGTAAGAATGAAGGTATTTGAAGTCATAGAATGGAGGTGTGTGAAGTCACAGAATGGAGGTTTGTGAAGTCATAGAATGGAGGTGTCTGCAGTCATAGAAATAGGTGTGGGAAGTCATAGAATGGAGGAGTGTGAACTCATAGAATGGAGGTGAGAGAAGTCACAGATTCGAGGTCTGTGTATTCATAGAATGGAAGTGTGTGAAGTCAGAATGGAGATGTGTGAACTCATAGAAAGGAGGTGTGTGACGTCACAATGGAAGTGTGTGAAGTCATAGAATGGAGGTGTGTGAAGTCAGAATGGAGGTGTGTGAAGTCACAGAATAGAGGAGTGTGAACTCAGAATATAGGTGTGTGTAGTCATAGATGGAGGTGTGTGAAGACATAGTATGGAGGTGGGTGAAATCATAGAATGGAGTTTTGTGAAGTTACAGAATGGAGCTGTGTGAAGTCAGAATGGAGGTGTGTGAAGTCATAGAATGGAGGTGTGTGAAGTCTGAATGGAGGAGTGTGAACTCATAGAATGGAGGTGTGTGAAGTCACAATGGAGGTGTGTGAAATCTTAGAATGGAGGTGTGTGAAGTCAAAAAATGGAGGTGTGTGAAGTCATAAAATGGAGGTGTGTGAAGTCGTAGAATGGAGGTGTGTGACATCACAGAATGGAGTTGTGTGAAGTCATTGAATGGAGCTGTGTGAAGTCAGAATGGAGGTGTGTGAAGTCACAGGATTGAGGTGTGTGAACACAAAATAGAGGTGTGTGAATCACAGAATGGAGGTGTGTGAAATCATAGAATGGAGGTGTGTGAAGTCATAGATTGGATGTTTGTGAAGTAAGAATGAAGGTGTGTGAAGTCATAGAATAGAGGTGTGTGAATTCAAAGAAAGGAGGAGTGTGAAGTCATAGAATGGAAGTGTGTGAAGTCACAGAATGGAGGTGTGTGAAGTCTCGAATGGAGGTTTGCGGTCATAGAATGGAGGTGGGTGAAGTCATAGAAAGGAGGTGTGGGAAGTCATAGAATGGAGGAGTGTGAAGTCATAGAGTGGAGGTGAGTGAAGTCACAGATTCGAGGTCTGTGAAGTCATAGAATGGAGGTGTGTGATGTCACAATTTAAGTGTGTGAAGTCAAAGAATGGAGGTGTGTGAAGTCACAGAATGGAGGTGTGTGAAGTCATACAATGGAGGTGAGTGAAGTCAGAATGGAGGTGTGTGAAGTCACAGAATGTAGGTGTGTGAACTTAGAATGGAGGTGTGTGAAGTCATAGATGGAGGTGTGTGAAGTCATAGTATGTAGGTGTGTGAAATCATAGAATGGAGTTTTGTGAAGTCACAAAATGGAGCTGTGTGAAGTCAGAATGGAGGTGTGTGAAGTCATAGAGTGGAGGTGTGTGAAATCAGAATGGAGGTGTGTGAAATCATTTAATGGAGGTGAGTGAAGTCACAAAATGGAGGTGTGTGAAGTCATAGAATGGAGGCGTGTGAAGTCATAGAATGGATGTTTGTGAAGTAAGAATGAAGGTGTGTGAAGTCACAGAATGGATGTGTGTGACGTCACAGAATGGAGTTCTGTGAAGTCATAGAATGGAGCTGTGTGAAGACAGAATGGAGGTGTGTGAAGTTACAGAATGGAGGTGAGTCAACTCAGAATGGAGGTGTGTGAAGTCACAGAATGGAGGTGTGTGAAGGCATAGAATGGAGGAGTGTGAAGTCATAGAATGGATGTTTGTGAAGTAAGAATGAAGGTGTGTGAAGTCATAGAATGGAGGTGTGTGAAGTCATAGAATGGAGGTGTGTGAAGTCAGAATGGAGGTGTGTGAAGTCACAGAATTGAGGTGTGTGAACACAGAATGGAGGTGTGTGAATCACAGAATGGAGGTGTGTGAAATCAGAATGGAGGTGGGTGAAGTCACTGAACGGATGTGTGTGAAGTCGTAGAATGGAGGTGTGTGAAGTCACAGAATGGAGGTGTATGAATTCAGAGAATGGAGGTGTGTGAAGTCACAGAATGGAGGTGTGTGAAGTCATAGAATGGAGGTGTGTGAAGTCATAGAATGGAGGTGTGTGAAGTCACAGAATGAAGGTGTGTGACGTCAAACAATGGTGGTGAGGTAAGTCAGAATGGAGGTGTGTGAAGTCACAGAATGTAGGTGTGTGAACTCAGAATGGAGGTATGTGAAGTCATAGATGGAGGTATGTGAAGTCATAGTATGGAGGTGTGTGAAATCATAGAATGGAGTTTGTGAAGTCACAGAATGGAGCTGTGTGAAGTCAGAATGGAGGTGTGTGAAGTCATATAATGAAGGTGTGTGAAGTCAGAATGGAGGTCTGTCAAGTCACAGAATGGAGGTGTGTGAAATCATAGAATGGAGGTGTGTGAAGTTATAGAATGGAAGTGTTTGAAGTCACAGAATGGAGGTGTGTGAAGTCAGAATGGAGGTGTGTGAAGTCATAGAATGGAGGTGTGTGAAGTCACAGAATGGAGGTGTGTGAAGTCAGAATGGAGTTGTATGAAGCCAGAATGGAGGTGTGTGAAGTCACAAAATGGAGGTGTGTGAAGTCATAGAATGGAGGTGTGTAAAAACATAGAATGGAGGGGTGTGAAGTCAGAGTGGAGGTGTGTGAAGTCACAGAATTGAGGTGTGTGAAGTCACAGAATAGAGGTGTGTGAAGGCAGAATCGAGGTGTGTGAAGTCACAGAAGGGAGGTGTGTGTAGTCACAGAATGGATGATTGTGAAGTAAGAGTGAAAGTGTTTGAAGTCATAGAATGGAGGTGTGTGAAGTCACAGAATGGAGGTGTGTGAAGGTATAGAATGGAGGTGTGTGAAGTCATAGAATTGAGGTGTGTGAAGTCATAGATTGGAGGTGTGTGAAGTCAGAGAATGGAGGTGGTGAAGTCATAGAAAGGAGGTGTGGGAAGTCATAGAATGGAGGAGTGTGAAGTCATAGAGTGGAAGTGAGAGAAGTCACAGATTCGAGGTCTGTGAAGTCATAGAATGGAGGTGTGCGAAGTCATAGAATGGAGGTGTGTGAAGTCATGCAATGGAGGTGTGTGAAGTCACAATGGAGGTGTGTGAAATCATAGAATGGAGGTGTGTGAAGTCAAAAAATGGAGGTGTGTGAAGTCATAGAATGGAGGTGTGTGAAGTCATAGAATGGAGGTGTGTGAAGTCAAAAAATGGAGGTGTGTGAAGTCATAGAATGGAGGTGTGTGAAGTCATCGAATGGATTTTTGTGAAGTAAGAATGAAGGTGTGTGAAGTCATAGAATGGAGGTGTGTGACGTCACCTAATGGAGTTGTGTGAAGTCATAGAATGGAGCTGTGTGAAGACAGATTGGAGGTGTGTGAAGTCACAGAATGAGGTGTGTCAACTCAGAATGGAGGTGTGTGAAGTCACAGAATGGAGGTGTGTGAAGTCATAGAATGGAGGTGTGTGAAGTCAGAATGGAGGTGTGTGAAGTCACAGGATTGAGGTGTGTGAACACAAAATAGAGGTGTGTGAATCACAGAATGGAGGTGTGTGAAATCATAGAATGGAGGTGTGTGAAGTCATAGATTGGATGTTTGTGAAGTAAGAATGAAGGTGTGTGAAGTCATAGAATAGAGGTGTGTGAATTCAAAGAAAGGAGGAGTGTGAAGTCATAGAATGGAAGTGTGTGAAGTCACAGAATGGAGGTGTGTGAAGTCTCGAATGGAGGTTTGCGGTCATAGAATGGAGGTGGGTGAAGTCATAGAAAGGAGGTGTGGGAAGTCATAGAATGGAGGAGTGTGAAGTCATAGAGTGGAGGTGAGTGAAGTCACAGATTCGAGGTCTGTGAAGTCATAGAATGGAGGTGTGTGATGTCACAATTTAAGTGTGTGAAGTCAAAGAATGGAGGTGTGTGAAGTCACAGAATGGAGGTGTGTGAAGTCATACAATGGAGGTGAGTGAAGTCAGAATGGAGGTGTGTGAAGTCACAGAATGTAGGTGTGTGAACTTAGAATGGAGGTGTGTGAAGTCATAGATGGAGGTGTGTGAAGTCATAGTATGTAGGTGTGTGAAATCATAGAATGGAGTTTTGTGAAGTCACAAAATGGAGCTGTGTGAAGTCAGAATGGAGGTGTGTGAAGTCATAGAGTGGAGGTGTGTGAAATCAGAATGGAGGTGTGTGAAATCATTTAATGGAGGTGAGTGAAGTCACAAAAGGGAGGTGTGTGAAGTCATAGAATGGAGGCGTGTGAAGTCATAGAATGGATGTTTGTGAAGTAAGAATGAAGGTGTGTGAAGTCACAGAATGGATGTGTGTGACGTCACAGAATGGAGTTCTGTGAAGTCATAGAATGGAGCTGTGTGAAGACAGAATGGAGGTGTGTGAAGTTACAGAATGGAGGTGAGTCAACTCAGAATGGAGGTGTGTGAAGTCACAGAATGGAGGTGTGTGAAGTCATAGAATGGAGGAGTGTGAAGTCATAGAATGGATGTTTGTGAAGTAAGAATGAAGGTGTGTGAAGTCATAGAATGGAGGTGTGTGAAGTCATAGAATGGAGGTGTGTGAAGTCAGAATGGAGGTGTGTGAAGTCACAGAATTGAGGTGTGTGAACACAGAATGGAGGTGTGTGAAGTCACAGAATGGAGGTGTGTGAAGTCATAGAATGGAGGAATGTGAAGTCATAGAATGGATGTTTGTGAAGTAAGAATGAAGGTGTGTGAAGTGATAAAATGGAGGTGTGTGAAGTCAAAGAATGGAGGTTTGTGCAGTCATAGAAGGGAGGTGTGTGAAGTCACAGAATGGAGGTGTGTGAAGTCAGAATGGAGGTGTGAAGTCATAGAATGGGGCTGGGTGAAGCCTTAGAAAGGAGGTGAGGGAAGTCATAGAATGGAGGATTGTGAAGTCATAGAGTAGAGGTGAGTGAAGTCACACGTTCGAGGTCTGTGAAGTCACAGAATGAAGGTGTGTGAAGTCACAGAATGGAGGTGTGTGAACTCAGAATGGAGGTGGGTGAATTCACAGAATAGAGGTGTGTGAAGTCACAGAATAGAGATGTGTGACGTCAGAATGCAGGTGTGTGAAGCCACAGAAGGGAGGTGTGTGAAGTCACAGAATGGATGTTTGTGAAGTAAGAATGAAGGTATTTGAAGTTATAGAATGGAGGTGTGTGAGGTCATAGAATTGAGGTGTGTGAAGTCACAGAATGGAAGTGTGTGAAGTCATAGAAAGTAGTTGTGGGAAGTCATAGAATGGAGGAGTGTGAACTCATAGAATGGAGGTGAGAGAAGTCACAGATTCGAGGTCTGTGTCGTCATAGAATGGAGGTGTGTGAAGTCAGAATGGAGATGTGTGAACTCATAGAAAGGAGGTGTGTGACGTCACAATGGAAGTGTGTGAAGTCATAGAATGGATGTGTGTGAAGTCACAGAATGGAGGTGTGTGAAGTCATACAATGAAGGTGTGTGAAGTCAGAATGGAGGTGTGTGAAGTCACAGAATAAAGGTGTGTGAACTCAGAATGGAGGTGTGTGTAGTCATAGATGGAGGTGTGTGAAGACATAGTATGGAGGTGGGTGAAATCAAAGAATGGAGTTTTGTAAGTCACAGAATGGAGCTGTGTGAAGTCAAAATGGAGGTGTGTGAACTCATAGAATGGAGGTGTGTGAAGTCACAATGGAGGTGTGTGAAATCTCAGAATGGAGGTGTGTGAAGTCAAAAAATGGAGGTGTGTGAAGTCATAGAATGGAGTTGTGTGAAGTCGTAGAGGGAGGTGTGTGAAGTCACAGAATGGATTTTTGTGAAATAAGAATGAAGGTGTGTTTAGTCATAGAATGGAGGTGTGTGACGTCACAGAATGGAGTTGTGTGAAGTCATAGAATGGAGCTGTGTGAAGTCAGAATGGAGGTGTGTGAAGTCACAGGATTGAGGTGTGTGAACACAGAATGGAGGTGTGTGAAATAATAGAATGGACGTGTGTGAAATCATAGAATGGACGTGTGTGAAGTCATAGAATGGATGTTTGTGAAGTAAGAATGAAGGTGTGTGAAGTCATAGAATAGAGGTGTGTGAATTCAAAGAATGGAGGTGTGTGAAGTCCTAGAATGGAGGTGTGTGAAGTCAAAGAATGGAAGTGTGTGAAGTCTGAATGGAGGAGTGTGAACTCATAGAATGGAGGTGTGTGAAGTCACAATGGAGGTGTGTGAAATCTTAGAATGGAGGTGTGTGAAGTCAAAAAATGGAGGTGTGTGATGTCATAGAATGGAGTTGTGTGAAGTCATAGAATGGATTTTTGTGAAATAAGAATGAAGGTGTGTTTAGTCATAGAATGGAGGTGTGTGACGTCACAGAATGGAGTTGTGTGAAGTCATAGAATGGAGCTGTGTGAAGGCAGAATGGAGGTGTGTGAAGTCACAGGATTGAGGTGTGTGAACACAGAATGGAGGTGTGTGAAGGCACAGAATGGAGGTGTGTGAAATCATAGAATGGACGTGTGTGAAGTCATAGAATGGATGTTTGTGAAGTAAGAATGAAGGTGTGTGAAGTCATAGAATAAAGGTGTGTGAATTCAAAGAATGGAGGTGTGTGAAGTCATAGAATGGAGGTGTGTGAAGTCACAGAATGGAGGTGTGTGAAGTCTCGAATGGAGGTGTGCGGTCATAGAATGGAGGTGGGTGAAGTCATAGAAAGGAGGTGTGGGAAGTCATAGAATGGAGGAGTGTGAAGTCATAGAGTGGAGGTGAGTGAACTCACAGATTCGAGGTCTGTGAAGTCATAGAATGGACGTGTGTGACGTCACAATTTAAGTGTGTGAAGTCAAAGAATGGAGGTGTGTGAAGTCACAGAATGGAGGTGTGTGAAGTCATACAATGGAGGTGAGTGAAGTCAGAATGGAGGTGTGTGAAGTCACAGAATGGAGGTGTGTGAAGTCATAGAATGGAGGTGTGTGAAGTCATAGAATGGAGGTCTGTGAAGTCATGGAATGGAGGTGTGTAGTGACAGAATGAAGGTGTGTGAAGGCACAGAATGGAGGTATGTGAACTCAGAATGGAGGTGGGTGAAGTCACAGAATGGAGGTGTGTGAAGTCATAGAATGGAGTTGTGTGAAGTCACAGATGGAGGTGTGTGAAATCATAGAATGGAGGTGTGTGAAGTCATAGAATGGAGGTGTGTGAAGTCATAGAATGGAGGTCTGTGAAGTCATAGAATGGAGGTGTGTGAAGTCACAGAATGAGGTGTGTGAACTCAAAATGGAGGTGTTTGAAATCACAGAATGGAGGTGTGTGAAGTCATAGAATGGAAATGTGTGAAGTCATAGAATGGAGGTGTGTGAAGTCAGAATGGACATGTGTGAAGTCACAGAATTGAGGTCTGTGAACCCAGAATGGAGGTGTGTGAAGTCACAGAATGGAGGTTTGTGAAGTCACAGAATGGAGGTTTGTGAAGACATACAATGGAGGTGTGTGAAGTCATAAAATGGATGTTTCTAAAGTAAGACTGAATGTGTGTGAAGTCACAGAATGGAGGTGTGTGAAGTCATAGAATGGAGGGGTGTGAAGTCATAGAATGGAAGTGTGTGAACTCATAGAATGGAGGTGTGTGAAGTCACAATGGAGGTGTGTGAAGTAATAGAATGGTGGTTTTTGATGTCAAGGAATGGAGGTGTGTGAAGTCATAGAATGAAGGTGTGTGAAGTCAGATTGGAGGTGTGTGAAATCACAGAATGGAGGTGTGTCAACTCAGAAAAGAAGTGTGGGAAGTCATAGAATGGAGGTGTGTGAAGTCATAGAATGGAAGTGTGTGAAATCAAAGAATTGAGGTGTGTGAAGTCACAGAATGGAGGTGTGTGAAGTCAGAATGGAGGTGTGTGAAGTTAGAATGGAAGTGTGTGAAGTCATAGAATGGAGGTGTGTGAATTCATAGAATGGAGGTCTGTGAACTCAGAATGGAGGTTTGTGAAGTAATAGAATGTATGTGTGTGAACTCAGAAAAGAGGTGTGTAAAGTCACACAATGGAGTTGTATGAAGTCATAGAATGGAGGTGTGTGAAATCACAGAATGGAGGTGTGTGAATTCGTAGAATGGAGGTGTGTGAAGTCATAGGATGGAGGTGTGTGAAGTCACAGAATGGAGGTGAGTGAAGTCACAGAATGGAGGTTTGTGAACTCAGAATGGAGGTGTGTGAATTCACAGAATGGAAGTTTTTGAAGTCATAGAATGGAGGTGTGTGAAGTCATAGAATGGATGTTTCTGAAGTAAGAATGAAGGTGTGTGATGTCATGGAATGTAGGTGTGTGAAGTCACAGAATGGAGGTGTGTGAAGTCACAGAATGGAGGTGTGTGAAGTTAAAAATGTGGTGTCTGAAATCACAGAATGGAGGTGTGTGAAGTCATAGAATGGAGCTGTGTGAAGTCAGAATGGAGGTGTGTGAAGTCACAGAATGGAGGTATGTGAAGTCCTAGAATGGGGGTGTGTCAAATCGTAGAATGGAGGTGTGTGACGTTAGAATGGAGGTGTGTGATGGCACAGAATTGAGGAGTGTGAAGTCACAGAATGGAGGTGTGAAGTCAGAATGGAGGTGTGTGATGTCACAGAATGGAGGTGTGTGAAGTCACAGAATGGATGGTTGTGAAGTAAAAATGAAGGTGTTTGAAGTCATAGATTGGAGGTGTGTGAAGTCACAGAATGGAGGTGTGTGAAGTCATAGAATGGAGGTGTGTGAAGTCATAGAATTGAGGTGTGTGCAGTCATAGAATGGAGGTGTGTGAAGTCACAGAATGGAGGTGTGTGAAGTCAGAATGGAGGTGTGTGAAGTCACAGAATGGAGGTGTGGGAAGTCACAGAATGGAGGTGTGTGAAGGCCTAGAAAGGATGTGTGTGAAATCGTAGAATGGAGGTGTGTGAAGTCAGAATGGAGTTGTGTGAAGGCACAGAATTGAGGTGTGTGAATTCATAGAATGGAGGTGTGTGAAGTCATAGAATGGAGGTGTGTGAAGTCACAGAATGGAGGTGTGTGAACTCAGAAGGGAGGTGTGTGAAGTCACAGAATGGAGGTGTGTGAACTCAGAATGGAGGTGTGTGAAGTCACAGAATGGAGGTGTGTGAACTCATAGAATGGAGGTATGTGAACTCATAGAAGGGTGGTGTGTGAAGTCATGGAATGAAGTTGTGTCAAGTCAAAGAATGGAGGTGTGTGAAGTCAAACAATAGAGGCGTGTGAAGTCACAGAATGGAGTTGTGTGAAGTCACAGAATGGAATTGTGTGAAGTCAAAACGGAGGTGTGGTAAGTCACAGAATGGAGGTGTGTGAAGTCACAGAATGGAGGTGAGTGAAGTCAGAATGCAGGTGTGTGAGGTCAGAATGGAGGTGTGTGAAGTCATAGAATGGAGGTGTGTGAAGTCATGGAATGGAGGTGTGTGAAGTTAAGAATGGAGGTGTGTAAACTCAAAATGGAGGTGTGTGAAGTCACACATTGGAGGTTTGTGAAGTCATACAATGGGGGTGTGTGAAGTCATAGAATGGATATTTCTAAAGTAACAATGAAGGTGTGTGAACCCCTAGAATGGAGGTGTGTTAAATCAAAATGGAGGTGTGTGAACTCATAAAATAGAGGTGTGTGAAGTCACAGAATGGAGGTGTGGAAGTCATGGAATGGAGGTGTGTGAAGTACAAGAATGGAGGTGTGTGAAGAAAAACAATGGAAGTGTGTGAAATCACAGAATGGAGGTGTGTGAAGTCACAGAATTGAAGTGTGTGAAGTCAAAATGGAGGTGTGTGAAGTCACTGAATGGAGGTCTGCGAAGTCATAGAATGGAGGTGTGTGAAGTCAAAATTGTGGTGTGTGAAGTCACAAATGCTGGTGTGTGAAGTCAGAATTGTGCTGTGTGAAGTCATAGAATTGAGGTGTGTGAACTCATAGAATGGAGGTGTTTGAAGTCACAATGGAGGTGTGTGAAGTCATAGAATGATGGTTTTTGATGTCAACGAATGGAGGTGTGTGAAGTCATAGAATGGATGTGTGGGAAGTCAGAATCGAGATGTGTTAAATCACAGAATTGAGTTGTGTTAACTCAGAAATAAGGTGTGGGAAGTCATAGAATGGAGGTGTGTGAAGTCATAGAATGGAAGTGTGTGAAATCATAGAATGGAGGTGTGTGAAGTCACAAAATTGAGGTGTGTAAAGTTAGAATGGAGGTGTGTGAAGTCATAGATAGGAGGTGTGTGAAGTCATAGAATGGAGGTGTGTGAGGTCACAGAATGGAGGTGTGTGAAGTCACAGAATGGAGGTGTGTGAAGTCACAGAATGGAGATGTGTGAAGTCACAGAATGGAGGTGTGTGAAGTCATAGAATGGAGGTGTGTGAAGTCACAGACTGGAAGTGTGTGAAGTCATAGAATGGAGGTCTGTGAACTCAGAATGGAGGTTTGTGAAGTCATAGAAGGGAGGTGTGTGAAGTCACAGAATGGAGGTGTGTGAAGTCATAGAATGGAGGTGTGTGAAGCCATAGATATACGTGTGTGAAGTCACAATGGAGGTGTGTGAAGACATGGAATGGAGGTGTGTGAAGTCAGAGAATGGAGGTGTGTGAAGTCAGAATGGATGTGTGCGAAGTCATAGAATAGAGGTGTGTGAAGTCAGAATGGAGGTGTGTGAAGTCACAGAAGGGATGTGTGTGAAGTCATAAATGGAGGTGTATGAAGTCATAGAATGGAGGTGTGTGAAGTCAGAGAATGGAGGTGTGTGAAGTCACAATGGAGGTGTTTGAAGTCATAGAATGGTGGTTTTTGATGTCAACGAATGGAGGTGTGTGAAGTCATAGAATGGAGTTGGGTAAAGTCAGATTGGAGGTGTGTGAAATCACAGAATGGAGGTGTGTCAACTCAGAAATGAGGTGTCTGAAGTCATAGAGTGGAGGTGTGTGAAGTCATAGAATGGAAGTGTGTGAAATCATAGAATGGAGGTGTGTGAAGTCAGAGGAACTGAGGTGTGTGAAGTTAGAATGGAGGTGTGTGAAGTCATAGAATGGAGGTGTGTGAAGTCATAGAATGGAGGTCTGTGAACTCAGAATGGAGGTTGTGAAGTCATAGAATGGAGGTGTGTGAACTCAGAATGGAGGTGTGTGAAGTCACAGAATGGTGGTGTGTGAAGTCCTACAATGGAGGTATGTGAAATCACAGAATGGAGGTGTGTGAAGTCATAGAATGGAGCTGTGTGAAGTCAGAATGGAGGTGTGTGAAGTCAGAATGGAGGTGTGTAAAGTCAGAATGGAGGTGTGTGAAGTCACAGAATGGAGGTGTGTGAAGTCCTAGAATGGAGGTGTTTGAAATCATAGAATGGAGGTGTGTGAGGTCACAGAATGGAGGTGTGTGAAGTCATGGATGGAGGTGTGTGAAGTCACAGAATGGAGGTGTGTGAAGTCACAGAATGGAGGTGTGTGAACTCAGAATGGAGGTGTGTGAAGTCACAGAATGGAGGTGTGTGAAGTCATAGAATGGAGGTGTGTGAAATCACAGAATGGAGGTGTCTGAATTCATAGAATGGAGGTGTGTGAACTCAGAATGGAGGTGTGTGAAGTCACAGAATGGAGGTGTGTGAAGTCACAGAATGGAGGTGTGTGAAGTCACAGAATGGAGGTGTGTGAACTCAGAATAGAAGTGTGTGAAGTCACAGAATGGAGGTGTGTGAAGTCACAGAATGGAGGTGTGTGAAATCACAGAATGGAGGTGTGTGAAGTCACAGAATGGAGGTGTGTGAACTCAGAATGGAGGTGTGAGAAGTCACAGAATGCAGGTGTGGGAAGTCATAGAATAGATGTTTGTGAAGTAAGAATGAAGGTGTGTGAAGTCATAGAATGGAGGTTTGTGAAGTCAAAGAATGGAGGTGTGTAAAGTTATAGAATGGAGGTGTGTGAAGTCATAGAATGGAGATGTGAGAAGTCATAAAATGGAGGTGTGTGAAGTCAGAGTGGAGATGTGTGAAGCAATAGAATGGAGGTGTGTGAAGTCATAATAGAGGTGTGTGAACTAATAGAATGGATGTGTGTGAAGTCATAGAATAGAGGTGTGTGAAGTCATAGTATGGAGGTGTGTGAAGTCAGAGAATTGAGGTGTGTGAAGTCAGAGAATGGAGGTGTGTGAAGTCATAGAATGGAGGTGTGTGAAGTCACAGAATGGAGGTGTGTAAAGTCATAGAATGGAGGTGTGTGAAGTCACAGAATGGAGGTTTGTGAAGTCATAGAATGGAGGTGTGTGAAGTCATAGAATGGAGGTGTGTGAAGTCACAGAATGGAGGTGTGTGAAGTCATAGAATGGAGGTGTGTGAAGTCATATAATTGAGGTGTGTGAAGTCATAGAATGGAAGTGTGTGAAGTCAAAGAATGGAGCTTTGTGAAGTCAGAATTGAGGTGTGTGAAGTCATAGAATGGAAGTGGGTGAAGCCATAGAAACGAGGTGTGGGAAGTCATAGAATGGAGGAGTGTGAAGTCATAGAATGGAGGTGAGTGAAGTCACAGATTCGAAGTCTGTGAAGTCATAGAATGGAGGTGTGTGAAGCCAGAATGGAGGTGTGTGAAATCATAGAATGGAGATGTGTGAACTCAAAGAATGGAGATGTGTGACGTCACAATGGAATTGTGTGAAGTCATAGAATGAAGGTGTGTGAAGTCACAGAATGGAGGTTTGTGAAGTCATAAAATGAAGGTGTGTGAAGTCAGAATGGAGGTGTGTGAAGTCACAGAATTGAGGTGTGTGAACTCAGAATGGAAGTGTGTGAAGTCATAGATGGAGGTGTGTGAAGTCATAGTATGGAGGTTTGTGAAATCATAGAATGGAGTTTTGTGAAGTCACAGAATGGAGCTGTGTGAAATCAGAATGGAGGTGTGTGAAGTCATAGAATGGAGGTGTGTGAAGTCAGAATGGAGGTGTGTGAACTCATAGAATGGAGGTGTGTGAAGTCACAATGGAGGTGTGTGAAATCATATAATGGAGGTGTGTGAAGTCACAAAATGGAGGTTTGTGAAGTCATAGAATGGAGGTGTGTGAAGTCATCGAATGGATGTTTGTGAAGTAAGAATGAAGGTGTGTGAAGTCATAGAATGGAGGTGTGTGACGTCACAGAATGGAGTTGTGTGAAGTCATAGAATGGAGCTGTGTGAAGACAGAATGGAGGTGTGTGAAGTCACACAAAGAGGTGTGTCAACTCAGAATGGAGGTGTGTGAAGTCAAAGAATGGAGTTGGGTGAATTCGTAGAATGGAGGTGTGTGAAGTCATAGAATGCAGGTGTGTGAAGTCAGAATGGATGTGTGTGAAGTCACAGAATGGAGGTGTGTGAAATCATAGAATGGAGGTGTGTGAAGTCATAGAATGGAGGTGTGTGAAGTCATAGAATGGAGGTCTGTGAAGTCATAGAATGGAGGTGTGTGAAGTCACAGAATGAGGTGTGTGAACTCAAAATGGAGGTGTTTGAAATCACAGAATGGAGGTGTGTGAAGTCATAGAATGGAAGTGTGTGAAGTCATAGAATGGAGGTGTGTGAAGTCAGAATGGACATGTGTGAAGTCACAGAATTGAGGTCTGTGAACCCAGAATGGAGGTGTGTGAAGTCACAGAATGGAGGTTTGTGAAGTCACAGAATGGAGGTTTGTGAAGACATACAATGGAGGTGTGTGAAGTCATAAAATGGATGTTTCTAAAGTAAGACTGAATGTGTGTGAAGTCACAGAATGGAGGTGTGTGAAGTCATAGAATGGAGGGGTGTGAAGTCATAGAATGGAAGTGTGTGAACTCATAGAATGGAGGTGTGTGAAGTCACAATGGAGGTGTGTGAAGTAATAGAATGGTGGTTTTTGATGTCAAGGAATGGAGGTGTGTGAAGTCATAGAATGAAGGTGTGTGAAGTCAGATTGGAGGTGTGTGAAATCACAGAATGGAGGTGTGTCAACTCAGAAAAGAAGTGTGGGAAGTCATAGAATGGAGGTGTGTGAAGTCATAGAATGGAAGTGTGTGAAATCAAAGAATTGAGGTGTGTGAAGTCACAGAATGGAGGTGTGTGAAGTCAGAATGGAGGTGTGTGAAGTTAGAATGGAAGTGTGTGAAGTCATAGAATGGAGGTGTGTGAATTCATAGAATGGAGGTCTGTGAACTCAGAATGGAGGTTTGTGAAGTAATAGAATGTATGTGTGTGAACTCAGAAAAGAGGTGTGTAAAGTCACACAATGGAGTTGTATGAAGTCATAGAATGGAGGTGTGTGAAATCACAGAATGGAGGTGTGTGAATTCGTAGAATGGAGGTGTGTGAAGTCATAGGATGGAGGTGTGTGAAGTCACAGAATGGAGGTGAGTGAAGTCACAGAATGGAGGTTTGTGAACTCAGAATGGAGGTGTGTGAATTCACAGAATGGAAGTTTTTGAAGTCATAGAATGGAGGTGTGTGAAGTCATAGAATGGATGTTTCTGAAGTAAGAATGAAGGTGTGTGATGTCATGGAATGTAGGTGTGTGAAGTCACAGAATGGAGGTGTGTGAAGTCACAGAATGGAGGTGTGTGAAGTTAAAAATGTGGTGTCTGAAATCACAGAATGGAGGTGTGTGAAGTCATAGAATGGAGCTGTGTGAAGTCAGAATGGAGGTGTGTGAAGTCACAGAATGGAGGTATGTGAAGTCCTAGAATGGGGGTGTGTCAAATCGTAGAATGGAGGTGTGTGACGTTAGAATGGAGGTGTGTGATGGCACAGAATTGAGGAGTGTGAAGTCACAGAATGGAGGTGTGAAGTCAGAATGGAGGTGTGTGATGTCACAGAATGGAGGTGTGTGAAGTCACAGAATGGATGGTTGTGAAGTAAAAATGAAGGTGTTTGAAGTCATAGATTGGAGGTGTGTGAAGTCACAGAATGGAGGTGTGTGAAGTCATAGAATGGAGGTGTGTGAAGTCATAGAATTGAGGTGTGTGCAGTCATAGAATGGAGGTGTGTGAAGTCACAGAATGGAGGTGTGTGAAGTCAGAATGGAGGTGTGTGAAGTCACAGAATGGAGGTGTGGGAAGTCACAGAATGGAGGTGTGTGAAGGCCTAGAAAGGATGTGTGTGAAATCGTAGAATGGAGGTGTGTGAAGTCAGAATGGAGTTGTGTGAAGGCACAGAATTGAGGTGTGTGAATTCATAGAATGGAGGTGTGTGAAGTCATAGAATGGAGGTGTGTGAAGTCACAGAATGGAGGTGTGTGAACTCAGAAGGGAGGTGTGTGAAGTCACAGAATGGAGGTGTGTGAACTCAGAATGGAGGTGTGTGAAGTCACAGAATGGAGGTGTGTGAACTCATAGAATGGAGGTATGTGAACTCATAGAAGGGTGGTGTGTGAAGTCATGGAATGAAGTTGTGTCAAGTCAAAGAATGGAGGTGTGTGAAGTCAAACAATAGAGGCGTGTGAAGTCACAGAATGGAGTTGTGTGAAGTCACAGAATGGAATTGTGTGAAGTCAAAACGGAGGTGTGGTAAGTCACAGAATGGAGGTGTGTGAAGTCACAGAATGGAGGTGAGTGAAGTCAGAATGCAGGTGTGTGAGGTCAGAATGGAGGTGTGTGAAGTCATAGAATGGAGGTGTGTGAAGTCATGGAATGGAGGTGTGTGAAGTTAAGAATGGAGGTGTGTAAACTCAAAATGGAGGTGTGTGAAGTCACACATTGGAGGTTTGTGAAGTCATACAATGGGGGTGTGTGAAGTCATAGAATGGATATTTCTAAAGTAACAATGAAGGTGTGTGAACCCCTAGAATGGAGGTGTGTTAAATCAAAATGGAGGTGTGTGAACTCATAAAATAGAGGTGTGTGAAGTCACAGAATGGAGGTGTGGAAGTCATGGAATGGAGGTGTGTGAAGTACAAGAATGGAGGTGTGTGAAGAAAAACAATGGAAGTGTGTGAAATCACAGAATGGAGGTGTGTGAAGTCACAGAATTGAAGTGTGTGAAGTCAAAATGGAGGTGTGTGAAGTCACTGAATGGAGGTCTGCGAAGTCATAGAATGGAGGTGTGTGAAGTCAAAATTGTGGTGTGTGAAGTCACAAATGCTGGTGTGTGAAGTCAGAATTGTGCTGTGTGAAGTCATAGAATTGAGGTGTGTGAACTCATAGAATGGAGGTGTTTGAAGTCACAATGGAGGTGTGTGAAGTCATAGAATGATGGTTTTTGATGTCAACGAATGGAGGTGTGTGAAGTCATAGAATGGATGTGTGGGAAGTCAGAATCGAGATGTGTTAAATCACAGAATTGAGTTGTGTTAACTCAGAAATAAGGTGTGGGAAGTCATAGAATGGAGGTGTGTGAAGTCATAGAATGGAAGTGTGTGAAATCATAGAATGGAGGTGTGTGAAGTCACAAAATTGAGGTGTGTAAAGTTAGAATGGAGGTGTGTGAAGTCATAGATAGGAGGTGTGTGAAGTCATAGAATGGAGGTGTGTGAGGTCACAGAATGGAGGTGTGTGAAGTCACAGAATGGAGGTGTGTGAAGTCACAGAATGGAGATGTGTGAAGTCACAGAATGGAGGTGTGTGAAGTCATAGAATGGAGGTGTGTGAAGTCACAGACTGGAAGTGTGTGAAGTCATAGAATGGAGGTCTGTGAACTCAGAATGGAGGTTTGTGAAGTCATAGAAGGGAGGTGTGTGAAGTCACAGAATGGAGGTGTGTGAAGTCATAGAATGGAGGTGTGTGAAGCCATAGATATACGTGTGTGAAGTCACAATGGAGGTGTGTGAAGACATGGAATGGAGGTGTGTGAAGTCAGAGAATGGAGGTGTGTGAAGTCAGAATGGATGTGTGCGAAGTCATAGAATAGAGGTGTGTGAAGTCAGAATGGAGGTGTGTGAAGTCACAGAAGGGATGTGTGTGAAGTCATAAATGGAGGTGTATGAAGTCATAGAATGGAGGTGTGTGAAGTCAGAGAATGGAGGTGTGTGAAGTCACAATGGAGGTGTTTGAAGTCATAGAATGGTGGTTTTTGATGTCAACGAATGGAGGTGTGTGAAGTCATAGAATGGAGTTGGGTAAAGTCAGATTGGAGGTGTGTGAAATCACAGAATGGAGGTGTGTCAACTCAGAAATGAGGTGTCTGAAGTCATAGAGTGGAGGTGTGTGAAGTCATAGAATGGAAGTGTGTGAAATCATAGAATGGAGGTGTGTGAAGTCAGAGGAACTGAGGTGTGTGAAGTTAGAATGGAGGTGTGTGAAGTCATAGAATGGAGGTGTGTGAAGTCATAGAATGGAGGTCTGTGAACTCAGAATGGAGGTTGTGAAGTCATATAATGGAGGTGTGTGAACTCAGAATGGAGGTGTGTGAAGTCACAGAATGGTGGTGTGTGAAGTCCTACAATGGAGGTATGTGAAATCACAGAATGGAGGTGTGTGAAGTCATAGAATGGAGCTGTGTGAAGTCAGAATGGAGGTGTGTGAAGTCAGAATGGAGGTGTGTAAAGTCAGAATGGAGGTGTGTGAAGTCACAGAATGGAGGTGTGTGAAGTCCTAGAATGGAGGTGTTTGAAATCATAGAATGGAGGTGTGTGAGGTCACAGAATGGAGGTGTGTGAAGTCATGGATGGAGGTGTGTGAAGTCACAGAATGGAGGTGTGTGAAGTCACAGAATGGAGGTGTGTGAACTCAGAATGGAGGTGTGTGAAGTCACAGAATGGAGGTGTGTGAAGTCATAGAATGGAGGTGTGTGAAATCACAGAATGGAGGTGTGTGAATTCATAGAATGGAGGTGTGTGAACTCAGAATGGAGGTGTGTGAAGTCACAGAATGGAGGTGTGTGAAGTCACAGAATGGAGGTGTGTGAAGTCACAGAATGGAGGTGTGTGAACTCAGAATGGAGGTGTGTGAAGTCACAGAATGGAGGTGTGTGAAGTCACAGAATGGAGGTGTGTGAAATCACAGAATGGAGGTGTGTGAAGTCACAGAATGGAGGTGTGTGAACTCAGAATGGAGGTGTGAGAAGTCACAGAATGCAGGTGTGGGAAGTCATAGAATAGATGTTTGTGAAGTAAGAATGAAGGTGTGTGAAGTCATAGAATGGAGGTGTGTAAAGTTATAGAATGGAGGTGTGTGAAGTCATAGAATGGAGATGTGAGAAGTCATAAAATGGAGGTGTGTGAAGTCAGAGTGGAGATGTGTGAAGCAATAGAATGGAGGTGTGTGAAGTCATAATAGAGGTGTGTGAACTAATAGAATGGATGTGTGTGAAGTCATAGAATAGAGGTGTGTGAAGTCATAGTATGGAGGTGTGTGAAGTCAGAGAATTGAGGTGTGTGAAGTCAGAGAATGGAGGTGTGTGAAGTCATAGAATGGAGGTGTGTGAAGTCACAGAATGGAGGTGTGTAAAGTCATAGAATGGAGGTGTGTGAAGTCACAGAATGGAGGTTTGTGAAGTCATAGAATGGAGGTGTGTGAAGTCATAGAATGGAGGTGTGTGAAGTCACAGAATGGAGGTGTGTGAAGTCATAGAATGGAGGTGTGTGAAGTCATATAATTGAGGTGTGTGAAGTCATAGAATGGAAGTGTGTGAAGTCAAAGAATGGAGCTTTGTGAAGTCAGAATTGAGGTGTGTGAAGTCATAGAATGGAAGTGGGTGAAGCCATAGAAACGAGGTGTGGGAAGTCATAGAATGGAGGAGTGTGAAGTCATAGAATGGAGGTGAGTGAAGTCACAGATTCGAAGTCTGTGAAGTCATAGAATGGAGGTGTGTGAAGTCAGAATGGAGGTGTGTGAAATCATAGAATGGAGATGTGTGAACTCAAAGAATGGAGATGTGTGACGTCACAATGGAATTGTGTGAAGTCATAGAATGAAGGTGTGTGAAGTCACAGAATGGAGGTTTGTGAAGTCATAAAATGAAGGTGTGTGAAGTCAGAATGGAGGTGTGTGAAGTCACAGAATTGAGGTGTGTGAACTCAGAATGGAAGTGTGTGAAGTCATAGATGGAGGTGTGTGAAGTCATAGTATGGAGGTTTGTGAAATCATAGAATGGAGTTTTGTGAAGTCACAGAATGGAGCTGTGTGAAATCAGAATGGAGGTGTGTGAAGTCATAGAATGGAGGTGTGTGAAGTCAGAATGGAGGTGTGTGAACTCATAGAATGGAGGTGTGTGAAGTCACAATGGAGGTGTGTGAAATCATATAATGGAGGTGTGTGAAGTCACAAAATGGAGGTTTGTGAAGTCATAGAATGGAGGTGTGTGAAGTCATCGAATGGATGTTTGTGAAGTAAGAATGAAGGTGTGTGAAGTCATAGAATGGAGGTGTGTGACGTCACAGAATGGAGTTGTGTGAAGTCGTAGAATGGAGCTGTGTGAAGTCAGAATGGAGGTGTGTGAAGTCACACAAAGAGGTGTGTCAACTCAGAATGGAGGTGTGTGAAGTCAAAGAATGGAGTTGGGTGAATTCGTAGAATGGAGGTGTGTGAAGTCATAGAATGCAGGTGTGTGAAGTCAGAATGGATGTGTGTGAAGACACAGAATTGAGGTGTGTGAACACAAAATGGAGGTGTGTGAAGTCACAGAATGGAGGTGTGTGAAGTCATAGAATGGAGGTGTTTGAAGTCATAGAATGGATGTTTGTGAAGTGAGAATGAAGGTGTGTGAATCATAGAATGGAGGTTTGTGAAGTCAAAGAATGGAGGTGTGTGAAGTCATAGAATGGAGGTGTGTGACGTCACAGAATGGAGGTGTGTGAAGTCAGAATGGAGGTGTGTGAAGTCATAGAGTGGAGGTGAGTGAAGTCACAGATTCGAGGTCTGTGAAGTCATAGAATGGAGGTGTGTGAAGTCTGAATGCAGGTGTGTGAAGTCATAGAATGGAGATGTGTGAACTCATAGAATGGAGGTGTGTGACGTCACAATAGAAGTGTGTGAAGTCATAAAATGGAGGTGTGTGAAGTCACAGAATGGAGGTGTGTGAAGTCATAGATGGAGATGTGTGAAGTCATAGTATGGAGGTGTGTGAAATCATAGAATGGAGTTTTGTGAAGTCACAGAATGGAGCTGTGTGAAGTCAGAATGGAGGTGTGTGAAGTCATCGAATGGAGGTGTGTGAAGTCAGAATGGAGGTATGTGAAATCATAGAATCGAGGTGTGTGAAGTCACAATGGAGTTGTGTGAAGTTATAGAATGGAGGTGTGTGAAGTCACAGAATGGAGGTGTGTGAAGTCATAGAATGGAGGTGTGGGATATCATAGAATGGAAGTGTTTGAAGTCACAGAATGGAGGTGTGTGAAGTCAGAATGGAGGTGTGTGAAGTCATAGAATTGAGGTGTGTGAAGTCAGAATGGAGGTGTGTGAACTCATAGAATGCAGGTGTGTGAAATCACAATGGAGGTGTGTGAAGTCATAGAATGGAGGTGTGTGAAGTCACAGAATGGAGGTGTGTGAAGTCATAGAATTGAGCTGTGTGAAGTCAGAATGGAGGTGTGTGAAGCCAGAATGGAGCTGTGTGAAGTCACAGAATGGAGGTGTATGAAGTCAAAATGCAGTTGTGTAACTTCATAAAATGGAGGTGTGAGAAGTCAGAGAATGGAGGTGTGTGAAGTCACAGAATGGAGGTGTGTGAATTCATAGAACGGAGGTGTGTGAAGTCACAGAATGGAGGTGTGTGAAGTCACAGAATGGAGGTGTGTGAAGTCACAGAATGGAGGTGTGTGAAATCAAAGAATGGAGGTGTGTGAATTCATAGAATGGAGGTGTGTGAACTCAGAATGGAGGTGTGTGAAGTCACAGAATGGAGGTGTGTGAAGTCACAGAATGGAGGTGTGTGAAGTCACAGAATGGAGGTGTGTGAACTCCCAATGCAGGTGTGTATAGTCACGGAATGGCGGTGTGTGAAGTCAAAGAATGGAAGTGTGTGAAGTCCTAGAATGGGGGTGTGTGAAATCGTAGAATGGAGTTGTGTGAAGTCAGAATGGAGGTGTGTGAAAGCACAGAAATGAGGTGTGTGAAGTCACAGAATGGAGGTGTGAAGTCAGAATGGAGGTGTGTGAAGTCACAGAATGGAGGTGTGTGAAGTCATAGAATGGAGGTGTGGGATATCATAGAATGGAAGTGTTTGAAGTCACAGAATGGAGTTGTGTGAAGTCAGAATGGAGGTGTGTGAAGTCATAGAATTGAGGTGTGTGAAGTCAGAATGGAGGTGTGTGAACTCATAGAATGCAGGTGTGTGAAATCACAATGGAGGTGTGTGAAGTCATAGAATGGAGGTGTGTGAAGTCACAGAATGGAGGTGTGTGAAGTCATAGAATTGAGCTGTGTGAAGTAGGAATGGAGGTGTGTGAAGCCAGAATGGAGGTGTGTGAAGTCACAGAATGGAGGTGTATGAAGTCAAAATGCAGTTGTGTAACTTCATAAAATGGAGGTGTGTGAAGTCAGAGAATGGAGGTGTGTGAAGTCACAGAATGGAGGTGTGTGAATTCATAGAACGGAGGTGTGTGAAGTCACAGAATGGAGGTGTGTGAACTCAGAATGGAGGTGTGTGAAGTCACAGAATGGAGGTGTGTGAAGTCACAGAATGGAGGTGTGTGAAATCAAAGAATGGAGGTGTGTGAATTCATAGAATGGAGGTGTGTGAACTCAGAATGGAGGTGTGTGAAGTCACAGAATGGAGGTGTGTGAAGTCACAGAATGGAGGTGTGTGAAGTCACAGAATGGAGGTGTGTGAACTCACAATGCAGGTGTGTGAAGTCACGGAATGGCGGTGTGTGAAGTCAAAGAATGGAAGTGTGTGAAGTCATAGAATGCAGGTGTGTGAAGTCAAAAGGGAGGTGTGTGAAGTCACAGAATGGAGGTGTGTGAACTCAGAATTGAGGTGTGAGAAGTCACAGAATGGAGGTTTGTGATGTCATATAATGGAGGTGTGTGAAGTCATAGAATGGATGTTTCTGAAGTAAGAATGAAGGTGTGTGAAGTCATAGAATGGAGGGGTGTGAAGTCAAAATGAAGTTGTGTGAACTCATAGAATGGAGGTGTGTGAACTCATAGAATGGAGGTGTGTGAAGTCATGGAATGGAGGTGTGTGAAGTCAAAGAATGGGGGTGTGTGAAGTCAAACAAAGTGGTGTGTGAAGCCACAGAAGGGAGGCGTGTAACTCATAGAATGGAGGTGTGTGAACTCAGAATGGAGGTTTGTGAAGGCACAGAATGGAGGTGTGTTAAGTCATAGAATGGAGGTGTGTGAAATCACAGAATGAACGTGTGTAAATTGATAGAATGGAGGTGTGTGAAGTCACAGAATGGAGGTGTGTGAAGTCACAGAATGGAGGTGTGTGAACTCACAATGCAGGTGTGTGAAGGCACAGAATGGAGGTGTGTGAAGTCATAGAATGAAAGTGTGTGAAGTCATAGAATGGAGGTGTGTGAAGTCTAAATGGAGGTCTGTGAAGTCACATAATGGAGGTGTGTGAAGTCATATAATGGAGGTGTGTGAAGTCATAAAATGGATGTTTCTGAAGAATGAAGGTTTGTGAAGTCATAGAATGGAGGAGTGTGAAGTCAAAATGAAGGTGTGGGAACTCATAGAACAGGGGTGTGTGAACTCATAGAATGGAGGTGTGTGAAGTCATGGAATGGAGGTGTGTGAAGTCAAAGAATGGAGGTGTGTGAGGTCAAAAAATGGAGGTTTGTGAAGTCACAGAATGGAGGTGTGTGAAGTCACAGAATGGAGGTGTGTGAAGTCATAGAATGGAATTTTGTGAAATCAGAGGATGGAGGTGTGTGCATTCATAGAATGGAGGTGTGTGAAGTCAGAAAGGAGGTGTGTGAAGTCTCAGAATTGAGGTGTGTGAACACAGAATGGAGGTGTGTAAAGTCACAGAATGCAGGTGTTGGAAGTCATAGAATAGATGTTTGTGAAGTAAGAATGAAGGTGTGTGAAATCATAGAATGGCGGTGTGTGAAGTCAAAGAATGGAGGTGTGTAAAGTTATAGAATGGAGGTGTGTGAAGTCATAGAATGGAGGTGTGAGAAGTCATAAAATGGAGGTGTGTGAAGTCAGAGTGGAGGTGTGTGAAGCAATAGAATGGAGGTGTGTGAAGTCATAATAGAGGTGTGTGAACTAATAGAATGGAGGTGTGTGAAGGCACCATGAAGGTGTGTGAAGTCATAGAATGGTTGTCTGTGAAGTCATAGAATGGAGGTGTGTGAAGTCATAGAATGGAGGTGTGTGAAGTCATAGAAGAGAGGTGTGTGAAGTCATAGAATGGAGGTGTGTGAAGTCAGAGAATGGAGGTGTGTGAAGTCATAGAATAGAGGTGTGTGAAGTCACAGAAGTGAGGTGTGTGAAGTCATAGAATGGAGGTGTGTGAAGTCATATAATTGAGGTGTGTGAAGTCATAGAATGGAAGTGTGTGAAGTCACAGAATGGAGCTTTGTGAAGTCAGAATGGAGGTGTGTGAAGTCATAGAATGGAAGTGGGTGAAGCCATAGAAACGAGATGTGGGAAGTCATAGAATGGAGGAGGGTGAAGTCATAGAATGGAGGTGAGTAAAGTCACAGATTCGAAGTCTGTGAATTCATAGAATGGAGGTGTGTGAAGTCAGAATGGAGGTGAGTGAAATCATAGAATGGAGATGTGTGAACTCAAAGTATGGAGATGTGTGACGTCACAATGGAAGTGTGTGAACTCATAAAATGAAGGTGTGTGAAGTCACAGAATGGAGGTTTGTGAAGTCTAAAATGAAGGTGTGTGAAATCAGAATGGAGGTGTGTGAAGTCACAGAATGGAGGTGTGTGAACTCAGAATGGAGGTGTGTGAAGTCATAGATGGAGGTGTGTGAAGTCATAGTATGGAGGTGTGTGAAATCATAGAATGGAGTTTTGTGAAGTCACAGAATGGAGCTGTGTGAAATCAGAATGGAGGTGTGTGAAGTCATAGAATGGAGGTGTGTGAAGTCAGAATGGAGGTGTGTGAACTCATAGAATGGAGGTGTGTGAAGTCACAATGGAGGTGTGTGAAATCATATAATGGAGGTGTGTGAAGTCACAAAATGGAGGTTTGTGAAGTCATAGAATGGAGGTGTGTGAAGTCATAGAATGGATGTTTGTGAAGTAAGAATGAAGGTGTGTTTAGTCATAGAATGGAGGTGTGTGACGTCACAGAATGGAGTTGTGTGAAGTCATAGAATGGAACTGTGTGAAGTCAGAATGGAGGTGTGTGAAGTCACACAATGGAGGTGTGTCAACTCAGAATGGAGGTGTGTGAAGTCAAAGAATGGAGTTGGGTGAAGTCATAGAATGGAGGTGTGTGAAGTCATAGAATGGAGGTGTGTGAAGTCAGAATGGAGGTGTGTGAAGACACAGAATTGAGGTGTGTGAACACAGAATGGAGGTGTGTAAAGTCACAGAATGGAGGTGTGTGAAGTCATAGAATGGAGGTGTTTGAAGTCATAGAATGGATGTTTGTGAAGTAAGAATGAAGGTGTGTGAATCATAGAATGGAGGTTTGTGAAGTCAAAGAATGGAGGTGTGTGAAGTCATAGAATGTAGGTGTGTGACGTCACATAATGGAGGTGTGTGAAGTCAGAATAGAGGTGTGAACTCATAGAATCGGGTTGGGTGAAGTCATAGAAAGGAGGTGTGGGACGTCATACAATGGAGGAGTGTGAAGTCATAGAGTGGAGGTGAGTGAAGTCACAGATTCGACGTCTGTGAAGTCATAGCATGGAAGTGTGTGAAGTCAGAATGCAGGTGTGTGAGGTCATAGACTGGAGATGTGTGAAATCATAGAATCGAGGTGTGTGAAGTCACAATGGAGTCGTGTGAAGTTATAGAATGGAAGTGTGTGAAGTCACAGAATGGAGGTGTGTGAAGTCATAGAATGGAGGTGTGTGATATCAAAGAATGGAAGTGTTTGAAGTCACAGAATGGAGGTGTGTGAAGTCAGAAAGGAGGTGTGTGAAGTCATAGAATGGAGGTGTGTGAAGTCAGAATGGAGGTGTGTGAAGACACAGAATTGAGGTGTGTGAACACAGAATGGAGGTGTGTGAAGTCACAGAATGGAGGTGTGTAAAGTCGTAGAATGGAGGTGTGTGAAGTCATAGAATGGAGGTGTGTGAAGTCAGAATGGAGGTGTGTGAACTCATAGAATGCAGGTGTGTGAAATCATATAATGGAGGTGTGTGAAGTCATAGAATGGAGGTGTGTGAAGTCACAGAATGGAGGTGTGTGAAGTCATAGAATTGAGCTGTGTGAAGTCAGAATGGAGGTGTGTGAAGCCAGAATGCAGGTGTGTGAAGTCGCAGAATGGAGGTGTGTGAAGTCATACAATGGAGGTGTGTGAAAACATAGAATGGAGGTGTGTGAAGCCAGAGTGGAGGTGTGTGAAGTCACAGAATTGCGGAGTGTGAAGTCACAGAATAGAGGTGTGTGAAGGCAGAATGGAGGTGTGTGAAGTCACAGAAGGGAGGTGTGTGAAGTCACAGAATGGATGTTTGTGAAGTAAGAATGAAGGTGTTTGAAGTCATAGAATGGAGGTGTGTGAAGTCACAGAATGGAGGTGTGTGAAGTTATGGAATGGAGGAGTGTGAAGTCATAGAGTGGAAGTGAGTGAAGTCACAGATTCGAGGTCTGTGAAGTCATAGAATGGAGGTGTGTGAAGTTAGAATGGAGATGTGTGAACTCATAAATGGAGGTGTGTGACGTCACAATGGAAGTGTGTGAAGTCATAGAATGGAGGTGTGCGAAGTCACAGAATAGAGGTGTGTGAACTCAAAATGGAGGTGTGTGAAGTCATAGATGGAGGTGTGGGAAGACATAGTATGGAGGTGTGAGAAATCATAGAATGGAGTTTTGTGAAGTCACAGAATGGAGCTGTGTGAAGTCAGAATGGAGGTGTGTGAAGTCATAGAATGGAGGTGTGTGAAGACATGGAATGGAGGTGTGTGAAGTCACAATGGAGGTGTGTGAAATCATAGAATGGAGGTGTGTGAAGTCATAGAATGGAGGTGTGTGAAGTCACAGAATGGAGGTGGGTGAAGTCATAGAATTTAGCTGGGTGAACTCATAGAATGGAGGTGGGTGAAGTCATAGAATGGAGCTGGGTGAAATCATAGAATGGAGGTGTGTGGAGTCATAGAATGGAGGTGTGTGAAGTCATCGAATGGATTTTTGTGAAGTAAGAATGAAGGTATGTGAAGTCATAGAATGGAGGTTTGTGACGTCACAATTGAGATGTGTGAAGTCATAGAATGGAGCTGTTTGAAGTCAGAATGGAGGTGTGTGAAGTCACAGAATGGAGGTGTGTCAACTCAGAATGGAGGTGTTGAAGTCACCGAATGGAGGTGTGTGAAGTCATAGAATGGAGGTCTGTGAAGTCATAGAATGGAGGTGTGTGAAGTCACAGAATTGAGGTGTGTGAACACAGAATGGAGGTGTGTGAATCACAGAATGGAGGTGTGTGAAATGATAGAATGGAGATGTGTGAAGTCATAGAATGGATGTTTGTGAAGTAAGAATGAAGTGTGTGAAGTCATAGAATGGAGGTGTGTGAAGACATCGAATGGATTTTTGTGAAGTAAGAATGAAGGTGTGTGAAGTCATAGTATGTAGGTGTGTGACGTCACAGAATGAAGTTGTGTGAAGTCATAGCATGGAGCTGTGTGAAGTCAAAATGGAGGTGTGTGAAGTCACAGAATGGAGGTGTGTCAACTCAGAATGGAGATGTGTGAAGTCACAGAATGGAGGTGTGTGAAGTCATATAATGGAGGTGTGTGAAGTCGTAGAATTGAGGTGTGTGAAGTCAGAATGGAGGTGTGTGAAGTCACAGAATTGAGGTGTGTGAACACAGAATGGAGGTGTGTGAATCACAGAATGGAGGTGTGTTAAATCATAGAATGGAGGTGTGTGAAGTCATAGAATGGATGTTTGTGAAGTAAGAATGAAGTGTGTGAAGTCATAGAATAGAGGTGTGTGAAGTCAAAGAATGCAGGTGTGTGAAGTCATAGAATGCAGGTGTGTGAAGTCACAGAATGGAGGTTTGTGAAGTCAGAATGGAGGTGTGCGGTCATAGAATGGAGGTGGGTGAAGTCATAGAAAGGAGGTGTGGGAAGTCATAGAATGGAGGAATGTGAAGTCATAGAGTGTAGGTGAGTGAATTCACAGATTCGAGGTCTGTGAAGTCATAGAATGGAGGTGTGTGAAATCAGAGTGGAGGTGATTGAAGTCATAGAATGGAGGTGTGTGAAGTCATAGAATGGAGGTGTGTGAAGTCATACAATGCAGGTGTGTGAAATCATAGAATGGAAGTGTTTGAAGTCACACAATGGAGGTGTGTGAACTCATAGAATGGAGGTGTGTGAACACATAGAATGGAGGTGTGTGAAATCACAATGTAGGTGTGTGAAGTCATAGAATGGAGGTGTGTGAAGTCACAGAATGGAGCTGTGTGAAGTCAGAATGGAGGTGTGTGATGTCATAGAATGGAGGTGTGTGAAGACATGGAATGGAGGTGTGTGAAGTCACAATGGAGGTGTGTGAAATCATAGAATGGAGGTGTGTGAAGTCATAGAATGGAAGTGTGTGAAGTCACAGAATGGAGGTGGGTGAAGTCATAGAATGGAGCTGGGTGAAATCATAGCATGGAGGTGTGTGGATTCGTAGAATGGAGGTGTGTGAAGTCACAGAATGGAGGTGTGTGAAGCAATACAATGAAGGTGTGTGAACTCTGAATGGAGGTGTGTGAAGTCACAGAATGGAGGTGAGTGAACTCAGAATGGAGGTGTGTGAAGTCATAGATGGAGGTGTGTGAAGTAATAGTATGGAGGTGTGTGAAATCATAGAATGGAGTTTGTGAAGTCACAGAATGTAGCTGTGTGAAGTCAGAATGGAGGAATGTGAAGTCATAGAATGGAGGTGTGTGAAGTCATAGAATGGATGTTTGTGAAGTAAGAATGAAGGTGTGTGAAGTCATAGAATGGAGGTGTGTGACGTCACAGAATGAAGTTGTGTGAAGTCATAGAATGGAGCTGAGTGAAGTCAGATAGGAGGTGTGTGAAGTCACAGAATGGAGGTGTGTCAACTCAGAATGGAGGTGTGTGAAGTCACAGAACGGAGCTTTGTGAAGTCATAGAATCGAGGTGTGTGAAGTCATTGAATGGAGGTGTGTGAAGTCAGAAAGGAGGTGTGTGAAGTCTCAGAATTCAGGTGTGTGAACACAGAATGGAGGTTTGTGAAGTCACACAATGCATGTGTGGGGAGTCATAGAATGGATGTTTGTGAAGTAAGAATGAAGGTGTGTGAAGTCATAGAATGCAGGTGTGTGAAGTCAAAGAATGGAGGTGTGTGAAGTTATAGAATGGAGGTGTGTGAAGTCATAGATTGGAGGTGTGTGAATTCATAAAATGATGGTGTGTGAAGTCAGAATGGAGGTGTGTGAAGCCATAGAATGGAGGTGTGTGAAGTCATAATAGAGGTGTGTGAACTAATAGAATGGAGGTGTGTGAAGGCAAAATGAAGGTGTGTGAAGTCATAGAATGGTTGTGTGTGAAGTCATAGAATGGAGGTGTGTGAAGTCATAGAATGGAGGTGTGTGAAGTCATAGAATAGAGGTGTGTGAAGTCATAGAATGGAGGTGTGTGAAGTCAGAGAATGGAGGTGTGTGAAGTCATAGAATGGAAGTGTGTGAAGTCACAGAATGGAGGTGTGTGAAGTCATAGAATGGAGGTGTGTGAAGTCACAGAATGGAGGTGTGTGAAGTCATAGAATGGAGGTGTGTGAAGTCACAGAATGGAGGTGTGTGAAGTCACAGAATGGAGGTTTGTGAAGTCATAGAATGGAGGTGTGTGAAGTTATATAATTAAGGTGTGTGAAGTCATAGAATGGAAGTGTGTGAAGTCACAGAATGGAGCTTTGTGAAGTCAGAATGGAGGTGTGAGAAGTCATAGATTGGAAGTGGGTGAAGCCATAGAAACGAGGTGTGGGAAGTCATAGAATGGAGGAGGGTGAAGTCATAGAATGGAGGTGAGTGAAGTCAAAGATTCGAAGTCTGTGAATTCATAGAATGGAGGTGTGTGAAGTCAGAATGCAGGTGAGTGAAATCATAGAATGGAGATGTGTGAACTCATAGAATGGAGATGTGTGATGTCACAATGGAAGTGTGTGAAGTCATAGAATGAAGGTGTGTGAAGTCACAGAATGGAGGTGTGTGAAGTCATAAAATGAAGGTGTGTGAACTCAGAATTGAGGTGTGTGAAGATATAGATTGAGGTGTGTGAAGTCATAGTATGGAGGTGTGTGAAATCATAGAATGGAGTTTTGTGAAGTCACAGAATGGAGCTGTGTGAAATCAGAATGGAGGTGTGTGAAGTCAGACAATGGAGGTGTGTGAAGTCAGAATGGAAGTGTGTGAACTCATAGAATGGAGGTGTGTGAAGTCACAATGCAGGTGTGTGAAATCATATAATGGAGGTGTGTGAAGTCACAAAATGGAGGTGTGTGAAGTCATAGAATGGAGGTGTGTGAAGTCATAGAATGGATGTTTGTGAAGTAAGAATGAAGGTGTGTGAAGTCATAGAATGGAGGTGTGTGACGTCACAGAATGGAGTTTTGTGAAGTCATAGAATGGAGCTGTGTGAAGTCAGAATGGAGGTGTGTGAAGTCATAGAATGGAGGTGTGTTAACTCAGAATGGAGGTGTGTGAAGAAAAAGAATAGAGTTGGGTGAAGTCATAGAATGGAGGTGTGTGAAGTCATAGAATGGAGGTGTGTGAAGTCAGAATGGAGGTGTGTGAAGTCACAGAATTGAGGTGTGTGAACACAGAATGGAGGTGTGTGAAGTAAGAATGGTGATGTGAACTCATAGAATGGGGTTGGGTGAAGTCATAGAAAGGAGGTGTGTGAAGTCACAGAATGGAGGTGTGTGAAGTCATATAATGAAGGTGTGTGAAGTCAGAATGGAGGTGTGTCAAGTCACAGAATGGAGGTGTGTGAAATCATAGAATGGAGGTGTGTGAAGTTATAGAATGGAAGTGTTTGAAGTCACAGAATGGAGGTGTGTGAAATCAGAATGGAGGTGTGTGAAGTCATAGAATGGAGGTGTGTGAAGTCACAGAATGGAGCTGTGTGAAGTCAGAATGGAGTTGTGTGAAGCCAGAATGGAGGTGTGTGAAGTCACAGAATGGAGGTGTGTGAAAGTATAGAATGGAGGTGTGTGAAGTCAGAGAATTGAGGTGTGTGAAGTCATAGAATGGAGGTGTGTGAAGTCACAGAATGGAGGTGGTGAAGTCATAGAAAGGAGGTGTGGGAAGTCATAGAATGGAGGAGTGTGAAGTCATAGAGTGGAAGTGAGAGAAGTCACAGATTCGAGGTCTGTGAAGTCATAGAATGGAGGTGTGCGAAGTCATAGAATGGAGGTGTGTGAAGTCATGCAATGGAGGTGTGTGAAGTCACAATGGAGGTGTGTGAAATCATAGAATGGAGGTGTGTGAAGTCAAAAAATGGAGGTGTGTGAAGTCATGGAATGGAGGTGTGTGAAGTCATAGAATGGAGGTGTGTGATGTCATGGAATGGAGGTGTGTGAAGTCAAAAATGGAGGTGTGTGAAGTCATAGAATGGAGGTGTGTGAAGTCATCGAATGGATTTTTGTGAAGTAAAAATGGAGGTGTGTGAAGTCATAGAATGGAGGTGTGTGACGTCACAGAATGGAGTTGTGTGAAGTCATAGAATGGAGCTGAGTGAAGTCAGATAGGAGGTGTGTGAAGTCACAGAATGGAGTTGTGTCAACTCAGAATGGAGGTGTGTGAAGTCACAGAATGGAGGTGTGTGAAGTCATAGAATGGAGGTGTGTGAAGTCAGAATGGAGGTGTGTGAAGTCACAGAATTGAGGTGTGTGAACACAGAATGGAGGTGTGTGAATCACAGAATGTAAGTATGTGAAATCAGAATGGAGGTGGGTGAAGTCACAGAATGGATGTGTTTGAACTCCTAGAATGGAGGTGTGTGAAGTCACAGAATGGAGGTGTGTGAATTCAGAGAATGGAGGTGTGTGAAGTCATAGAATGGAGGTGTGTGAAGTGATAGAATGGAGGTGTGTGAAGTCATAGAATGGAGGTGTGTGAAGTCACAGAATGGAGGTGTGTGAAGTCAAACTGGTGGTGAGGTAAGTCAGAATGGAGTTGTGTGAAGTCACAGAATGTAGGTGCGTGAACTCAGAATGGAGGTGTGTGAAGTCATAGATGGAGGTGTGTGAAGTCATGGAGGTGTGTAAAATCATAGAATGGAGTTTTGTGAAGTCACAGAATGGAGCTGTGTGAAGTCAGAATTGAGGTGTGTGAAGTCATAGAATGGAGGTGTGTGAAGTCAAAATGGAGTTGTGTGAAATCATAGAATCGAGGTGTGTGAAGTCACAATGGAGGTGTGTGAAGTCATAGAATGGAGGTGCGTCAAGTCACAGAATGGAGGTGTGTGAAGTCATGGAATGGAGGTGTGTGAAGTCATAGAATGGAGGTGTGTGAAGTCACAGAATGGAGGTGTGTGAACTCAGAATGGAGGTGGGTGAAGTCACAGAACGGATGTGTGTGAAGTCGTAGAATGGAGGTGTGTGAAGTAACAGAATGGAGGTGTGTGAATTCAGAGAATGGAGTTGTGTGAAGTCATAGAATGGAGGTGTGTGAAGTCATAGAATGGAGGTGTCTGAAGTCATCGAATGGATTTTTGTGAAGTAAGAATGAAGGTGTGTGAAGTCATAGAATGGAGGTGTGTGACGTCACAATTGAAGTGTGTGAAGTCATAGAATGGAGGTGTGTGAAGTCTGAATGGAGGTGTGTGAAGTCACAGAATGGAGGTGTGTCAACTCAGAATGGAGGTGTGTGAAGTCACAGAATGGAGGTGTGTGAAGTCATAGAATGGAGGTGTGTGAAGTCATAGAATGGAGGTGTGTGAATTCAGAATGGAGGTGTGTGAAGTCACAGAATTGAGGTGTGTGAACACAGAATGGAGGTGTGTGAATCACAGAATGGAGGTGTGTGAAATCAGAATTGAGGTGGGTGAAGTCACAGAACGGATGTGTGTGAAGTCGTAGAATGGAGGTGTGTGAAGTCACAGAATGGAGGTGTATGAATTCAGAGAATGGAGGTGTGTGAAGTCACAGAATGGAGGTGTGTGAAGTCATAGAATGGAGGTGTGTGAAGTCATAGAATGGAGGTGTGTGAAGTCACAGAATGAAGGTGTGTGACGTCAAACAATGGTGGTGAGGTAAGTCAGAATGGAGGTGTGTGAAGTCACAGAATGGAGGTGTGTGAACTCAGAATGGAGGTGTGTGAAGTCATAGATGGAGGTATGTGAAGTCATAATATGGAGGTGTGTGAAATCATAGAATGGAGTTTGTGAAGTCACAGAATGGAGCTGTGTGAAGTCAGAATGGAGGTGTGTGAAGTCATATAATGAAGGTGTGTGAAGTCAGAATGGAGGTGTGTCAAGTCACAGAATGGAGGTGTGTGAAATCATAGAATGGAGGTGTGTGAAGTTATAGAATGGAAGTGTTTGAAGTCACAGAATGGAGGTGTGTGAAGTCAGAATGGAGGTGTGTGAAGTCATAGAATGGAGGTGTGTGAAGTCAGAGAATGGAGCTGTGTGAAGTCAGAATGGAGTTGTGTGAAGCCAGAATGGAGGTGTGTGAAGTCACAGAATGGAGGTGTGTGAAGTCATAGAATGGAGGTGTGTAAAAACATAGAATGGAGGGGTGTGAAGTCAGAGTGGAGGTGTGTGAAGTCACAGAATTGAGGTGTGTGAAGTCACAGAATAGAGGTGTGTGAAGGCAGAATCGAGGTGTGTGAAGTCACAGAAGGGAGGTGTGTGTAGTCACAGAATGGATGATTGTGAAGTAAGAGTGAAAGTGTTTGAAGTCATAGAATGGAGGTGTGTGAAGTCACAGAATTGAGGTGTGTGAAGGTATAGAATGGAGGTGTGTGAAGTCATAGAATTGAGGTGTTTGAAGTCATAGAATGGAGGTGTGTGAAGTCACAGAATGGAGGTGGTGAAGTCATAGAAAGGAGGTGTGGGAAGTCATAGAATGGAGGAGTGTGAAGTCATAGAGTGGAAGTGAGAGAAGTCACAGATTCGAGGTCTGTGAAGTCATAGAATGGAGGTGTGCGAAGTCATAGAATGGAGGTGTGTGAAGTCAGGCAATGGAGGTGTGTGAAGTCACAATGGAGGTGTGTGAAATCATAGAATGGAGGTGTGTGAAGTCAAAAAATGGAGGTGTGTGAAGTCATGGAATGGAGGTGTGTGAAGTCATAGAATGGAGGTGTGTGAAGTCATGGAATGGAGGTGTGTGAAGTCAAAAAATGGAAGTGTGTGAAGTCATAGAATGGAGGTGTGTGAAGTCATCGAATGGATTTTTGTGAAGTAAGAATGGAGGTGTGTGAAGTCATAGAATGGAGGTGTGTGACGTCACCTAATGGAGTTGTGTGAAGTCATAGAATGGAGCTGTGTGAAGTCAGAATGGAGGTGTGTGAAGTCACAGAATGGAGGTGTGTCAACTCAGAATGGAGGTGTGTGAAGTCACAGAATGGAGGTGTGTGAAGTCATAGAATGGAGGTGTGTGAAGTCAGAATGGAGGTGTGTGAAGTCACAGAATTGAGGTGTGTGAACACAGAATGGAGGTGTGTGAATCACAGAATGGAGGTGTGTGAAATCAGAATGGAGGTGGGTGAAGTCACAGAATGGATGTGTTTGAACTCCTAGAATGGAGGTGTGTGAAGTCACAGAATGGAGGTGTGTGAATTCAGAGAATGGAGGTGTGTGAAGTCATAGAATGGAGGTGTGTGAAGTGATAGAATGGAGGTGTGTGAAGTCATAGAATGGAGGTGTGTGAAGTCACAGAATGGAGGTGTGTGAAGTCAAACTGGTGGTGAGGTAAGTCAGAATGGAGTTGTGTGAAGTCACAGAATGTAGGTGCGTGAACTCAGAATGGAGGTGTGTGAAGTCATAGATGGAGGTGTGTGAAGTCATGGAGGTGTGTAAAATCATAGAATGGAGTTTTGTGAAGTCACAGAATGGAGCTGTGTGAAGTCAGAATTGAGGTGTGTGAAGTCATAGAATGGAGGTGTGTGAAGTCAAAATGGAGTTGTGTGAAATCATAGAATCGAGGTGTGTGAAGTCACAATGGAGGTGTGTGAAGTCATAGAATGGAGGTGCGTCAAGTCACAGAATGGAGGTGTGTGAAGTCATGGAATGGAGGTGTGTGAAGTCATAGAATGGAGGTGTGTGAAGTCACAGAATGGAGGTGTGTGAACTCAGAATGGAGGTGGGTGAAGTCACAGAACGGATGTGTGTGAAGTCGTAGAATGGAGGTGTGTGAAGTAACAGAATGGAGGTGTGTGAATTCAGAGAATGGAGTTGTGTGAAGTCATAGAATGGAGGTGTGTGAAGTCATAGAATGGAGGTGTCTGAAGTCATCGAATGGATTTTTGTGAAGTAAGAATGAAGGTGTGTGAAGTCATAGAATGGAGGTGTGTGACGTCACAATTGAAGTGTGTGAAGTCATAGAATGGAGGTGTGTGAAGTCTGAATGGAGGTGTGTGAAGTCACAGAATGGAGGTGTGTCAACTCAGAATGGAGGTGTGTGAAGTCACAGAATGGAGGTGTGTGAAGTCATAGAATGGAGGTGTGTGAAGTCATAGAATGGAGGTGTGTGAATTCAGAATGGAGGTGTGTGAAGTCACAGAATTGAGGTGTGTGAACACAGAATGGAGGTGTGTGAATCACAGAATGGAGGTGTGTGAAATCAGAATTGAGGTGGGTGAAGTCACAGAACGGATGTGTGTGAAGTCGTAGAATGGAGGTGTGTGAAGTCACAGAATGGAGGTGTATGAATTCAGAGAATGGAGGTGTGTGAAGTCACAGAATGGAGGTGTGTGAAGTCATAGAATGGAGGTGTGTGAAGTCATAGAATGGAGGTGTGTGAAGTCACAGAATGAAGGTGTGTGACGTCAAACAATGGTGGTGAGGTAAGTCAGAATGGAGGTGTGTGAAGTCACAGAATGGAGGTGTGTGAACTCAGAATGGAGGTGTGTGAAGTCATAGATGGAGGTATGTGAAGTCATAATATGGAGGTGTGTGAAATCATAGAATGGAGTTTGTGAAGTCACAGAATGGAGCTGTGTGAAGTCAGAATGGAGGTGTGTGAAGTCATATAATGAAGGTGTGTGAAGTCAGAATGGAGGTGTGTCAAGTCACAGAATGGAGGTGTGTGAAATCATAGAATGGAGGTGTGTGAAGTTATAGAATGGAAGTGTTTGAAGTCACAGAATGGAGGTGTGTGAAGTCAGAATGGAGGTGTGTGAAGTCATAGAATGGAGGTGTGTGAAGTCAGAGAATGGAGCTGTGTGAAGTCAGAATGGAGTTGTGTGAAGCCAGAATGGAGGTGTGTGAAGTCACAGAATGGAGGTGTGTGAAGTCATAGAATGGAGGTGTGTAAAAACATAGAATGGAGGGGTGTGAAGTCAGAGTGGAGGTGTGTGAAGTCACAGAATTGAGGTGTGTGAAGTCACAGAATAGAGGTGTGTGAAGGCAGAATCGAGGTGTGTGAAGTCACAGAAGGGAGGTGTGTGTAGTCACAGAATGGATGATTGTGAAGTAAGAGTGAAAGTGTTTGAAGTCATAGAATGGAGGTGTGTGAAGTCACAGAATTGAGGTGTGTGAAGGTATAGAATGGAGGTGTGTGAAGTCATAGAATTGAGGTGTTTGAAGTCATAGAATGGAGGTGTGTGAAGTCACAGAATGGAGGTGGTGAAGTCATAGAAAGGAGGTGTGGGAAGTCATAGAATGGAGGAGTGTGAAGTCATAGAGTGGAAGTGAGAGAAGTCACAGATTCGAGGTCTGTGAAGTCATAGAATGGAGGTGTGCGAAGTCATAGAATGGAGGTGTGTGAAGTCAGGCAATGGAGGTGTGTGAAGTCACAATGGAGGTGTGTGAAATCATAGAATGGAGGTGTGTGAAGTCAAAAAATGGAGGTGTGTGAAGTCATGGAATGGAGGTGTGTGAAGTCATAGAATGGAGGTGTGTGAAGTCATGGAATGGAGGTGTGTGAAGTCAAAAAATGGAAGTGTGTGAAGTCATAGAATGGAGGTGTGTGAAGTCATCGAATGGATTTTTGTGAAGTAAGAATGGAGGTGTGTGAAGTCATAGAATGGAGGTGTGTGACGTCACCTAATGGAGTTGTGTGAAGTCATAGAATGGAGCTGTGTGAAGTCAGAATGGAGGTGTGTGAAGTCACAGAATGGAGGTGTGTCAACTCAGAATGGAGGTGTGTGAAGTCACAGAATGGAGGTGTGTGAAGTCATAGAATGGAGGTGTGTGAAGTCAGAATGGAGGTGTGTGAAGTCACAGAATTGAGGTGTGTGAACACAGAATGGAGGTGTGTGAATCACAGAATGGAGGTGTGTGAAATCAGAATGGAGGTGGGTGAAGTCACAGAATGGATGTGTTTGAACTCCTAGAATGGAGGTGTGTGAAGTCACAGAATGGAGGTGTGTGAATTCAGAGAATGGAGGTGTGTGAAGTCATAGAATGGAGGTGTGTGAAGTGATAGAATGGAGGTGTGTGAAGTCATAGAATGGAGGTGTGTGAAGTCACAGAATGGAGGTGTGTGAAGTCAAACTGGTGGTGAGGTAAGTCAGAATAGAGTTGGGTGAAGTCACAGAATGTAGGTGTGTGAACTCAGAATGGAGGTGTGTGAAGTCATAGATGGAGGTGTGTGAAGTCATAGTATGGAGGTGTGTAAAATCATAGAATGGAGTTTTGTGAAGTCACAGAATGGAGCTGTGTGAAGTCAGAATTGAGGTGTGTGAAGTCATAGAATGGAGGTGTGTGAAGTCAAAATGGAGTTGTGTGAAATCATAGAATCGAGGTTTGTGAAGTCACAATGGAGGTGTGTGACGTCATAGAATGGAGGTGCGTCAAGTCACAGAATGGAGGTGTGTGAAGTCATAGAATGGAGGTGTGTGAAGTCATAGAATGGAGGTGTGTGAAGTCACAGAATGGAGGTGTGTGAACTCAGAATGGAGGTGGGTGAAGTCACAGAACGGATGTGTGTGAAGTCGTAGAATGGAGGTGTGTGAAGTAACAGAATGGAGGTGTGTGAATTCAGAGAATGGAGTTGTGTGAAGTCATAGAATGGAGGTGTGTGAAGTCATAGAATGGAGGTGTCTGAAGTCATCGAATGGATTTTTGTAAAGTAAGAATGAAGGTGTGTGAAGTCATAGAATGGTGGTGTGTGACGTCACAATTGAAGTGTGTGAAGTCATAGAATGGAGGTGTGTGAAGACTGAATGGAGGTGTGTGAAGTCACAGAATGGAGGTGTGTCAACTCAGAATGGAGGTGTGTGAGGTCACAGAATGGAGGTGTGTGAAGTCATAGAATGGAGGTGTGTGAAGTCATAGAATGGAGGTGTGTGAAGTCAGAATGGAGGTGTGTGAAGTCACAGAATTGAGGTGTGTGAACACAGAATGGAGGTGTGTGAATCACAGAATGGAGGTGTGTGAAATCAGAATGGAGGTGGGTGAAGTCACAGAACGGATGTGTGTGAAGTCGTAGAATGGAGGTTTGTGAAATCACAGAATGGAGGTGTATGAATTCAGAGAATGGAGGTGTGTGAAGTCACAGAATGGAGGTGTGTGAAGTCCTAGAATGGAGTTGTGTGAAGTCATAGAATGGAGGTGTGTGAAGTCAAAGAATGAAGGTGTGTGACGTCAAACAATGGTGGTGAGGTAAGTCAGAATGGAGGTGTGTGAAGTCACAGAATGGAGGTGTGTGAACTCAGAATGGAGGTGTGTGAAGTCATAGATGGAGGTATGTGAAGTCATAGTATGGAGGTGTGTGAAATCATAGAATGGAGTTTGTGAAGTCACAGAATGGAGCTGTGTGAAGTCAGAATGGAGGTGTGTGAAGTCATATAATGAAGGTGTGTGAAGTCAGAATGGAGTTGTGTGAAGCCAGAATGGAGGTGTGTGAAGTCACAGAATGGAGGTGTGTGAAGTCATAGAATGGAGGTGTGTAAAAACATAGAATGGAGGGGTGTGAAGTCAGAGTGGAGGTGTGTGAAGTCACAGAATTGAGGTGTGTGAAGTCACAGAATAGAGGTGTGTGAAGGCAGAATCGAGGTGTGTGAAGTCACAGAAGGGAGGTGTGTGTAGTCACAGAATGGATGATTGTGAAGTAAGAGTGAAAGTGTTTGAAGTCATAGAATGGAGGTGTGTGAAGTCACAGAATGGAGGTGTGTGAAGGTATAGAATGGAGGTGTGTGAAGTCATAGAATTGAGGTGTTTGAAGTCATGGAATGGAGGTGTGTGAAGTCAGAGAATGGAGGTGGTGAAGTCATAGAAAGGAGGTGTGGGAAGTCATAGAATGGAGGAGTGTGAAGTCATAGAGTGGAAGTGAGAGAAGTCACAGATTCGAGGTATGTGAAGTCATAGAATGGAGGTGTGCGAAGTCATAGAATGGAGGTGTGTAAAGTCACAATGGAGGTGTGTGAAATCATAGAATGGAGGTGTGTGAAGTCAAAAAATGGAGGTGTGTGAAGTCATGGAATGGAGGTGTGTGAAGTCATAGAATGGAGGTGTGTGAAGTCATGGAATGGACGTGTGTGAGGTCAAAAAATGGAGGTGTGTGAAGTCATAGAATGGAGGTGTGTGAAGTCATCGAATGGATTTTTGTGAAGTAAGAATGGAGGTGTGTGAAGTCATAGAATGGAGGTGTGTGAAGTCACCTAATGGAGTTGTGTGAAGACATAGAATGGAGCTGTGTGAAGTCAGAATGGAGGTGTGTGAAGTCACAGAATGGAGGTGTGTCAACTCAGAATGGAGGTGTGGGAAGTCACAGAATGGAGGTGTGTGAAGTCATAGAATGGAGGTGTGTGAAGTCAGAATGGAGGTGTGTGAAGTCACAGAATTGAGGTGTGTGAACACAGAATGGAGGTGTGTGAATCACAGAAAGAATGGAGGTGTGTGAAATCAGAATGGAGGTGGGTGAAGTCACTGAACGGATGTGTGTGAAGTCGTAGAATGGAGGTGTGTGAAGTCACAGAATGGAGGTGTGTGAATTCAGAGAATGGAGGTGTGTGAAGTCATAGAATGGAAGTGTGTGAAGTGATAGAATGGAGGTGTGTGAAGTCATAGAATGGAGGTGTGTGAAGTCACAGAATGGAGGTGTGTGAAGTCAAACTGGTGGTGAGGTAAGTCAGAATGGAGTTGTGTGAAGTCACAGAATGTAGGTGTGTGAACTCAGAATGGAGGTGTGTGAAGTCATACATGGAGGTGTGTGAAGTCATAGTATGGAGGTGTGTAAAATCATAGAATGGAGTTTTGTGAAGTCACAGAATGGAGCTGTGTGAAGTCAGAATTGAGGTGTGTGAAGTCATAGAATGGAGGTGTGTGAAGTCAAAATGGAGTTGTGTGAAATCATAGAATCAAGGTGTGTGAAGTCACAATGGAGGTGTGTGAAGTCATAGAATGGAGGTGCGTCAAGTCACAGAATGGAGGTGTGTGAAGTCATGGAATGGAGGTGTGTGAAGTCATAGAATGGAGGTGTGTGAAGTCACAGAATGGAGGTGTGTGAACTCAGAATGGAGGTGGGTGAAGTCACAGAACGGATGTGTGTGAAGTCGTAGAATGGAGGTGTGTGAAGTAACCGAATGGAGGTTTGTGAATTCAGAGAATGGAGGTGTGTGAAGTCATAGAATGGAGGTGTGTGAAGTCATAGAATGGAGGTGTCTGAAGTCATCGAATGGATTTTTGTGAAGTAAGAATGAAGGTGTGTGAAGTCATAGAATGGTGGTGTGTGACGTCAAAATTGAAGTGTGTGAAGTCATAGAATGGAGGTGTGTGAAGTCTGAATGGAGGTGTGTGAAGTCATAGAATGGAGGTGTGTCAACTCAGAATGGAGGTGTGTGAAGTCACAGAATGGAGGTGTGTGAAGTCATAGAATGGAGGTGTGTGAGTCATAGAATGGAGGTGTGTGAAGTCAGAATGGAGGTGTGTGAAGTCACAGAATTGAGGTGTGTGAACACAGAATGGAGGTGTGTGAATCACAGAATGGAGGTGTGTGAAATCAGAATGGAGGTGGGTGAAGTCACTGAACGGATGTGTGTGAAGTCGTAGAATGGAGGTGTGTGAAGTCACAGAATGGAGGTGTATGAATTCAGAGAATGAAGGTGTGTGAAGTCACAGAATGGAGGTGTGTGAAGTCATAGAATGGAGGTGTGTGAAGTCATAGAATGGAGGTGTGTGAAGTCACAGAATGAAGGTGTGCGACGTCAAACAATGGTGGTGAGGTAAGTCAGAATGGAGGTGTGTGAAGTCACAGAATGTAGGTGTGTGAACTCAGAATGGAGGTATGTGAAGTCATAGATGGAGGTATGTGAAGTCATAGTATGGAGGTGTGTGAAATCATAGAATGGAGTTTGTGAAGTCACAGAATGGAGCTGTGTGAAGTCAGAATGGAGGTGTGTGAAGTCATATAATGAAGGTGTGTGAAGTCAGAATGGAGGTGTGTCAACTCACAGAATGGAGGTGTGTGAAATCATAGAATGGAGGTGTGTGAAGTTATAGAATGGAAGTATTTGAAGTCACAGAATGGAGGTGTGTGAAGTCAGAATGGAGGTGTGTGAAGTCATAGAATGGAGGTGTGTGAAGTCACAGAATGGAGCTGTGTGAAGTCAGAATGGAGTTGTGTGAAGCCAGAATGGAGGTGTGTGAAGTCACAAAATGGAGGTGTGTGAAGTCATAGAATGGAGGTGTGTAAAAACATAGAATGGAGGGGTGTGAAGTCAGAGTGGAGGTGTGTGAAGTCACAGAATTGAGGTGTGTGAAGTCACAGAATAGAGGTGTGTGAAGGCAGAATCGAGGTGTGTGAAGTCACAGAAGGGAGGTGTGTGTAGTCACAGAATGGATGATTGTGAAGTAAGAGTGAAAGTGTTTGAAGTCATAGAATGGAGGTGTGTGAAGTCACAGAATGGAGGTGTGTGAAGGTATAGAATGGAGGTGTGTGAAGTCATAGAGTTGAGGTGTGTGAAGTCATCGAATGGAGGTGTGTGAAGTCAGAGAATGGAGGTGGTGAAGTCATAGAAAGGAGGTGTGGGAAGTCATAGAATGGAGGAGTGTGAAGTCATAGAGTGGAAGTGAGAGAAGTCACAGATTCGAGGTCTGTGAAGTCATAGAATGGAGGTGTGCGAAGTCATAGAATGGAGGTGTGTGAAGTCATGCAATGGAGGTGTGTGAAGTCACAATGGAGGTGTGTGAAATCATAGAATGGAGGTGTGTGAAGTCAAAAAATGGAGGTGTGTGAAGTCATAGAATGGAGGTGTGTGAAGTCATAGAATGGAGGTGTGTGAAGTCAAAAAATGGAGGTGGGTGAAGTCATAGAATGGAGGTGTGTGAAGTCATCGAATGGATTTTTGTGAAGTAAGAATGAAGGTGTGTGAAGTCATAGAATGGAGGTGTGTGACGTCACCTAATGGAGTTGTGTGAAGTCATAGAATGGAGCTGTGTGAAGACAGATTGGAGGTGTGTGAAGTCACAGAATGAGGTGTGTCAACTCAGAATGGAGGTGTGTGAAGTCACAGAATGGAGGTGTGTGAAGTCATAGAATGGAGGTGTGTGAAGTCAGAATGGAGGTGTGTGAAGTCACAGAATTGAGGTGTGTGAACACAGAATGGAGGTGTGTGAATCACAGAATGGAGGTGTGTGAAATCAGAATGGAGGTGGGTGAAGTCACAGAATGGATGTGTTTGAACTCCTAGAATGGAGGTGTGTGAAGTCACAGAATGGAGGTGTGTGAATTCAGAGATTGGAGGTGTGTGAAGTCATAGAATGGAGGTGTGTGAAGTGATAGAATGGAGGTGTGTGAAGTCATAGAATGGAGGTGTGTGAAGTTACAGAATGGAGGTGTGTGAACTCAGAATGGAGGTGGGTGAAGTCACAGAACGGATGTGTGTGAAGTCATAGAATGGAGGTGTGTGAAGTAACAGAATGGAGGTGTGTGAATTTAGAGAATGGAGGTGTGTGAAGTCATAGAATGGAGGTGTGTGAAGTCATAGAATGGAGGTGTCTGAAGTCATCGAATGGATTTTTGTGAAGTAAGAATGAAGGTGTGTGAAGTCATAGAATGGAGGTGTGTGACGTCACAATTGAAGTGTGTGAAGTCACAGAATGGAGGTGTGTCAACTCAGAATGGAGGTGTGTGAAGTCACAGAATGGAGGTGTGTGATGTCATAGAATGGAGGTGTGTGAAGTCATAGAATGGAGGTGTGTGAAGTCACAGAATTGACGTGTGTGAACACAGAATGGAGGTGTGTGAATCACAGAATGGAGGTGTGTGAAATCAGAATGGAGGTGGGTGAAGTCACAGAACGGATGTGTGTGAAGTCGTAGAATGGAGGTGTGTGAAGTCACGGAATGGAGGTGTATGAATTCAGAGAATGGAGGTGTGTGAAGTCACAGAATGGAGGTGTGTGAAGTCATAGAATGGAGGTGTGTGAAGTCATAGAATGGAGGTGTGTGAAGTCACAGAATGAAGGTGTGTAAAGTCAGAATGGAGGTGTGTGAAGTCATAGATGGAGGTATGTGAAGTCATAGTATGGAGGTGTGTGAAATCATAGAATGGAGTATGTGAAGTCACAGAATGGAGCTGTGTGAAGTCAGAATGGATGTGTGTGAAGTCAAAAAGGAGGTGTGTGAAATCATAGAATCGAGGTGTGTGAAGTCACAATGGAGGTGCGTCAAGTCACAGAATGGAGGTGTGTGAAGTCATGGAATGGAGGTGTGTGAAGTCATAGAATGGAGATGTGTGAAGTCACAGAATGGAAGTGTGTGAACTCAGAATGGAGGTGGGTGAAATCACAGAACGGATGTGTGTGAAGTCGTAGAATGTAGGTGTGTGAAGTCACAGAATGGAGGTGTGTGAATTCCGAGATTGGAGGTGTGTGAAGTCATAGAATGGAGGTGTGTGAAGTCATAGAATGGAGGTGTGTGAAGTCATAGATGGAGGTGTGTGAAGTCATAGTATGGAGGTGTGTGAAATCATAGAATGGAGTTTTGTGAAGTCACAGAATGGAGCTGTGTGAATTCAGAATGGAGGTGTGTGAAGTCATAGAATGGAGGCGTGTGAAGTCATAGATGGAGGTGTGTGAAGTAACAGAATGGAGGTGGTGAAGTCATAGAAAGGAGGTGTGGGAAGTCATAGAATGGAGGAGTGTGAAGTCATAGAGTGGAAGTCAGTGAAGTCACAGATTCGAGGTCTGTGAAGTCATAGAATGGAGGTGTGTGAACTCATAGAATGGAGGTGTGTGACGTCACAATGGAAGTGTGTGAAGTCATAGAATGGAGGTGTGTGAAGTCATAGAATGGAGGTGTGTCAACTCAGAATGGAGGTGTGTGAAGTCACAGAATGGAGGTGTGTGAAGTCATAGAATGGAGGTGTGTGAAGTCAGAATGGAGGTGTGTGAAGTCACAGAATTGAGGTGTGTGAACACAGAATGGAGGTGTGTGAATCACAGAATGGAGGTGTGTGAAATCAGAATGGAGGTGGGTGAAGTAACAGAATGGATGTGTTTGAACTCGTAGAATGGAGGTGTGTGAAGTCACAGAATAGAGGTGTGTGAAGGCAGAATCGAGGTGTGTGAAGTCACAGAAGGGAGGTGTGTGTAGTCACAGAATGGGTGATTGTGAAGTAAGAGTGAAAGTGTTTGAAGTCATAGAATGGAGGTGTGTGAAGTCACAGAATGGAGGTGTGTGAAGGTATAGAATGGAGGTGTGTGAAGTCATAGAATTGAGGTGTGTGAAGTCATAGAATGGAGGTGTGTGAAGTCACAGAATGGAGGTTATGAAGTCATAGAAAGGAGGGGTGGGAAGTCATAGAATGGAGGAGTGTGAAGTCATAGAGTGGAAGTGAGAGAAGTCACAGATTCGAGGTCTGTGAAGTCATAGAATGGAGGTGTGCGAAGTCATAGAATGGAGGTGTGTGAAGTCATGTAATGGAGGTGTGTGAAGTCACAATGGAGGTGTGTGAAATCATAGAATGGAGGTGTGTGAAGTCAAAAAATGGAGGTGTGTGAAGTCATAGAATGGAGGTGTGTGAAGTCATAGAATGGAGGTGTGTGAAGTCATGGAATGGAGGTGTGTGAAGTCAAAAAATGGAGGTGTGTGAAGTCATAGAATGGAGGTGTGTGAAGTCATCGAATAGATTTTTGTGAAGTAAGAATTAATTGTGTGAAGTCATAGAATGGAGGTGTGTGACGTCACCTAATGGAGTTGTGTGAAATCATAGAATGGAGGTGTGTGAAGTCAGAATGGAGGTGTGTGAAGTCACAGAATGGAGGTGTGTCAACTCAGAATGGAGGTGTGTGAAGTCACAGAATGGAGGTGTGTGAAGTCATAGAATGGAGGTGTGTGAAGTCAGAATGGAGGTGTGTGAAGTCACAGAATTGAGGTGTGTGAACACAGAATGGAGGTGTGTGAATCACAGAATGGAGGTGTGTGAAATCAGAATGGAGGTGGGTGAAGTCACAGAATGGATGTGTTTGAACTCGTAGAATGGAGGTGTGTGAAGTCCCAGAATGGAGGTGTGTGAATTCAGAGAATGGAGGTGTATGAAGTCACAGAATGGAGGTGTGTGAAGTGATAGAATGGAGGTGTGTGAAGTCATAGAATGGAGGTGTGTGAAGTCACAGAATGGAGGTGTGTGACGTCAAACAATGGTGGTGAGGTAAGTCAGAATGGAGGTGTGTGAAGTCACAGAATGGAGGTGTGTGAACTCAGAATGGAGGTGTGTGAAGTCATAGATGGAGGTATGTGAAGTCATAGTATGGAGCTGTGTGAAATCATAGAATGAAGTTTGTGAAGTCACAGAATGGAGCTGTGTGAATTCAGAATGGAGGTGTGTGAAGTCATATAATGAAGGTGTGTGAAGTCAGAATGGAGGTGTGTCAAGTCACAGAATGGAGGTGTGTGAAATCATTGAATGGAGGTGTGTGAAGTTATAGAATGGAAGTGTTTGAAGTCACAGAATGGAGGTGTGTGAAGACATAATGGAGGTGTGTGTAGTCATAGAATGGAGGTGTGTGAAGTCAGAGAATGGAGCTGTGTGAAGTCAGAATGGAGTTGTGTGAAGCCAGAATGGAGGTGTGTGAAGTCACAGAATGGAGGTGTGTGAAGTCATAGAATGGAGGTGTGTAAAAACATAGAATGGAGGGGTGTGAAGTCAGAGTGGAGGTGTGTGAAGTCACAGAATTGAGGTGTGTGAAGTCACAGAATAGAGGTGTGTGAAGGCAGAATCGAGGTGTGTGAAGTCACAGAAGGGAGGTGTGTGTAGTCACAGAATGGATGATTGTGAAGTAAGAGTGAAAGTGTTTGAAGTCATAGAATGGAGGTGTGTGAAGTCACAGAATGGAGGTGTGTGAAGGTATAGAATGGAGGTGAGTGAAGTCATAGAATTGAGGTGTGTGAAGTCATAGAATGGAGGTGTGTGAAGTCATAGAATGGAGGTGGTGAAGTCATAGAAAGGAGGTGTGGGAAGTCATAGAATGGAGGAGTGTGAAGTCATAGAGTGGAAGTGAGAGAAGTCACAGATTCGAGGACTGTGAAGTCATAGAATGGAGGTGTGCGAAGTCATAGAATGGAGGTGTGTGAAGTCATGCAATGGAGGTGTGTGAAGTCACACTGGAGGTGTGTGAAATCATAGAATGGAGGTGTGTGAAGTCATGGAATGGAGGTGTGTGAAGTCAAAAAATGGAGGTGTGTGAAGTCATACAATGGAGGTGTGTGAAGTCATCGAATGGATTTTTGTGAAGTAAGAATGAAGGTGTGTGAAGTCATAGAATGGAGGTGTGTGACGTCACCTAATGGAGTTGTGTGAAGTCATAGAATGGAGCTGTGTGAAGACAGATCGGAGGTGTGTGAAGTCACAGAATGGAGGTGTGTCAACTCAGAATGGAGGTGTGTGAAGTCACAGAATGGAGGTGTGTGAAGTCATAGAATGGAGGTGTGTGAAGTCAGAATGGAGGTGTGTGAATCACAGAATGGAGGTGTGTGATATCAAAATGGAGGTGGGTGAAGTCACAGAATGGATGTGTTTGAACTCCTAGAATGGAGGTGTGTGAAGTCACAGAATGGAGGTTTGTGAATTCAGAGATTGGAGGTGTGTGAAGTCATAGAATGGAAGTGTGTGAAGTGATAGAATGGAGGTGTGTGAAGTCATAGAATGGAGGTGTGTGAAGTCATAGAATGGAGGTGGTGAAGTCATAGAAAGGAGGTGTGGGAAGTCATAGAATGGAGGAGTGTGAAGTCATAGAGTGGAAGTGAGAGAAGTCACAGATTCGAGGTCTGTGAAGTCATAGAATGGAGGTGTGCGAAGTCATAGAATGGAGGTGTGTGAAGTCATGTAATGGAGGTGTGTGAAGTCACAATGGAGGTGTGTGAAATCATAGAATGGAGGTGTGTGAAGTCAAAAAATGGAGGTGTGTCAAGTCATAGAATGGAGGTGTGTGAAGTCATAGAATGGAGGTGTGTGAAGTCATGGAATGGAGGTGTGTGAAGTCAAAAAATGGAGGTGTGTGAAGTCATAGAATGGAGGTGTGTGAAGTCATCGAATAGATTTTTGTGAAGTAAGAATTAATTGTGTGAAGTCATAGAATGGAGGTGTGTGACGTCACCTAATGGAGTTGTGTGAAATCATAGAATGGAGGTGTGTGAAGTCAGAATGGAGGTGTGTGAAGTCACAGAATGGAGGTGTGTCAACTCAGAATGGAGGTGTGTGAAGTCACAGAATGGAGGTGTGTGAAGTCATAGAATGGAGGTGTGTGAAGTCAGAATGGAGGTGTGTGAAGTCACAGAATTGAGGTGTGTGAACACAGAATGGAGGTGTGTGAATCACAGAATGGAGGTGTGTGAAATCAGAATGGAGGTGGGTGAAGTCACAGAATGGATGTGTTTGAACTCGTAGAATGGAGGTGTGTGAAGTCCCAGAATGGAGGTGTGTGAATTCAGAGAATGGAGGTGTATGAAGTCACAGAATGGAGGTGTGTGAAGTGATAGAATGGAGGTGTGTGAAGTCATAGAATGGAGGTGTGTGAAGTCACAGAATGGAGGTGTGTGACGTCAAACAATGGTGGTGAGGTAAGTCAGAATGGAGGTGTGTGAAGTCACAGAATGGAGGTGTGTGAACTCAGAATGGAGGTGTGTGAAGTCATAGATGGAGGTATGTGAAGTCATAGTATGGAGCTGTGTGAAATCATAGAATGAAGTTTGTGAAGTCACAGAATGGAGCTGTGTGAATTCAGAATGGAGGTGTGTGAAGTCATATAATGAAGGTGTGTGAAGTCAGAATGGAGGTGTGTCAAGTCACAGAATGGAGGTGTGTGAAATCATTGAATGGAGGTGTGTGAAGTTATAGAATGGAAGTGTTTGAAGTCACAGAATGGAGGTGTGTGAAGACATAATGGAGGTGTGTGTAGTCATAGAATGGAGGTGTGTGAAGTCAGAGAATGGAGCTGTGTGAAGTCAGAATGGAGTTGTGTGAAGCCAGAATGGAGGTGTGTGAAGTCACAGAATGGAGGTGTGTGAAGTCATAGAATGGAGGTGTGTAAAAACATAGAATGGAGGGGTGTGAAGTCAGAGTGGAGGTGTGTGAAGTCACAGAATTGAGGTGTGTGAAGTCACAGAATAGAGGTGTGTGAAGGCAGAATCGAGGTGTGTGAAGTCACAGAAGGGAGGTGTGTGTAGTCACAGAATGGATGATTGTGAAGTAAGAGTGAAAGTGTTTGAAGTCATAGAATGGAGGTGTGTGAAGTCACAGAATGGAGGTGTGTGAAGGTATAGAATGGAGGTGAGTGAAGTCATAGAATTGAGGTGTGTGAAGTCATAGAATGGAGGTGTGTGAAGTCATAGAATGGAGGTGGTGAAGTCATAGAAAGGAGGTGTGGGAAGTCATAGAATGGAGGAGTGTGAAGTCATAGAGTGGAAGTGAGAGAAGTCACAGATTCGAGGTCTGTGAAGTCATAGAATGGAGGTGTGCGAAGTCATAGAATGGAGGTGTGTGAAGTCATGCAATGGAGGTGTGTGAAGTCACACTGGAGGTGTGTGAAATCATAGAATGGAGGTGTGTGAAGTCATGGAATGGAGGTGTGTGAAGTCAAAAAATGGAGGTGTGTGAAGTCATAGAATGGAGGTGTGTGAAGTCATCGAATGGATTTTTGTGAAGTAAGAATGAAGGTGTGTGAAGTCATAGAATGGAGGTGTGTGACGTCACCTAATGGAGTTGTGTGAAGTCATAGAATGGAGCTGTGTGAAGACAGATCGGAGGTGTGTGAAGTCACAGAATGGAGGTGTGTCAACTCAGAATGGAGGTGTGTGAAGTCACAGAATGGAGGTGTGTGAAGTCATAGAATGGAGGTGTGTGAAGTCAGAATGGAGGTGTGTGAATCACAGAATGGAGGTGTGTGATATCAAAATGGAGGTGGGTGAAGTCACAGAATGGATGTGTTTGAACTCCTAGAATGGAGGTGTGTGAAGTCACAGAATGGAGGTTTGTGAATTCAGAGATTGGAGGTGTGTGAAGTCATAGAATGGAAGTGTGTGAAGTGATAGAATGGAGGTGTGTGAAGTCATAGAATGGAGGTGTGTGAAGTCATAGAATGGAGGTGGTGAAGTCATAGAAAGGAGGTGTGGGAAGTCATAGAATGGAGGAGTGTGAAGTCATAGAGTGGAAGTGAGAGAAGTCACAGATTCGAGGTCTGTGAAGTCATAGAATGGAGGTGTGCGAAGTCATAGAATGGAGGTGTGTGAAGTCATGCAATGGAGGTGTGTGAAGTCACACTGGAGGTGTGTGAAATCATAGAATGGAGGTGTGTGAAGTCATGGAATGGAGGTGTGTGAAGTCAAAAAATGGAGGTGTGTGAAGTCATAGAATGGAGGTGTGTGAAGTCATCGAATGGATTTTTGTGAAGTAAGAATGAAGGTGTGTGAAGTCATAGAATGGAGGTGTGTGACGTCACCTAATGGAGTTGTGTGAAGTCATAGAATGGAGCTGTGTGAAGACAGATCGGAGGTGTGTGAAGTCACAGAATGGAGGTGTGTCAACTCAGAATGGAGGTGTGTGAAGTCACAGAATGGAGGTGTGTGAAGTCATAGAATGGAGGTGTGTGAAGTCAGAATGGAGGTGTGTGAATCACAGAATGGAGGTGTGTGATATCAAAATGGAGGTGGGTGAAGTCACAGAATGGATGTGTTTGAACTCCTAGAATGGAGGTGTGTGAAGTCACAGAATGGAGGTTTGTGAATTCAGAGATTGGAGGTGTGTGAAGTCATAGAATGGAGGTGTGTGAAGTGATAGAATGGAGGTGTGTGAAGTCATAGAATGGAGGTGTGTGAAGTCACAGAATGGAGGTGTGTGAAGTCAAACTGGTGGTGAGGTAAGTCAGAATGGAGTTGTGTGAAGTCACAGAATGTAGGTGTGTGAACTCAGAATGGAGGTGTGTGAAGTCATAGATGGATGTGTGTGAAGTCATAGTATGGAGGTGTGTAAAATCATAGAATGGAGTTTTGTGAAGTCACAGAATGGAGCTGTGTGAAGTCAGAATTGAGGTGTGTGAAGTCATAGAATGGAAGTGTGTGAAGTCAAAATGGAGTTGTGTGAAATCATACAATTGAGGTGTGTGAAGTCACAATGGAGGTGTGTGAAGTCATAGAATTGAGGTGCGTCAAGTCACAGAATGGAGGTGTGTGAAGTCATGGAATGGAGGTGTGTGAAGTCATAGAATGGAGGTGTGTGAAGTCACAGAATGGAGGTGTGTGAACTCAGAATGGAGGTGGGTGAAGTCACAGAACGGATGTGTGTGAATTCGTAGAATGGAGGTGTGTGTAGTCACAGAATGGAGGTGTGTGAATTCAGAGAATGGAGGTGTGTGAAGTCATAGAATGGAGGTGTGTGAAGTCATAGAATGGAGGTGTCTGAAGTCATCGAATGGATTTTTGTGAAGTAAGAATGAAGGTGTGTGAAGTCATAGAATGGAGGTGTGTGACGTCAGAATTGAAGTGTGTGAAGTCATAGAATGGAGGTGTGTGAAGTCTGAAGGGAGGTGTGTGAAGTCACAGAATGGAGGTGTGTCAACTCAGAATGGAGGTGTGTGAAGTCACAGAATGGAGGTGTGTGAAGTCATAGAATGGAGGTGTGTGAAGTCACAATGGAGGTGTGTGAAATCATAGAATGGAGGTGTGTGAAGGCAAAAAATGGAGGTGTGTGAAGTCATAGAATGGAGGTGTGTGAAGTCATAGAATGGAGGTGTGTGAAGTCATGGAATGGAGGTGTGTGAAGTCAAAAAATGGAGGTGTGTGAAGTCATAGAATGGAGGTGTGTGAAGTCATCGAATAGATTTTTGTGAAGTAAGAATGAATTGTGTGAAGTCATAGAATGGAGGTGTGTGACGTCACCTAATGGAGTTGTGTGAAGTCATAGAATGGAGGTGTGTGAAGTCAGAATGGAGGTGTGTGAAGTCACAGAATGGAGGTGTGTCAACTCAGAATGGAGGTGTGTGAAGTCACAGAATGGAGGTGTGTGAAGTCATAGAATGGAGGTGTGTGAAGTCAGAATGGAGGTGTGTGAAGTCACAGAATTGAGGTGTGTGAACACAGAATGGAGGTGTGTGAATCACAGAATGGAGGTGTGTGAAATCAGAATGGAGGTGGGTGAAGTCACAGAATGGATGTGTTTGAACTCGTAGAATGGAGGTCTGTGAAGTCCCAGAATGGAGGTGTGTGAATTCAGAGAATGGAGGTGTATGAAGTCATAGAATGGAGGTGTGTGAAGTGATAGAATGGAGGTGTGTGAAGTCATAGAATGGAGGTGTGTGAAGTCACAGAATGGAGGTGTGTGAAGTCAAACTGGTGGTGAGGTAAGTCAGAATGGAGTTGTGTGAAGTCACAGAATGTAGGTGTGTGAACTCAGAATGGAGGTGTGTGAAGTCATAGATGGAGGTGTGTGAAGTCATAGTATGGAGGTGTGTAAAATCATTGAATGGAGTTTTGTGAAGTCACAGAATGGAGCTGTGTGAAGTCAGAATTGAGGTGTGTGAAGTCATAGAATGGAGGTGTGTGAAGTCAAAATGGAGTTGTGTGAAATCATAGAATCGAGGTGTGTGAAGTCACAATGGAGGTGTGTGAAGTCATAGAATGGAGGTGTGTGAAGTCACAGAATGGAGGTGTGTGAACTCAGAATGGAGGTGGGTGAAGTCACAGAATGGATGTGTGTGAAGTCGTAGAATGGAGGTGTGTGAAGTAACAGAATGGAGGTGTGTGAATTCAGAGAATGGAGGTGTGTGAAGTCATAGAATGGAGGTGTGTGAAGTCATAGAATGGAGGTGTCTGAAGTCATCGAATGGATTTTTGTGAAGTAAGAATGAAGGTGTGTGAAGTCATGGAATGGAGGTGTGTGACGTCACAATTGAAGTGTGTGAAGTCATAGAATGGAGGTGTGTGAAGTCTGAATGGAGGTGTGTGAAGTCACAGAATGGAGGTGTGTCAACTCAGAATAGAGGTGTGTGAAGTCACAGAATGGAGGTGTGTGAAGTCATAGAATGGAGGTGTGTGAAGTCATAGAATGGAGGTGTGTGAAGACAGAATGGAGGTGTGTGAAGTCAGAGAATTGAGGTGTGTGAACACAGAATGGAGGTGTGTGAATCACAGAATGGACGTGTGTGAAATCAGAATGGAGGTGGGTGAAGTCACAGAACGGATGTGTGTGAAGTCGTAGAATGGAGGTGTGTGAAGTCACAGAATGGAGGTGTATGAATTCAGAGAATGGAGGTGTGTGAAGTCACAGAATGGAGGTGTGTGAAGTCATAGAATGGAGGTGTGTGAAGTCATAGAATGGAGGTGTGTGAAGTCACAGAATGAAGGTGTGTGACGTCAAACAATGGTGGTGAGGTAAGTCAGAATGGAGGTGTGTGAAGTCACAGAATGGAGGTGTGTGAACTCAGAATGGAGGTGTGTGAAGTCATAGATGGAGGTATGTGAAGTCATAGTATGGAGGTGTGTGAAATCATAGAATGAAGTTTGTGAAGTCACAGAATGGAGCTGTGTGAATTCAGAATGGAGGTGTGTGAAGTCATATAATGAAGGTGTGTGAAGTCAGAATGGAGGTGTGTCAAGTCACAGAATGGAGGTGTGTGAAATCATAGAATGGAGGTGTGTGAAGTTATTGAATGGAAGTGTTTGAAGTCACAGAATGGAGGTGTGTGAAGTCAGAATGGAGGTGTGTGTAGTCATAGAATGGAGGTGTGTGAAGTCTGAAGGGAGGTGTGTGAAGTCACAGAATGGAGGTGTGTCAACTCAGAATGGAGGTGTGTGAAGTCACAGAATGGAGGTGTGTGAAGTCATAGAATGGAGGTGTGTGAAGTCACAATGGAGGTGTGTGAAATCATAGAATGGAGGTGTGTGAAGGCAAAAAATGGAGGTGTGTGAAGTCATAGAATGGAGGTGTGTGAAGTCATAGAATGGAGGTGTGTGAAGTCATGGAATGGAGGTGTGTGAAGTCAAAAAATGGAGGTGTGTGAAGTCATAGAATGGAGGTGTGTGAAGTCATCGAATAGATTTTTGTGAAGTAAGAATGAATTGTGTGAAGTCATAGAATGGAGGTGTGTGACGTCACCTAATGGAGTTGTGTGAAGTCATAGAATGGAGGTGTGTGAAGTCAGAATGGAGGTGTGTGAAGTCACAGAATGGAGGTGTGTCAACTCAGAATGGAGGTGTGTGAAGTCACAGAATGGAGGTGTGTGAAGTCATAGAATGGAGGTGTGTGAAGTCAGAATGGAGGTGTGTGAAGTCACAGAATTGAGGTGTGTGAACACAGAATGGAGGTGTGTGAATCACAGAATGGAGGTGTGTGAAATCAGAATGGAGGTGGGTGAAGTCACAGAATGGATGTGTTTGAACTCGTAGAATGGAGGTCTGTGAAGTCCCAGAATGGAGGTGTGTGAATTCAGAGAATGGAGGTGTATGAAGTCATAGAATGGAGGTGTGTGAAGTGATAGAATGGAGGTGTGTGAAGTCATAGAATGGAGGTGTGTGAAGTCACAGAATGGAGGTGTGTGAAGTCAAACTGGTGGTGAGGTAAGTCAGAATGGAGTTGTGTGAAGTCACAGAATGTAGGTGTGTGAACTCAGAATGGAGGTGTGTGAAGTCATAGATGGAGGTGTGTGAAGTCATAGTATGGAGGTGTGTAAAATCATTGAATGGAGTTTTGTGAAGTCACAGAATGGAGCTGTGTGAAGTCAGAATTGAGGTGTGTGAAGTCATAGAATGGAGGTGTGTGAAGTCAAAATGGAGTTGTGTGAAATCATAGAATCGAGGTGTGTGAAGTCACAATGGAGGTGTGTGAAGTCATAGAATGGAGGTGTGTGAAGTCACAGAATGGAGGTGTGTGAACTCAGAATGGAGGTGGGTGAAGTCACAGAATGGATGTGTGTGAAGTCGTAGAATGGAGGTGTGTGAAGTAACAGAATGGAGGTGTGTGAATTCAGAGAATGGAGGTGTGTGAAGTCATAGAATGGAGGTGTGTGAAGTCATAGAATGGAGGTGTCTGAAGTCATCGAATGGATTTTTGTGAAGTAAGAATGAAGGTGTGTGAAGTCATGGAATGGAGGTGTGTGACGTCACAATTGAAGTGTGTGAAGTCATAGAATGGAGGTGTGTGAAGTCTGAATGGAGGTGTGTGAAGTCACAGAATGGAGGTGTGTCAACTCAGAATAGAGGTGTGTGAAGTCACAGAATGGAGGTGTGTGAAGTCATAGAATGGAGGTGTGTGAAGTCATAGAATGGAGGTGTGTGAAGACAGAATGGAGGTGTGTGAAGTCAGAGAATTGAGGTGTGTGAACACAGAATGGAGGTGTGTGAATCACAGAATGGACGTGTGTGAAATCAGAATGGAGGTGGGTGAAGTCACAGAACGGATGTGTGTGAAGTCGTAGAATGGAGGTGTGTGAAGTCACAGAATGGAGGTGTATGAATTCAGAGAATGGAGGTGTGTGAAGTCACAGAATGGAGGTGTGTGAAGTCATAGAATGGAGGTGTGTGAAGTCATAGAATGGAGGTGTGTGAAGTCACAGAATGAAGGTGTGTGACGTCAAACAATGGTGGTGAGGTAAGTCAGAATGGAGGTGTGTGAAGTCACAGAATGGAGGTGTGTGAACTCAGAATGGAGGTGTGTGAAGTCATAGATGGAGGTATGTGAAGTCATAGTATGGAGGTCTGTGAAATCATAGAATGAAGTTTGTGAAGTCACAGAATGGAGCTGTGTGAATTCAGAATGGAGGTGTGTGAAGTCATATAATGAAGGTGTGTGAAGTCAGAATGGAGGTGTGTCAAGTCACAGAATGGAGGTGTGTGAAATCATAGAATGGAGGTGTGTGAAGTTATAGAATGGAAGTGTTTGAAGTCACAGAATGGAGGTGTGTGAAGTCAGAATGGAGGTGTGTGTAGTCATAGAATGGAGGTGTGTGAAGTCAGAGAATGGAGCTGTGTGAAGTCAGAATGGAGTTGTGTGAAGCCAGAATGGAGGTGTGTGAAGTCACAGAATGGAGGTGTGTGAAGTCATAGAATGGAGGTGTGTAAAAACATAGAATGGAGGGGTGTGAAGTCAGAGTGGAGGTGTGTGAAATCATAGAATGGAGGTTTGTGAAGTCACAGAATGGAAGTGTGTGAACTCAGAATGGAGGTGGGTGAAATCACAGAACGGATGTGTGTGAAGTCGTAGAATGTAGGTGTGTGAAGTCACAGAATGGAGGTGTGTGAATTCCGAGATTGGAGGTGTGTGAAGTCATAGAATGGAGGTGTGTGAAGTCATAGAATGGAGGTGTGTGAAGTCATAGATGGAGGTGTGTGAAGTCATAGTATGGAGGTGTGCGAAATCATAGAATGGAGTTTTGTGAAGTCACAGAATGGAGCTGTGTGAATTCAGAATGGAGGCGTGTGAAGTCATAGATGGAGGTGTGTGAAGTAACAGAATGGAGGTGGTGAAGTCATAGAAAGGAGGTGTGGGAAGTCATAGAATGGAGGAGTGTGAAGTCATAGAGTGGAAGTCAGTGAAGTCACAGATTCGAGGTCTGTGAAGTCATAGAATGGAGGTGTGTGAACTCATAGAATGGAGGTGTGTGACGTCACAATGGAAGTGTGTGAAGTCATAGAATGGAGGTGTGTGAAGTCACAGAATGGAGGTGTGTCAACTCAGAATGGAGGTGTGTGAAGTCACAGAATGGAGGTGTGTGAAGTCATAGAATGGAGGTGTGTGAAGTCAGAATGGAGGTGTGTGAAGTCACAGAATTGAGGTGTGTGAACACAGAATGGAGGTGTGTGAATCACAGAATGAAGGTGTGTGAAATCAGAATGGAGGTGGGTGAAGTCACAGAATGGATGTGTTTGAACTCGTAGAATGGAGGTGTGTCAAGTCACAGAATAGAGGTGTGTGAAGGCAGAATCGAGGTGTGTGAAGTCACAGAAGGGAGGTGTGTGTAGTCACAGAATGGGTGATTGTGAAGTAAGAGTGAAAGTGTTTGAAGTCATAGAATGGAGGTGTGTGAAGTCACAGAATGGAGGTGTGTGAAGGTATAGAATGGAGGTGTGTGAAGTCATAGAACTGAGGTGTGTGAAGTCATAGAATGGAGGTGTGTGAAGTCACAGAATGGAGGTTATGAAGTCATAGAAAGGAGGGGTGGGAAGTCATAGAATGGAGGAGTGTGAAGTCATAGAGTGGAAGTGAGAGAAGTCACAGATTCGAGGTCTGTGAAGTCATAGAATGGAGGTGTGCGAAGTCATAGAATGGAGGTGTGTGAAGTCATGTAATGGAGGTGTGTGAAGTCACAATGGAGGTGTGTGAAATCATAGAATGGAGGTGTGTGAAGTCAAAAAATGGAGGTGTGTGAAGTCATAGAATGGAGGTGTGTGAAGTCATAGAATGGAGGTGTGTGAAGTCATGGAATGGAGGTGTGTGAAGTCAAAAAATGGAGGTGTGTGAAGTCATAGAATGGAGGTGTGTGAAGTCATCGAATAGATTTTTGTGAAGTAAGAATGAATTGTGTGAAGTCATAGAATGGAGGTGTGTGACGTCACCTAATGGAGTTGTGTGAAGTCATAGAATGGAGGTGTGTGAAGTCAGAATGGAGGTGTGTGAAGTCACAGAATGGAGGTGTGTCAACTCAGAATGGAGGTGTGTGAAGTCACAGAATGGAGGTGTGTGAAGTCATAGAATGGAGGTGTGTGAAGTCAGAATGGAGGTGTGTGAAGTCACAGAATTGAGGTGTGTGAACACAGAATGGAGGTGTGTGAGTCACAGAATGGAGGTGTGTGAAATCAGAATGGAGGTGGGTGAAGTCACAGAATGGATGTGTTTGAACTCGTAGAATGGAGGTCTGTGAAGTCCCAGAATGGAGGTGTGTGAATTCAGAGAATGGAGGTGTATGAAGTCATAGAATGGAGGTGTGTGAAGTGATAGAATGGAGGTGTGTGAAGTCATAGAATGGAGGTGTGTGAAGTCACAGAATGGAGGTGTGTGAAGTCAAACTGGTGGTGAGGTAAGTCAGAATGGAGTTGTGTGAAGTCACAGAATGTAGGTGTGTGAACTCAGAATGGAGGTGTGTGAAGTCATAGATGGAGGTGTGTGAAGTCATAGTATGGAGGTATGTAAAATCATAGAATGGAGTTTTGTGAAGTCACAGAATGGAGCTGTGTGAAGTCAGAATTGAGGTGTGTGAAGTCATAGAATGGAGGTGTGTGAAGTCAAAATGGAGTTGTGTGAAATCATAGAATCGAGGTGTGTGAAGTCACAATGGAGGTGTGTGAAGTCATAGAATGGAGGTGCGTCAAGTCACAGAATGGAGGTGTGTGAAGTCATGGAATGGAGGTGTGTGAAGTCATAGAATGGAGGTGTGTGAAGTCACAGAATGGAGGTGTGTGAACTCAGAATGGAGGTGGGTGAAGTCACAGAATGGATGTGTGTGAAGTCGTAGAATGGAGGTGTGTGAAGTAACAGAATGGAGGTGTGTGAATTCAGAGAATGGAGGTGTGTGAAGTCATAGAATGGAGGTGTGTGAAGTCATAGAATGGAGGTGTCTGAAGTCATCGAATGGATTTTTGTGAAGTAAGAATGAAGGTGTGTGAAGTCATGGAATGGAGGTGTGTGACGTCACAATTGAAGTGTGTGAAGTCACAGAATGGAGGTGTGTGAAGTCATAGAATGGAGGTGTGTGAAGTCATAGAATGGAGGTGTGTGAAGACAGAATGGAGGTGTGTGAAGTCAGAGAATTGAGGTGTGTGAACACAGAATGGAGGTGTGTGAATCACAGAATGGAGGTGTGTGAAATCAGAATGCAGGTGGGTGAAGTCACAGAACGGATGTGTGTGAAGTCGTAGAATGGAGGTGTGTGAAGTCACAGAATGGAGGTGTATGAATTCAGAGAATGGAGGTGTGTGAAGTCACAGAATGGAGGTGTGTGAAGTCATAGAATGGAGGTGTGTGAAGTCATAGAATGGAGGTGTGTGAAGTCACAGAATGAAGGTGTGTGACGTCAAACAATGGTGGTGAGGTAAGTCAGAATGGAGGTGTGTGAAGTCACAGAATGGAGGTGTGTGAACTCAGAATGGAGGTGTGTGAAGTCATAGATGGAGGTATGTGAAGTCATAGTATGGAGGTGTGTGAAATCCTAGAATGAAGTTTGTGAAGTCACAGAATGGAGCTGTGTGAATTCAGAATGGAGGTGTGTGAAGTCATATAATGAAGGTGTGTGAAGTCAGAATGGAGGTGTGTCAAGTCACAGAATGGAGGTGTGTGAAATCATAGAATGGAGGTGTGTGAAGTTATAGAATGGAAGTGTTTGAAGTCACAGAATGGAGGTGTGTGAAGTCAGAATGGAGGTGTGTGTAGTCATAGAATGGAGGTGTGTGAAGTCAGAGAATGGAGCTGTGTGAAGTCAGAATGGAGTTGTGTGAAGCCAGAATGGAGGTGTGTGAAGTCACAGAATGGAGGTGTGTGAAGTCATAGAATGGAGGTGTGTAAAAACATAGAATGGAGGGGTGTGAAGTCAGAGTGGAGGTGTGTGAAGTCACAGAATTGAGGTGTGTGAAGTCACAGAATAGAGGTGTGTGAAGGCAGAATCGAGGTGTGTGAAGTCACAGAAGGGAGGTGTGTGTAGTCACAGAATGGATGATTGTGAAGTAAGAGTGAAAGTGTTTGAAGTCATAGAATGGAGGTGTGTGAAGTCACAGAATGGAGGTGTGTGAAGGTATAGAATGGAGGTGTGTGAAGTCATAGAATTGAGGTGTGTGAAGTCATAGAATGGAGGTGTGTGAAGTCATAGAATGGAGGTGGTGAAGTCATAGAAAGGAGGTGTGGGAAGTCATAGAATGGAGGAGTGTGAAGTCATAGAGTGGAAGTGAGAGAAGTCACAGATTCGAGGTCTGTGAAGTCATAGAATGGAGGTGTGCGAAGTCATAGAATGGAGGTGTGTGAAGTCATGCAATGGAGGTGTGTGAAGTCACAATGGAGGTGTGTGAAATCATAGAATGGAGGTGTGTGAAGTCAAAAAATGGAGGTGTGTGAAGTCATAGAATGGAGGTGTGTGAAGTCATAGAATGGAGGTGTGTGAAGTCATGGAATGGAGGTGTGTGAAGTCAAAAAATGGAGGTGTGTGAAGTCATAGAATGGAGGTGTGTGAAGTCATCGAATGGATTTCTGTGAAGTAAGAATGAAGGTGTGTGAAGTCATAGAATGGAGGTGTGTGACGTCACCTAATGGAGTTGTGTGAAGTCATAGAATGGAGCTGTGTGAAGACAGATCGGAGGTGTGTGAAGTCACAGAATGGAGGTGTGTCAACTCAGAATGGAGGTGTGTGAACTCACAGAATGGAGGTGTGTGAAGTCATAGAATGGAGGTGTGTGAAGTCAGAATGGAGGTGTGTGAATCACAGAATGGAGGTGTGTGATATCAAAATGGAGGTGGGTGAAGTCACAGAATGGATGTGTTTGAACTCCTAGAATGGAGGTGTGTGAAGTCACAGAATGGAGGTGTGTGAATTCAGAGATTGGAGGTGTGTGAAGTCATAGAATGGAGGTGTGTGAAGTGATAGAATGGAGGTGTGTGAAGTCATAGAATGGAGGTGTGTGAAGTCACAGAATGGAGGTGTGTGAAGTCAAACTGGTGGTGAGGTAAGTCAGAATGGAGTTGTGTGAAGTCACAGAATGTAGGTGTGTGAACTCAGAATGGAGGTGTGTGAAGTCATAGATGGAGGTGTGTGAAGTCATAGTATGGAGGTGTGTAAAATCATAGAATGGAGTTTTGTGAAGTCACAGAATGGAGCTGTGTGAAGTCAGAATAGAGGTGTGTGAAGTCATAGAATGGAGGTGTGTGAAGTCAAAATGGAGTTGTGTGAAATCATACAATTGAGGTGTGTGAAGTCACAATGGAGGTGTGTGAAGTCATAGAATGGAGGTGCGTCAAGTCACAGAATGGAGGTGTGTGAAGTCACAGAATGGAGTTGTGTGAAATCAAAGAATGGAGGTGTGTGAATTCATAGAATGGAGGTGTGTGAACTCAGAATGGAGGTGTGTGAAGTCACAGAATGGAGGTGTGTGAAGTCACAGAATGGAGGTGTGTGAAGTCATAGAATGGAGGTGTGTGAAGTCATATAATTGAGGTGTGTGAAGTCATAGAATGGAAGTGTGTGAAGTCAAAGAATGGAGCTTTGTGAAGTCAGAATTGAGGTGTGTGAAGTCATAGAATGGAAGTGGGTGAAGCCATAGAAACGAGGTGTGGGAAGTCATAGAATGGAGGAGTGTGAAGTCATAGAATGGAGGTGAGTGAAGTCACAGATTCGAAGTCTGTGAAGTCATAGAATGGAGGTGTGTGAAGTCAGAATGGAGGTGTGTGAAATCATAGAATGGAGATGTGTGAACTCAAAGAATGGAGATGTGTGACGTCACAATGGAAGTGTGTGAAGTCATAGAATGAAGGTGTGTGAAGTCACAGAATGGAGGTTTGTGAAGTCATAAAATGAAGGTGTGTGAAGTCAGAATGGAGGTGTGTGAAGTCACAGAATGGAGGTGTGTGAACTCAGAATGGAAGTGTGTGAAGTCATAGATGGAGGTGTGTGAAGTCATAGTATGGAGGTTTGTGAAATCATAGAATGGAGTTTTGTGAAGTCACAGAATGGAGCTGTGTGAAATCAGAATGGAGGTGTGTGAAGTCATAGAATGGAGGTGTGTGAAGTCAGAATGGAGGTGTGTGAACTCATAGAATGGAGGTGTGTGAAGTCACAATGGAGGTGTGTGAAATCATATAATGGAGGTGTGTGAAGTCACAAAATGGAGGTTTGTGAAGTCATAGAATGGAGGTGTGTGAAGTCATCGAATGGATGTTTGTGAAGTAAGAATGAAGGTGTGTGAAGTCATAGAATGGAGGTGTGTGACGTCACAGAATGGAGTTGTGTGAAGTCATAGAATGGAGCTGTGTGAAGTCAGAATGGAGGTGTGTGAAGTCACACAAAGAGGTGTGTCAACTCAGAATGGAGGTGTGTGAAGTCAAAGAATGGAGTTGGGTGAATTCGTAGAATGGAGGTGTGTGAAGTCATAGAATGCAGGTGTGTGAAGTCAGAATGGATGTGTGTGAAGACACAGAATTGAGGTGTGTGAACACAAAATGGAGGTGTGTGAAGTCACAGAATGGAGGTGTGTGAAGTCATAGAATGGAGGTGTTTGAAGTCATAGAATGGATGTTTGTGAAGTGAGAATGAAGGTGTGTGAATCATAGAATGGAGGTTTGTGAAGTCAAAGAATGGAGGTGTGTGAAGTCATAGAATGGAGGTGTGTGACGTCACAGAATGGAGGTGTGTGAAGTCAGAATGGAGGTGTGTGAAGTCATAGAGTGGAGGTGAGTGAAGTCACAGATTCGAGGTCTGTGAAGTCATAGAATGGAGGTGTGTGAAGTCTGAATGCAGGTGTGTGAAGTCATAGAATGGAGATGTGTGAACTCATAGAATGGAGGTGTGTGACGTCACAATAGAAGTGTGTGAAGTCATAGAATGGAGGTGTGTGAAGTCACAGAATGGAGGTGTGTGAAGGTATAGAATGGAGGTGTGTGAAGTCATAGAATTGAGGTGTGTGAAGTCATAGAATGGAGGTGTGTGAAGTCACAGAATGGAGGTTATGAAGTCATAGAAAGGAGGGGTGGGAAGTCATAGAATGGAGGAGTGTGAAGTCATAGAGTGGAAGTGAGAGAAGTCACAGATTCGAGGTCTGTGAAGTCATAGAATGGAGGTGTGTGAAGTCTGAATGCAGGTGTGTGAAGTCATAGAATGGAGATGTGTGAACTCATAGAATGGAGGTGTGTGACGTCACAATAGAAGTGTGTGAAGTCATAGAATGGAGGTGTGTGAAGTCACAGAATGGAGGTGTGTGAAGGTATAGAATGGAGGTGTGTGAAGTCATAGAATTGAGGTGTGTGAAGTCATAGAATGGAGGTGTGTGAAGTCACAGAATGGAGGTTATGAAGTCATAGAAAGGAGGTGTGCGAAGTCATAGAATGGAGGTGTGTGAAGTCATGTAATGGAGGTTTGTGAAGTCACAATGGAGGTGTGTGAAATCATAGAATAGAGGTGTGTGAAGTCAAAAAATAGAGGTGTGTGAAGTCATAGAATGGAGGTGTGTGAAGTCATAGAATGGAGGTGTGTGAAGTCATGGAATGGAGGTGTGTGAAGTCAAAAAATGGAGGTGTGTGAAGTCATAGAATGGAGATGTGTGAAGTCATCGAATAGATTTTTGTGAAGTAAGAATGAATTGTGTGAAGTCATAGAATGGAGGTGTGTGACGTCACCTAATGGAGTTGTGTGAAATCATAGAATGGAGGTGTGTGAAGTCAGAATGGAGGTGTGTGAAGTCACAGAATGGAGGTGTGTCAACTCAGAATGGAGGTGTGTGAAGTCACAGAATGGAGGTGTGTGAAGTCATAGAATGGAGGTGTGTGAAGTCAGAATGGAGGTGTGTGAAGTCACAGAATTGAGGTGTGTGAACACAGAATGGAGGTGTGTGAATCACAGAATGGAGGTGTGTGAAATCAGAATGGAGGTGGGTGAAGTCACAGAATGGATGTGTTTGAACTCGTAGAATGGAGGTGTGTGAAGTCCCAGAATGGAGGTGTGTGAATTCAGAGAATGGAGGTGTATGAAGTCACAGAATGGAGGTGTGTGAAGTGATAGAATGGAGGTGTGTGAAGTCATAGAATGGAGGTGTGTGAAGTCACAGAATGGAGGTGTGTGAAGTCAAACTGGTGGTGAGGTAAGTCAGAATGGAGTTGTGTGAAGTCACAGAATGTAGGTGTGTGAACTCAGAATGGAGGTGTGTGAAGTCATAGATGGAGGTGTGTGAAGTCATAGTATGGAGGTGTGTAAAATCATTGAATGGAGTTTTGTGAAGTCACAGAATGGAGCTGTGTGAAGTCAGAATTGAGGTGTGTGAAGTCATAGAATGGAGGTGTGTGAAGTCAAAATGGAGTTGTGTGAAATCATAGAATCGAGGTGTGTGAAGTCACAATGGAGGTGTGTGAAGTCATAGAATGGAGGTGTGTGAAGTCACAGAATGGAGGTGTGTGAACTCAGAATGGAGGTGGGTGAAGTCACAGAATGGATGTGTGTGAAGTCGTAGAATGGAGGTGTGTGAAGTAACAGAATGGAGGTGTGTGAATTCAGAGAATGGAGGTGTGTGAAGTCATAGAATGGAGGTGTGTGAAGTCATAGAATGGAGGTGTCTGAAGTCATCGAATGGATTTTTGTGAAGTAAGAATGAAGGTGTGTGAAGTCATGGAATGGAGGTGTGTGACGTCACAATTGAAGTGTGTGAAGTCATAGAATGGAGGTGTGTGAAGTCTGAATGGAGGTGTGTGAAGTCACAGAATGGAGGTGTGTCAACTCAGAATAGAGGTGTGTGAAGTCACAGAATGGAGGTGTGTGAAGTCATAGAATGGAGGTGTGTGAAGTCATAGAATGGAGGTGTGTGAAGACAGAATGGAGGTGTGTGAAGTCAGAGAATTGAGGTGTGTGAACACAGAATGGAGGTGTGTGAATCACAGAATGGACGTGTGTGAAATCAGAATGGAGGTGGGTGAAGTCACAGAACGGATGTGTGTGAAGTCGTAGAATGGAGGTGTGTGAAGTCACAGAATGGAGGTGTATGAATTCAGAGAATGGAGGTGTGTGAAGTCACAGAATGGAGGTGTGTGAAGTCATAGAATGGAGGTGTGTGAAGTCATAGAATGGAGGTGTGTGAAGTCACAGAATGAAGGTGTGTGACGTCAAACAATGGTGGTGAGGTAAGTCAGAATGGAGGTGTGTGAAGTCACAGAATGGAGGTGTGTGAACTCAGAATGGAGGTGTGTGAAGTCATAGATGGAGGTATGTGAAGTCATAGTATGGAGGTCTGTGAAATCATAGAATGAAGTTTGTGAAGTCACAGAATGGAGCTGTGTGAATTCAGAATGGAGGTGTGTGAAGTCATATAATGAAGGTGTGTGAAGTCAGAATGGAGGTGTGTCAAGTCACAGAATGGAGGTGTGTGAAATCATAGAATGGAGGTGTGTGAAGTTATAGAATGGAAGTGTTTGAAGTCACAGAATGGAGGTGTGTGAAGTCAGAATGGAGGTGTGTGTAGTCATAGAATGGAGGTGTGTGAAGTCAGAGAATGGAGCTGTGTGAAGTCAGAATGGAGTTGTGTGAAGCCAGAATGGAGGTGTGTGAAGTCACAGAATGGAGGTGTGTGAAGTCATAGAATGGAGGTGTGTAAAAACATAGAATGGAGGGGTGTGAAGTCAGAGTGGAGGTGTGTGAAATCATAGAATGGAGGTTTGTGAAGTCACAGAATGGAAGTGTGTGAACTCAGAATGGAGGTGGGTGAAATCACAGAACGGATGTGTGTGAAGTCGTAGAATGTAGGTGTGTGAAGTCACAGAATGGAGGTGTGTGAATTCCGAGATTGGAGGTGTGTGAAGTCATAGAATGGAGGTGTGTGAAGTCATAGAATGGAGGTGTGTGAAGTCATAGATGGAGGTGTGTGAAGTCATAGTATGGAGGTGTGCGAAATCATAGAATGGAGTTTTGTGAAGTCACAGAATGGAGCTGTGTGAATTCAGAATGGAGGCGTGTGAAGTCATAGATGGAGGTGTGTGAAGTAACAGAATGGAGGTGGTGAAGTCATAGAAAGGAGGTGTGGGAAGTCATAGAATGGAGGAGTGTGAAGTCATAGAGTGGAAGTCAGTGAAGTCACAGATTCGAGGTCTGTGAAGTCATAGAATGGAGGTGTGTGAACTCATAGAATGGAGGTGTGTGACGTCACAATGGAAGTGTGTGAAGTCATAGAATGGAGGTGTGTGAAGTCACAGAATGGAGGTGTGTCAACTCAGAATGGAGGTGTGTGAAGTCACAGAATGGAGGTGTGTGAAGTCATAGAATGGAGGTGTGTGAAGTCAGAATGGAGGTGTGTGAAGTCACAGAATTGAGGTGTGTGAACACAGAATGGAGGTGTGTGAATCACAGAATGAAGGTGTGTGAAATCAGAATGGAGGTGGGTGAAGTCACAGAATGGATGTGTTTGAACTCGTAGAATGGAGGTGTGTCAAGTCACAGAATAGAGGTGTGTGAAGGCAGAATCGAGGTGTGTGAAGTCACAGAAGGGAGGTGTGTGTAGTCACAGAATGGGTGATTGTGAAGTAAGAGTGAAAGTGTTTGAAGTCATAGAATGGAGGTGTGTGAAGTCACAGAATGGAGGTGTGTGAAGGTATAGAATGGAGGTGTGTGAAGTCATAGAACTGAGGTGTGTGAAGTCATAGAATGGAGGTGTGTGAAGTCACAGAATGGAGGTTATGAAGTCATAGAAAGGAGGGGTGGGAAGTCATAGAATGGAGGAGTGTGAAGTCATAGAGTGGAAGTGAGAGAAGTCACAGATTCGAGGTCTGTGAAGTCATAGAATGGAGGTGTGCGAAGTCATAGAATGGAGGTGTGTGAAGTCATGTAATGGAGGTGTGTGAAGTCACAATGGAGGTGTGTGAAATCATAGAATGGAGGTGTGTGAAGTCAAAAAATGGAGGTGTGTGAAGTCATAGAATGGAGGTGTGTGAAGTCATAGAATGGAGGTGTGTGAAGTCATGGAATGGAGGTGTGTGAAGTCAAAAAATGGAGGTGTGTGAAGTCATAGAATGGAGGTGTGTGAAGTCATCGAATAGATTTTTGTGAAGTAAGAATGAATTGTGTGAAGTCATAGAATGGAGGTGTGTGACGTCACCTAATGGAGTTGTGTGAAGTCATAGAATGGAGGTGTGTGAAGTCAGAATGGAGGTGTGTGAAGTCACAGAATGGAGGTGTGTCAACTCAGAATGGAGGTGTGTGAAGTCACAGAATGGAGGTGTGTGAAGTCATAGAATGGAGGTGTGTGAAGTCAGAATGGAGGTGTGTGAAGTCACAGAATTGAGGTGTGTGAACACAGAATGGAGGTGTGTGAGTCACAGAATGGAGGTGTGTGAAATCAGAATGGAGGTGGGTGAAGTCACAGAATGGATGTGTTTGAACTCGTAGAATGGAGGTCTGTGAAGTCCCAGAATGGAGGTGTGTGAATTCAGAGAATGGAGGTGTATGAAGTCATAGAATGGAGGTGTGTGAAGTGATAGAATGGAGGTGTGTGAAGTCATAGAATGGAGGTGTGTGAAGTCACAGAATGGAGGTGTGTGAAGTCAAACTGGTGGTGAGGTAAGTCAGAATGGAGTTGTGTGAAGTCACAGAATGTAGGTGTGTGAACTCAGAATGGAGGTGTGTGAAGTCATAGATGGAGGTGTGTGAAGTCATAGTATGGAGGTATGTAAAATCATAGAATGGAGTTTTGTGAAGTCACAGAATGGAGCTGTGTGAAGTCAGAATTGAGGTGTGTGAAGTCATAGAATGGAGGTGTGTGAAGTCAAAATGGAGTTGTGTGAAATCATAGAATCGAGGTGTGTGAAGTCACAATGGAGGTGTGTGAAGTCATAGAATGGAGGTGCGTCAAGTCACAGAATGGAGGTGTGTGAAGTCATGGAATGGAGGTGTGTGAAGTCATAGAATGGAGGTGTGTGAAGTCACAGAATGGAGGTGTGTGAACTCAGAATGGAGGTGGGTGAAGTCACAGAATGGATGTGTGTGAAGTCGTAGAATGGAGGTGTGTGAAGTAACAGAATGGAGGTGTGTGAATTCAGAGAATGGAGGTGTGTGAAGTCATAGAATGGAGGTGTGTGAAGTCATAGAATGGAGGTGTCTGAAGTCATCGAATGGATTTTTGTGAAGTAAGAATGAAGGTGTGTGAAGTCATGGAATGGAGGTGTGTGACGTCACAATTGAAGTGTGTGAAGTCACAGAATGGAGGTGTGTGAAGTCATAGAATGGAGGTGTGTGAAGTCATAGAATGGAGGTGTGTGAAGACAGAATGGAGGTGTGTGAAGTCAGAGAATTGAGGTGTGTGAACACAGAATGGAGGTGTGTGAATCACAGAATGGAGGTGTGTGAAATCAGAATGCAGGTGGGTGAAGTCACAGAACGGATGTGTGTGAAGTCGTAGAATGGAGGTGTGTGAAGTCACAGAATGGAGGTGTATGAATTCAGAGAATGGAGGTGTGTGAAGTCACAGAATGGAGGTGTGTGAAGTCATAGAATGGAGGTGTGTGAAGTCATAGAATGGAGGTGTGTGAAGTCACAGAATGAAGGTGTGTGACGTCAAACAATGGTGGTGAGGTAAGTCAGAATGGAGGTGTGTGAAGTCACAGAATGGAGGTGTGTGAACTCAGAATGGAGGTGTGTGAAGTCATAGATGGAGGTATGTGAAGTCATAGTATGGAGGTGTGTGAAATCCTAGAATGAAGTTTGTGAAGTCACAGAATGGAGCTGTGTGAATTCAGAATGGAGGTGTGTGAAGTCATATAATGAAGGTGTGTGAAGTCAGAATGGAGGTGTGTCAAGTCACAGAATGGAGGTGTGTGAAATCATAGAATGGAGGTGTGTGAAGTTATAGAATGGAAGTGTTTGAAGTCACAGAATGGAGGTGTGTGAAGTCAGAATGGAGGTGTGTGTAGTCATAGAATGGAGGTGTGTGAAGTCAGAGAATGGAGCTGTGTGAAGTCAGAATGGAGTTGTGTGAAGCCAGAATGGAGGTGTGTGAAGTCACAGAATGGAGGTGTGTGAAGTCATAGAATGGAGGTGTGTAAAAACATAGAATGGAGGGGTGTGAAGTCAGAGTGGAGGTGTGTGAAGTCACAGAATTGAGGTGTGTGAAGTCACAGAATAGAGGTGTGTGAAGGCAGAATCGAGGTGTGTGAAGTCACAGAAGGGAGGTGTGTGTAGTCACAGAATGGATGATTGTGAAGTAAGAGTGAAAGTGTTTGAAGTCATAGAATGGAGGTGTGTGAAGTCACAGAATGGAGGTGTGTGAAGGTATAGAATGGAGGTGTGTGAAGTCATAGAATTGAGGTGTGTGAAGTCATAGAATGGAGGTGTGTGAAGTCATAGAATGGAGGTGGTGAAGTCATAGAAAGGAGGTGTGGGAAGTCATAGAATGGAGGAGTGTGAAGTCATAGAGTGGAAGTGAGAGAAGTCACAGATTCGAGGTCTGTGAAGTCATAGAATGGAGGTGTGCGAAGTCATAGAATGGAGGTGTGTGAAGTCATGCAATGGAGGTGTGTGAAGTCACAATGGAGGTGTGTGAAATCATAGAATGGAGGTGTGTGAAGTCAAAAAATGGAGGTGTGTGAAGTCATAGAATGGAGGTGTGTGAAGTCATAGAATGGAGGTGTGTGAAGTCATGGAATGGAGGTGTGTGAAGTCAAAAAATGGAGGTGTGTGAAGTCATAGAATGGAGGTGTGTGAAGTCATCGAATGGATTTCTGTGAAGTAAGAATGAAGGTGTGTGAAGTCATAGAATGGAGGTGTGTGACGTCACCTAATGGAGTTGTGTGAAGTCATAGAATGGAGCTGTGTGAAGACAGATCGGAGGTGTGTGAAGTCACAGAATGGAGGTGTGTCAACTCAGAATGGAGGTGTGTGAACTCACAGAATGGAGGTGTGTGAAGTCATAGAATGGAGGTGTGTGAAGTCAGAATGGAGGTGTGTGAATCACAGAATGGAGGTGTGTGATATCAAAATGGAGGTGGGTGAAGTCACAGAATGGATGTGTTTGAACTCCTAGAATGGAGGTGTGTGAAGTCACAGAATGGAGGTGTGTGAATTCAGAGATTGGAGGTGTGTGAAGTCATAGAATGGAGGTGTGTGAAGTGATAGAATGGAGGTGTGTGAAGTCATAGAATGGAGGTGTGTGAAGTCACAGAATGGAGGTGTGTGAAGTCAAACTGGTGGTGAGGTAAGTCAGAATGGAGTTGTGTGAAGTCACAGAATGTAGGTGTGTGAACTCAGAATGGAGGTGTGTGAAGTCATAGATGGAGGTGTGTGAAGTCATAGTATGGAGGTGTGTAAAATCATAGAATGGAGTTTTGTGAAGTCACAGAATGGAGCTGTGTGAAGTCAGAATAGAGGTGTGTGAAGTCATAGAATGGAGGTGTGTGAAGTCAAAATGGAGTTGTGTGAAATCATACAATTGAGGTGTGTGAAGTCACAATGGAGGTGTGTGAAGTCATAGAATGGAGGTGCGTCAAGTCACAGAATGGAGGTGTGTGAAGTCACAGAATGGAGTTGTGTGAAATCAAAGAATGGAGGTGTGTGAATTCATAGAATGGAGGTGTGTGAACTCAGAATGGAGGTGTGTGAAGTCACAGAATGGAGGTGTGTGAAGTCACAGAATGGAGGTGTGTGAAGTCATAGAATGGAGGTGTGTGAAGTCATATAATTGAGGTGTGTGAAGTCATAGAATGGAAGTGTGTGAAGTCAAAGAATGGAGCTTTGTGAAGTCAGAATTGAGGTGTGTGAAGTCATAGAATGGAAGTGGGTGAAGCCATAGAAACGAGGTGTGGGAAGTCATAGAATGGAGGAGTGTGAAGTCATAGAATGGAGGTGAGTGAAGTCACAGATTCGAAGTCTGTGAAGTCATAGAATGGAGGTGTGTGAAGTCAGAATGGAGGTGTGTGAAATCATAGAATGGAGATGTGTGAACTCAAAGAATGGAGATGTGTGACGTCACAATGGAAGTGTGTGAAGTCATAGAATGAAGGTGTGTGAAGTCACAGAATGGAGGTTTGTGAAGTCATAAAATGAAGGTGTGTGAAGTCAGAATGGAGGTGTGTGAAGTCACAGAATGGAGGTGTGTGAACTCAGAATGGAAGTGTGTGAAGTCATAGATGGAGGTGTGTGAAGTCATAGTATGGAGGTTTGTGAAATCATAGAATGGAGTTTTGTGAAGTCACAGAATGGAGCTGTGTGAAATCAGAATGGAGGTGTGTGAAGTCATAGAATGGAGGTGTGTGAAGTCAGAATGGAGGTGTGTGAACTCATAGAATGGAGGTGTGTGAAGTCACAATGGAGGTGTGTGAAATCATATAATGGAGGTGTGTGAAGTCACAAAATGGAGGTTTGTGAAGTCATAGAATGGAGGTGTGTGAAGTCATCGAATGGATGTTTGTGAAGTAAGAATGAAGGTGTGTGAAGTCATAGAATGGAGGTGTGTGACGTCACAGAATGGAGTTGTGTGAAGTCATAGAATGGAGCTGTGTGAAGTCAGAATGGAGGTGTGTGAAGTCACACAAAGAGGTGTGTCAACTCAGAATGGAGGTGTGTGAAGTCAAAGAATGGAGTTGGGTGAATTCGTAGAATGGAGGTGTGTGAAGTCATAGAATGCAGGTGTGTGAAGTCAGAATGGATGTGTGTGAAGACACAGAATTGAGGTGTGTGAACACAAAATGGAGGTGTGTGAAGTCACAGAATGGAGGTGTGTGAAGTCATAGAATGGAGGTGTTTGAAGTCATAGAATGGATGTTTGTGAAGTGAGAATGAAGGTGTGTGAATCATAGAATGGAGGTTTGTGAAGTCAAAGAATGGAGGTGTGTGAAGTCATAGAATGGAGGTGTGTGACGTCACAGAATGGAGGTGTGTGAAGTCAGAATGGAGGTGTGTGAAGTCATAGAGTGGAGGTGAGTGAAGTCACAGATTCGAGGTCTGTGAAGTCATAGAATGGAGGTGTGTGAAGTCTGAATGCAGGTGTGTGAAGTCATAGAATGGAGATGTGTGAACTCATAGAATGGAGGTGTGTGACGTCACAATAGAAGTGTGTGAAGTCATAGAATGGAGGTGTGTGAAGTCACAGAATGGAGGTGTGTGAAGGTATAGAATGGAGGTGTGTGAAGTCATAGAATTGAGGTGTGTGAAGTCATAGAATGGAGGTGTGTGAAGTCACAGAATGGAGGTTATGAAGTCATAGAAAGGAGGGGTGGGAAGTCATAGAATGGAGGAGTGTGAAGTCATAGAGTGGAAGTGAGAGAAGTCACAGATTCGAGGTCTGTGAAGTCATAGAATGGAGGTGTGTGAAGTCTGAATGCAGGTGTGTGAAGTCATAGAATGGAGATGTGTGAACTCATAGAATGGAGGTGTGTGACGTCACAATAGAAGTGTGTGAAGTCATAGAATGGAGGTGTGTGAAGTCACAGAATGGAGGTGTGTGAAGGTATAGAATGGAGGTGTGTGAAGTCATAGAATTGAGGTGTGTGAAGTCATAGAATGGAGGTGTGTGAAGTCACAGAATGGAGGTTATGAAGTCATAGAAAGGAGGTGTGCGAAGTCATAGAATGGAGGTGTGTGAAGTCATGTAATGGAGGTTTGTGAAGTCACAATGGAGGTGTGTGAAATCATAGAATAGAGGTGTGTGAAGTCAAAAAATAGAGGTGTGTGAAGTCATAGAATGGAGGTGTGTGAAGTCATAGAATGGAGGTGTGTGAAGTCATGGAATGGAGGTGTGTGAAGTCAAAAAATGGAGGTGTGTGAAGTCATAGAATGGAGATGTGTGAAGTCATCGAATAGATTTTTGTGAAGTAAGAATGAATTGTGTGAAGTCATAGAATGGAGGTGTGTGACGTCACCTAATGGAGTTGTGTGAAATCATAGAATGGAGGTGTGTGAAGTCAGAATGGAGGTGTGTGAAGTCACAGAATGGAGGTGTGTCAACTCAGAATGGAGGTGTGTGAAGTCACAGAATGGAGGTGTGTGAAGTCATAGAATGGAGGTGTGTGAAGTCAGAATGGAGGTGTGTGAAGTCACAGAATTGAGGTGTGTGAACACAGAATGGAGGTGTGTGAATCACAGAATGGAGGTGTGTGAAATCAGAATGGAGGTGGGTGAAGTCACAGAATGGATGTGTTTGAACTCGTAGAATGGAGGTGTGTGAAGTCCCAGAATGGAGGTGTGTGAATTCAGAGAATGGAGGTGTATGAAGTCACAGAATGGAGGTGTGTGAAGTGATAGAATGGAGGTGTGTGAAGTCATAGAATGGAGGTGTGTGAAGTCACAGAAAGGAGGTGTGTGACGTCAAACAATGGTGGTGAGGTAAGTCAGAATGGAGGTGTGTGAAGTCACAGAATGGAGGTGTGTGAACTCAGAATGGAGGTGTGTGAAGTCATAGATGGAGGTATGTGAAGTCATAGTATGGAGGTGTGTGAAATCATAGAATGAAGTTTGTGAAGTCACAGAATGGAGCTGTGTGAATTCAGAATGGAGGTGTGTGAAGTCATATAATGAAGGTGTGTGAAGTCAGAATGGAGGTGTGTCAAGTCACAGAATGGAGGTGTGTGAAATCATACAATGGAGGTGTGTGAAGTTATAGAATGGAAGTGTTTGAAGTCACAGCATGGAGGTGTGTGAAGACATAATGGAGGTCTGTGTAGTCATAGAATGGAGGTGTGTGAAGTCAGAGAATGGAGCTGTGTGAAGTCAGAATGGAGTTGTGTGAAGCCAGAATGGAGGTGGGTGAAGTCACAGAACGGAGGTGTGTGAAGTCATAGAATGGAGGTGTGTAAAAACATAGAATGGAGGGGTGTGAAGTCAGAGTGGAGGTGTGTGAAGTCACAGAATAGAGGTGTGTGAAGTCACAGAATAGAGGTGTGTGAAGGCAGAATCGAGGTGTGTGAAGTCACAGAAGGGAGGTGTGTGTAGTCACAGAATGGATGATTGTGAAGTAAGAGTGAAAGTGTTTGAAGTCATAGAATGGAGGTGTGTGAAGTCACAGAATGGAGGTGTGTGAAGGTATAGAATGGAGGTGTGTGAAGTCATAGAATTGAGGTGTGTGAAGTCATAGAATGGAGGTGTGTGAAGTCATAGAATGGAGGTGGTGAAGTCATAGAAAGGAGGTGTGGGAAGTCATAGAATGGAGGAGTGTGAAGTCATAGAGTGGAAGTGAGAGAAGTCACAGATTCGAGGTCTGTGAAGTCATAGAATGGAGGTGTGCGAAGTCATAGAATGGAGGTGTGTGAAGTCATGCAATGGAGGTGTGTGAAGTCACAATGGAGGTGTGTGAAATCATAGAATGGAGGTGTGTGAAGTCAAAAAATGAAGGTGTGTGAAGTCATAGAATGGAGGTGTGTGAAGTCATAGAATGGAGGTGTGTGAAGTCATGGAATGGAGGTGTGTGAAGTCAAAAAATGGAGGTGTGTGAAGTCATAGAATGGAGGTGTGTGAAGTCATAGAATGGAGGTGTGTGAAGTCATAGAATGGAGGTGTGTGACGTCACCTAATGGAGTTGTGTGAAGTCATAGAATGGAGCTGTGTGAAGACAGATCGGAGGTGTGTGAAGTCACAGAATGGAGGTGTGTGAAGTCATAGAATGGAGGTGTGTGAAGTCAGAATGGAGGTGTGTGAATCACAGAATGGAGGTGTGTGATATCAAAATGGAGGTGGGTGAAGTCACAGAATGGATGTGTTTGAACTCCTAGAATGGAGGTGTGTGAAGTCACAGAATGGAGGTGTGTGAATTCAGAGATTGGAGGTGTGTGAAGTCATAGAATGGAGGTGTGTGAAGTGATAGAATGGAGGTGTGTGAAGTCATGGAATGGAGGTGTGTGAAGTCATAGAATGGAGGTGTGTGAAGTCATCGAATGGATTTTTGTGAAGTAAGAATGAAGGTGTGTGAAGTCATAGAATGCAGGTGTGTGACGTCACCTAATGGAGTTGTGTGAAGTCATAGAATGGAGCTGTGTGAAGACAGATCGGAGGTGTGTGAAGTCACAGAATGGAGGTGTGTCAACTCAGAATGGAGGTGTGTGAACCCACAGAATGGAGGTGTGTGATATCAAAATGGAGGTGGGTGAAGTCACAGAATGGATGTGTTTGAACTCCTAGAATGGAGGTGTGTGAAGTCACAGAATGGAGGTGTGTGAATTCAGAGATTGGAGGTGTGTGAAGTCATAGAATGGAGGTGTGTGAAGTGATAGAATGGAGGTGTGTGAAGTCATAGAATGGAGGTGTGTGAAGTCACAGAATGGAGGTGTGTGAAGTCAAACTGGTGGTGAGGTAAGTCAGAATGGAGTTGTGTGAAGTCACAGAATGTAGGTGTGTGAACTCAGAATGGAGGTGTGTGAAGTCATAGATGGATGTGTGTGAAGTCATAGTATGGAGGTGTGAAAATCATAGAATGGAGTTTTGTGAAGTCACAGAATGGAGCTGTGTGAAGTCAGAATTGAGGTGTGTGAAGTCATAGAATGGAGGTGTGTGAAGTCAAAATGGAGTTGTGTGAAATCATACAATTGAGGTGTGTGAAGTCACAATGGAGGTGTGTGAAGTCATAGAATTGAGGTGCGTCAAGTCACAGAATGGAGGTGTGTGAAGTCATGGAATGGAGGTGTGTGAAGTCATAGAATGGAGGTGTGTGAAGTCACAGAATGGAGGTGTGTGAACTCAGAATGGAGGTGCGTGAAGTCACAGAACGGATGTGTGTGAATTCGTAGAATGGAGGTGTGTGAAGTCACAGAATGGAGGTGTGTGAATTCAGAGAATGGAGGTGTGTGAAGTCATAGAATGGAGGTGTGTGAAGTCATAGAATGGAGGTGTCTGAAGTCATCGAATGGATTTTTGTGAAGTAAGAATGAAGGTGTGTGAAGTCATAGAATGGAGGTGTGTGACGTCAGATTTGAAGTGTGTGAAGTCATAGAATGGAGGTGTGTGAAGTCTGAATGGAGGTGTGTGAAATCACAGAATGGAGGTGTGTCAACTCAGAATGGAGGTGTGTGAAGTCACAGAATGGAGGTGTGTGAAGTCATAGAATGGAGGTGTGTGAAGTCATAGAATGGAGGTGTGTGAAGTCACAGAATTGAGGTGTGTGAACACAGAATGGAGGTGTGTGAATCACAGAATGGAGGTGTGTGAAATCAGAATGGAGGTGGGTGAAGTCACAGAACGGATGTGTGTGAAGTCGTAGAATGGAGGTGTGTGAAGTCACGGAATGGAGGTGTATGAATTCAGAGAATGGAGGTGTGTGAAGTCACAGAATGGAGGTGTGTGAAGTCATAGAATGGAGGTGTGTGAAGTCATAGAATGGAGGTGTGTGAAGTCACAGAATGAAGGTGTGTGAAGTCAGAATGGAGGTATGTGAAGTCATAGACGGAGGTATGTGAAGTCATAGTATGGAGGTGTGTGAAATCATAGAATGGAGTTTGTGAAGTCACAGAATGGAGCTGTGTGAAGTCAGAATGGAGGTGTGTGAAGTCAAAAAGGTGGTGTGTGAAATCACAGAATCGAGGTGTGTGAAGTCACAATGGAGGTGTGTGAAGTCATAGAATGGAGGTGCGTCAAGTCACAGAATGGAGGTGTTTGAAGTCATGGAATGGAGGTGTGTGAAATCATAGAATGGAGGTTTGTGAAGTCACAGAATGGAAATGTGTGAACTCAGAATGGAGGTGGGTGAAATCACAGAACGGATGTGTGTGAAGTCGTAGAATGTAGGTGTGTGAAGTCACAGAATGGAGGTGTGTGAATTCCGAGATTGGAGGTGTGTGAAGTCATAGAATGGAGGTGTGTGAAGTCATAGAATGGAGGTGTGTGAAGTCATAGATGGAGGTGTGTGAAGTCATAGTATGGAGGTGTGTGAAATCATAGAATGGAGTTTTGTGAAGTCACAGAATGGAGCTGTGTGAATTCAGAATGGAGGTGTGTGAAGTCATAGAATGGAGGCGTGTGAAGTCATAGATAGAGGTGTGTGAAGTAACAGAATGGAGGTGGTGAAGTCATAGAAAGGAGGTGTGGGAAGTCATAGAATGGAGGAGTGTGAAGTCATAGAGTGGAAGTCAGTGAAGTCACAGATTCGAGGTCTGTGAAGTCATAGAGTGGAGGTGTGTGAACTCATAGAATGGAGGTGTGTGACGTCACAATGGAAGTGTGTGAAGTCATAGAATGGAGATGTGTGAAGTCACAGAATGGAGGTGTGTCAACTCAGAATGGAGGTGTGTGAAGTCACAGAATGGAGGTGTGTGAAGTCATAGAATGGAGGTGTGTGAAGTCACAATGGAGGTGTGTGAAGTCACAGAATTGAGGTGTGTGAACACAGAATGGAGGTGTGTGAATCACAGAATGGAGGTGTGTGAAATCAGAATGGAGGTGGGTGAAGTCACAGAATGGAGGTGTGTGAAGTCACAGAATGGAGGTGTGTGAAGTCAAACTGGTGGTGAGGTAAGTCAGAATGGAGTTGTGTGAAGTCACAGAATGTAGGTGTGTGAACTCAGAATGGAGGTGTGTGAAGTCATAGATGGAGGTGTGTGAAGTCATAGTATGGAGGTGTGAAAAATCATAGAATGGAGTTTTGTGAAGTCACAGAATGGAGCTGTGTGAAGTCAGAATTGAGGTGTGTGAAGTCATAGAATGGAGGTGTGTGAAGTCAAAATGGAGTTGTGTGAAATCATAGAATCGAGGTGTGTGAAGTCACAATGGAGGTGTGTGAAGTCATAGAATGGAGGAGCGTCAAGTCACAGAATGGAGTTGTGTGAAGTCATGGAATGGAGGTGTGTGAAGTCATAGAATGGAGGTGTGTGAAGTCACAGAATGGAGGTGTGTGAACTCAGAATGGAGGTGTGTGAATTCACAGAATGGATGTGTGTGAAGTCGTAGAATGGAGGTGTGTGAAGTAACAGAATGGAGGTGTGTGAATTCAGAGAATGGAGGTGTGTGAAGTCATAGAATGGAGGTGTGTGAAGTCATAGAATGGAGGTGTCTGAAGTCATCGAATGGATTTTTGTGAAGTAAGAATGAAGGTGTGTGAAGTCATGGAATGGAGGTGTGTGACGTCACAATTGAAGTGTGTGAAGTCATAGAATGGAGGTGTGTGAAGTCTGAATGGAGGTGTGTGAAGTCACAGAATGGAGGTGTGTCAACACAGAATAGAGGTGTGTGAAGTCACAGAATGGAGGTGTGTGAAGTCATAGAATGGAGGTGTGTGAAGTCATAGAATGGAGGTGTGTGAAGACAGAATGGAGGTGTGTGAAGTCAGAGAATTGAGGTGTGTGAACACAGAATGGAGGTGTGTGAATCACAGAATGGAGGTGTGTGAAATCAGAATGGAGGTGGGTGAAGTCACAGAACGGATGTGTGTGAAGTCGTAGAATGGAGGTGTGTGAAGTCACAGAATGGAGGTGTATGAATTCAGAGAATGGAGGTGTGTGAAGTCACAGAATGGAGGTGTGTGAAGTCATAGAATGGAGGTGTGTGAAGTCATAGAATGGAGGTGTGTGAAGTCACAGAATGACGGTTTGTGACGTCAAACAATGGTGGTGAGGTAAGTCAGAATGGAGGTGTGTGAAGTCACAGAATGGAGGTGTGTGAACTCAGAATGGAGGTGTGTGAAGTCATAGATGGATGTGTGTGAAGTCATAGTATGGAGGTGTGTAAAATCATAGAATGGAGTTTTGTGAAGTCACAGAATGGAGCTGTGTGAAGTCAGAATTGAGGTGTGTGAAGTCATAGAATGGAGGTGTGTGAAGTCAAAATGGAGTTGTGTGAAATCATACAATTGAGGTGTGTGAAGTCACAATGGAGGTGTGTGAAGTCATAGAATGGAGGTGCGTCAAGTCACAGAATGGAGGTGTGTGAAGTCACAGAATGGAGGTGTGTGAAGTCAAAGAATGGAGGTGTGTGAATTCATAGAATGGAGGTGTGTGAACTCAGAATGGAGGTGTGTGAAGTCACAAAATGGAGGTGTGTGAAGTCACAGAATGGAGGTGTGTGAAGTCATAGAATGGAGGTGTGTGAAGTCATATAATTGAGGTGTGTGAAGTCATAGAATGGAAGTGTGTGAAGTCAAAGAATGGAGCTTTGTGAAGTCAGAATTGAGGTGTGTGAAGTCATAGAATGGAAGTTGGTGAAGCCATAGAAACGAGGTGTGGGAAGTCATAGAATGGAGGAGTGTGAAGTCATAGAATGGAGGTGAGTGAAGTCACAGATTCGAAGTCTGTGAAGTCATAGAATGGAGGTGTGTGAAGTCAGAATGGAGGTGTGTGAAATCATAGAATGGAGATGTGTGAACTCAAAGAATGGAGATGTGTGACGTCACAATGGAAGTGTGTGAAGTCATAGAATGAAGGTGTGTGAAGTCACAGAATGGAGGTTTGTGAAGTCATAAAATGAAGGTGTGTGAAGTCAGAATGGAGGTGTGTGAAGTCATAGATGGAGGTGTGTGAAGTCATAGTATGGAGGTTTGTGAAATCATAGAATGGAGTTTTGTGAAGTCACAGAATGGAGCTGTGTGAAATCAGAATGGAGGTGTGTGAAGTCATAGAATGGAGGTGTGTGAAGTCAGAATGGAGGTGTGTGAACTCATAGAATGGAGGTGTGTGAAGTCACAATGGAGGTGTGTGAAATCATATAATGGAGGTGTGTGAAGTCACAAAATGGAGGTTTGTGAAGTCATAGAATGGAGGTGTGTGAAGTCATCGAATGGATGTTTGTGAAGTAAGAATGAAGGTGTGTGAAGTCATAGAATGGAGGTGTGTGACGTCACAGAATGGAGTTGTGTGAAGTCATAGAATGGAGCTGTGTGAAGTCAGAATGGAGGTGTGTGAAGTCACACAAAGAGGTGTGTCAACTCAGAATGGAGGTGTGTGAAGTCAAAGAATGGAGTTGGGTGAATTCGTAGAATGGAGGTGTGTGAAGTCATAGAATGCAGGTGTGTGAAGTCAGAATGGATGTGTGTGAAGACACAGAATTGAGGTGTGTGAACACAAAATGGAGGTGTGTGAAGTCACAGAATGGAGGTGTGTGAAGTCATAGACTGGAGGTGTTTGAAGTCATAGAATAGATGTTTGTGAAGTGAGAATGAAGGTGTGTGAATCATAGAATGGAGGTTTGTGAAGTCAAAGAATGGAGGTGTGTGAAGTCATAGAATGGAGGTGTGTGACGTCACAGAATGGAGGTGTGTGAAGTCAGAATGGAGGTGTGTGAAGTCATAGAGTGGAGGTGAGTGAAGTCACAGATTCGAGGTCTGTGAAGTCATAGAATGGAGGTGTGTGAAGTCTGAATGCAGGTGTGTGAAGTCATAGAATGGAGATGTGTGAACTCATAGAATGGAGGTGTGTGACGTCACAATAGAAGTGTGTGAAGTCATAGAATGGAGGTGTGTGAAGTCACAGAATGGAGGTGTGTGAAGTCATAGATGTTGATGTGTGAAGTCATAGTATGGAGGTGTGTGAAATCATAGAATGGAGTTTTGTGAAGTCACAGAATGGAGCTGTGTGAAGTCAGAATGGAGGTGTGTGAAGTCATAGAATGGAGGTGTGTGAAGTCAGAATGGAGGTATGTGAAATCATAGAATCGAGGTGTGTGAAGTCACAATGGAGTTGTGTGAAGTTATAGAATGGAGGTGTGTGAAGTCACAGAATGGAGGTGTGTGAAGTCATAGAATGGAGGTGTGGAATATCATAGAATGGAAGTGTTTGAAGTCACAGAATGGAGGTGTGTGAAGTCAGAATGGAGGTGTGTGAAGTCATAGAATTGAGGTGTGTGAAGTCAGAATGGAGGTGTGTGAACTCATAGAATGCAGGTGTGTGAAATCACAATGGAGGTGTGTGAAGTCATACAATGGAGGTGTGTGAAGTCACAGAATGGAGGTGTGTGAAGTCATAGAATTGAGCTGTGTGAAGTCAGAATGGAGGTGTGTGAAGCCAGAATGGAGGTGTGTGAAGTCACAGAATGGAGGTGTATGAAGTCAAAATGCAGTTGTGTAACTTCATAAAATGGAGGTGTGAGAAGTCAGAGAATGGAGGTGTGTGAAGTCACAGAATGGAGGTGTGTGAATTCATAGAACGGAGGTGTGTGAAGTCACAGAATGGAGGTGTGTGAAGTCACAGAATGGAGGTGTGTGAACTCAGAATGGAGGTGTGTGAAGTCACAGTATGGAGGTGTGTGAAGTCACAGAATGGAGGTGTGTGAAATCAAAGAATGGAGGTGTGTGAATTCATAGAATGGAGGTGTGTGAACTCAGAATGGAGGTGTGTGAAGTCACAGAATGGAGGTGTGTGAAGTCACAGAATGGAGGTGTGTGAAGTCACAGAATGGAGGTGTGTGAACTCACAATGCAGGTGTGTATAGTCACGGAATGGCGGTGTGTGAAGTCAAAGAATGGAAGTGTGTGAAGTCCTAGAATGGGGGTGTGTGAAATCGTAGAATGGAGTTGTGTGAAGTCAGAATGGAGGTGTGTGAAAGCACAGAAATGAGGTGTGTGAAGTCACAGAATGGAGGTGTGAAGTCAGAATGGAGGTGTGTGAAGTCACAGAATGGAGGTGTGTGAAGTCATAGAATGGAGGTGTGGGATATCATAGAATGGAAGTGTTTGAAGTCACAGAATGGAGGTGTGTGAAGTCAGAATGGAGGTGTGTGAAGTCATAGAATTGAGGTGTGTGAAGTCAGAATGGAGGTGTGTGAACTCATAGAATGCAGGTGTGTGAAATCACAATGGAGGTGTGTGAAGTCATAGAATGGAGGTGTGTGAAGTCACAGAATGGAGGTGTGTGAAGTCATAGAATTGAGCTGTGTGAAGTCAGAATGGAGGTGTGTGAAGCCAGAATGGAGGTGTGTGAAGTCACAGAATGGAGGTGTATGAAGTCAAAATGCAGTTGTGTAACTTCATAAAATGGAGGTGTGAGAAGTCAGAGAATGGAGGTGTGTGAAGTCACAGAATGGAGGTGTGTGAATTCATAGAACGGAGGTGTGTGAAGTCACAGAATGGAGGTGTGTGAAGTCACAGAATGGAGGTGTGTGAACTCAGAATGGAGGTGTGTGAAGTCACAGTATGGAGGTGTGTGAAGTCACAGAATGGAGGTGTGTGAAATCAAAGAATGGAGGTGTGTGAATTCATAGAATGGAGGTGTGTGAACTCAGAATGGAGGTGTGTGAAGTCACAGAATGGAGGTGTGTGAAGTCACAGAATGGAGGTGTGTGAAGTCACAGAATGGAGGTGTGTGAACTCACAATGCAGGTGTGTATAGTCATGGAATGGCGGTGTGTGAAGTCAAAGAATGGAAGTGTGTGAAGTCCTAGAATGGGGGTGTGTGAAATCGTAGAATGGAGTTGTGTGAAGTCAGAATGGAGGTGTGTGAAAGCACAGAAATGAGGTGTGTGAAGTCACAGAATGGAGGTGTGAAGTCAGAATGGAGGTGTGTGAAGTCACAGAATGGAGGTGTGTGAAGTCATAGAATGGAGGTGTGGGATATCATAGAATGGAAGTGTTTGAAGTCACAGAATGGAGGTGTGTGAAGTCAGAATGGAGGTGTGTGAAGTCATAGAATTGAGGTGTGTGAAGTCAGAATGGAGGTGTGTGAACTCATAGAATGCAGGTGTGTGAAATCACAATGGAGGTGTGTGAAGTCATAGAATGGAGGTGTGTGAAGTCACAGAATGGAGGTGTGTGAAGTCATAGAATTGAGCTGTGTGAAGTCAGAATGGAGGTGTGTGAAGCCAGAATGGAGGTGTGTGAAGTCACAGAATGGAGGTGTATGAAGTCAAAATGCAGTTGTGTAACTTCATAAAATGGAGGTGTGTGAAGTCAGAGAATGGAGGTGTGTGAAGTCACAGAATGGAGGTGTGTGAATTCATAGAACGGAGGTGTGTGAAGTCACAGAATGGAGGTGTGTGAACTCAGAATGGAGGTGTGTGAAGTCACAGAATGGAGGTGTGTGAAGTCACAGAATGGAGGTGTGTGAAATCAAAGAATGGAGGTGTGTGAATTCATAGAATGGAGGTGTGTGAACTCAGAATGGAGGTGTGTGAAGTCACAGAATGGAGGTGTGTGAAGTCACAGAATGGAGGTGTGTGAAGTCACAGAATGGAGGTGTGTGAACTCACAATGCAGGTGTGTGAAGTCACGGAATGGCGGTGTGTGAAGTCAAAGAATGGAAGTGTGTGAAGTCATAGAATGCAGGTGTGTGAAGTCAAAAGGGAGGTGTGTGAAGTCACAGAATGGAGGTGTGTGAACTCAGAATGGAGGTGTGAGAAGTCACAGAATGGAGGTTTGTGATGTCATATAATGGAGGTGTGTGAAGTCATAGAATGGATGTTTCTGAAGTAAGAATGAAGGTGTGTGAAGTCATAGAATGGAGGGGTGTGAAGTCAAAATGAAGTTGTGTGAACTCATAGAATGGAGGTGTGTGAACTCATAGAATGGAGGTGTGTGAAGTCATGGAATGGAGGTGTGTGAAGTCAAAGAATGGGGGTGTGTGAAGTCAAACAATAGAGGTGTGTGAAGCCACAGAAGGGAGGCGTGTAAAGTCACAGAATGGAGGTGTGTGAACTCATAATGGAGGTGTGTGAAGGCACAGAATGGAGGTGTGTTAAGTCATAGAATGGAGGTGTGTGAAATCACAGAATGGAGGTGTGTGAATTGATAGAATGGAGGTGAGTGAACTCAGAATTGAAGTGTGTGAAGTCACAGAATGAACGTGTGTAAATTGATAGAATGGAGGTGTGTGAAGTCACAGAATGGAGGTGTGTGAAGTCACAGAATGGAGGTGTGTGAACTCACAATGCAGGTGTGTGAAGGCACAGAATGGAGGTGTGTGAAGTCATAGAATGAAAGTGTGTGAAGTCATAGAATGGAGGTGTGTGAAGTCAAAATGGAGGTCTGTGAAGTCAGAGAATGGAGGTGTGTGAAGTCATATAATGGAGGTGTGTGAAGTCATAAAATGGATGTTTCTGAAGAATGAAGGTTTGTGAAGTCATAGAATGGAGGAGTGTGAAGTCAAAATGAAGGTGTGGGAACTCATAGAACAGGGGTGTGTGAATTCATAGAATGGAGGTGTGTGAAGTCATGGAATGGAGGTGTGTGAAGTCAAAGAATGGAGGTGTGTGAGGTCAAAAAATGGAGGTTTGTGAAGTCACAGAATGGAGGTGTGTGAAGTCACAGAATGGAGGTGTGTGAAGACATAGAATGGAATTTTGTGAAATCAGAGAATGGAGGTGTGTGCATTCATAGAATGGAGGTGTGTGAAGTCAGAAAGGAGGTGTGTGAAGTCTCAGAATTGAGGTGTGTGAACACAGAATGGAGGTGTGTAAAGTCACAGAATGCAGGTGTGGGAAGTCATAGAATAGATGTTTGTGAAGTAAGAATGAAGGTGTGTGAAATCATAGAATGGAGGTGTGTGAAGTCAAAGAATGGAGGTGTGTAAAGTTATAGAATGGAGGTGTGTGAAGTCATAGAATGGAGGTGTGAGAAGTCATAAAATGGAGGTGTGTGAAGTCAGAGTGGAGGTGTGTGAAGCGATAGAATGGAGGTGTGTGAAGTCATAATAGAGGTGTGTGAACTAATAAAATGGAGGTGTGTGAAGGCACCATGAAGGTGTGTGAAGTCATAGAATGGTTGTCTGTGAAGTCATAGAATGGAGGTTTGTGAAGTCATAGAATGGAGGTGTGTGAAGTCATAGAATAGAGGTGTGTGAAGTCATAGAATGGAGGTGTGTGAAGTCAGAGAATGGAGGTGTGTGAAGTCATAGAATAGAGGTGTGTGAAGTCACAGAAGTGAGGTGTGTGAAGTCATAGAATGGAGGTGTGTGAAGTCATATAATTGAGGTGTGTGAAGTCATAGAATGGAAGTGTGTGAAGTCACAGAATGGAGCTTTGTGAAGTCAGAATGGAGGTGTGTGAAGTCATAGAATGGAAGTGGGTGAAGCCATAGAAACGAGATGTGGGAAGTCATAGAATGGAGGAGGGTGAAGTCATAGAATGGAGGTGAGTAAAGTCACAGATTCGAAGTCTGTGAAGTCATAGAATGGAGGTGTGTGAAGTCAGAATGGAGGTGTGTGAAATCATAGAATGGAGATGTGTGAACTCAAAGTATGGAGATGTGTGACGTCACAATGGAAGTGTGTGAACTCATAGAATGAAGGTGTGTGAAGTCACAGAATGGAGGTTTGTGAAGTCTAAAATGAAGGTGTGTGAAATCAGAATGGAGGTGTGTGAAGTCACAGAATGGAGGTGTGTGAACTCAGAATGGAGGTGTGTGAAGTCATAGATGGAGGTGTGTGAAGTCATAGTATGGAGGTGTGTGAAATCATAGAATGGAGTTTTGTGAAGTCACAGAATGGAGCTGTGTGAAATCAGAATGGAGGTGTGTGAAGTCATAGAATGGAGGTGTGTGAAGTCAGAATGGAGGTGTGTGAACTCATAGAATGGAGGTGTGTGAAGTCACAACGGAGGTGTGTGAAATCATATAATGGAGTTGTGTGAAGTCACAAAATGGAGGTTTGTGAAGTCATAGAATGGAGGTGTGTGAAGTCATAGAATGGATGTTTGTGAAGTAAGAATGAAGGTGTGTGAAGTCATAGAATGGAGGTGTGTGACGTCACAGAATGGAGTTGTGTGAAGTCATAGAATGGAACTGTGTGAAGTCAGAATGGAGGTGTGTGAAGTCACACAATGGAGGTGTGTCAACTCAGAATGGAGGTGTGTGAAGTCAAAGAATGGAGTTGGGTGAAGTCATAGAATGGAGGTGTGTGAAGTCATAGAATGGAGGTGTGTGAAGTCAGAATGGAGGTGTGTGAAGACACAGAATTGAGGTGTGTGAACACAGAATGGAGGTGTGTAAAGTCACAGAATGGAGGTGTGTGAAGTCATAGAATGGAGGTGTTTGAAGTCATAGAATGGATGTTTGTGAAGTAAGAATGAAGGTGTGTGAATCATAGAATGGAGGTTTGTGAAGTCAAAGAATGGAGGTGTGTGAAGTCATAGAATGTAGGTGTGTGACGTCACATAATGGAGGTGTGTGAAGTCAGAATAGAGGTGTGAACTCATAGAATCGGGTTGGGTGAAGTCATAGAAAGGAGGTGTGGGACGTCATACAATGGAGGAGTGTGAAGTCATAGAGTGGAGGTGAGTGAAGTCACAGATTCGACGTCTGTGAAGTCATAGCATGGAGGTGTGTGAAGTCAGAATGCAGGTGTGTGAAGTCATAGACTGGAGATGTGTGAAATCATAGAATCGAGGTGTGTGAAGTCACAATGGAGTCGTGTGAAGTTATAGAATGGAGGTGTGTGAAGTCACAGAATGGAGGTGTGTGAAGTCATAGAATGGAGGTGTGTGATATCAAAGAATGGAAGTGTTTGAAGTCACAGAATGGAGGTGTGTGAAGTCAGAAAGGAGGTGTGTGAAGTCATAGAATGGAGGTGTGTGAAGTCAGAATGGAGGTGTGTGAAGACACAGAATTGAGGTGTGTGAACACAGAATGGAGGTGTGTGAAGTCATAGAATTGAGGTGTGTGAAGTCAGAATGGAGGTATGTGAAATCATAGAATCGAGGTGTGTGAAGTCACAATGGAGTTGTGTGAAGTTATAGAATGGAGGTGTGTGAAGTCACAGAATGGAGGTGTGTGAAGTCATAGAATGGAGGTGTGGAATATCATAGAATGGAAGTGTTTGAAGTCACAGAATGGAGGTGTGTGAAGTCAGAATGGAGGTGTGTGAAGTCATAGAATTGAGGTGTGTGAAGTCAGAATGGAGGTGTGTGAACTCATAGAATGCAGGTGTGTGAAATCACAATGGAGGTGTGTGAAGTCATAGAATGGAGGTGTGTGAAGTCACAGAATGGAGGTGTGTGAAGTCATAGAATTGAGCTGTGTGAAGTCAGAATGGAGGTGTGTGAAGCCAGAATGGAGGTGTGTGAAGTCACAGAATGGAGGTGTATGAAGTCAAAATGCAGTTGTGTAACTTCATAAAATGGAGGTGTGAGAAGTCAGAGAATGGAGGTGTGTGAAGTCACAGAATGGAGGTGTGTGAATTCATAGAACGGAGGTGTGTGAAGTCACAGAATGGAGGTGTGTGAAGTCACAGAATGGAGGTGTGTGAACTCAGAATGGAGGTGTGTGAAGTCACAGTATGGAGGTGTGTGAAGTCACAGAATGGAGGTGTGTGAAATCAAAGAATGGAGGTGTGTGAATTCATAGAATGGAGGTGTGTGAACTCAGAATGGAGGTGTGTGAAGTCACAGAATGGAGGTGTGTGAAGTCACAGAATGGAGGTGTGTGAAGTCACAGAATGGAGGTGTGTGAACTCACAATGCAGGTGTGTATAGTCACGGAATGGCGGTGTGTGAAGTCAAAGAATGGAAGTGTGTGAAGTCCTAGAATGGGGGTGTGTGAAATCGTAGAATGGAGTTGTGTGAAGTCAGAATGGAGGTGTGTGAAAGCACAGAAATGAGGTGTGTGAAGTCACAGAATGGAGGTGTGAAGTCAGAATGGAGGTGTGTGAAGTCACAGAATGGAGGTGTGTGAAGTCATAGAATGGAGGTGTGGGATATCATAGAATGGAAGTGTTTGAAGTCACAGAATGGAGGTGTGTGAAGTCAGAATGGAGGTGTGTGAAGTCATAGAATTGAGGTGTGTGAAGTCAGAATGGAGGTGTGTGAACTCATAGAATGCAGGTGTGTGAAATCACAATGGAGGTGTGTGAAGTCATAGAATGGAGGTGTGTGAAGTCACAGAATGGAGGTGTGTGAAGTCATAGAATTGAGCTGTGTGAAGTCAGAATGGAGGTGTGTGAAGCCAGAATGGAGGTGTGTGAAGTCACAGAATGGAGGTGTATGAAGTCAAAATGCAGTTGTGTAACTTCATAAAATGGAGGTGTGAGAAGTCAGAGAATGGAGGTGTGTGAAGTCACAGAATGGAGGTGTGTGAATTCATAGAACGGAGGTGTGTGAAGTCACAGAATGGAGGTGTGTGAAGTCACAGAATGGAGGTGTGTGAACTCAGAATGGAGGTGTGTGAAGTCACAGTATGGAGGTGTGTGAAGTCACAGAATGGAGGTGTGTGAAATCAAAGAATGGAGGTGTGTGAATTCATAGAATGGAGGTGTGTGAACTCAGAATGGAGGTGTGTGAAGTCACAGAATGGAGGTGTGTGAAGTCACAGAATGGAGGTGTGTGAAGTCACAGAATGGAGGTGTGTGAACTCACAATGCAGGTGTGTATAGTCACGGAATGGCGGTGTGTGAAGTCAAAGAATGGAAGTGTGTGAAGTCCTAGAATGGGGGTGTGTGAAATCGTAGAATGGAGTTGTGTGAAGTCAGAATGGAGGTGTGTGAAAGCACAGAAATGAGGTGTGTGAAGTCACAGAATGGAGGTGTGAAGTCAGAATGGAGGTGTGTGAAGTCACAGAATGGAGGTGTGTGAAGTCATAGAATGGAGGTGTGGGATATCATAGAATGGAAGTGTTTGAAGTCACAGAATGGAGGTGTGTGAAGTCAGAATGGAGGTGTGTGAAGTCATAGAATTGAGGTGTGTGAAGTCAGAATGGAGGTGTGTGAACTCATAGAATGCAGGTGTGTGAAATCACAATGGAGGTGTGTGAAGTCATAGAATGGAGGTGTGTGAAGTCACAGAATGGAGGTGTGTGAAGTCATAGAATTGAGCTGTGTGAAGTCAGAATGGAGGTGTGTGAAGCCAGAATGGAGGTGTGTGAAGTCACAGAATGGAGGTGTATGAAGTCAAAATGCAGTTGTGTAACTTCATAAAATGGAGGTGTGAGAAGTCAGAGAATGGAGGTGTGTGAAGTCACAGAATGGAGGTGTGTGAATTCATAGAACGGAGGTGTGTGAAGTCACAGAATGGAGGTGTGTGAAGTCACAGAATGGAGGTGTGTGAACTCAGAATGGAGGTGTGTGAAGTCACAGTATGGAGGTGTGTGAAGTCACAGAATGGAGGTGTGTGAAATCAAAGAATGGAGGTGTGTGAATTCATAGAATGGAGGTGTGTGAACTCAGAATGGAGGTGTGTGAAGTCACAGAATGGAGGTGTGTGAAGTCACAGAATGGAGGTGTGTGAAGTCACAGAATGGAGGTGTGTGAACTCACAATGCAGGTGTGTATAGTCATGTAATGGCGGTGTGTGAAGTCAAAGAATGGAAGTGTGTGAAGTCCTAGAATGGGGGTGTGTGAAATCGTAGAACGGAGTTGTGTGAAGTCAGAATGGAGGTGTGTGAAAGCACAGAAATGAGGTGTGTGAAGTCACAGAATGGAGGTGTGAAGTCAGAATGGAGGTGTGTGAAGTCACAGAATGGAGGTGTGTGAAGTCATAGAATGGAGGTGTGGGATATCATAGAATGGAAGTGTTTGAAGTCACAGAATGGAGGTGTGTGAAGTCAGAATGGAGGTGTGTGAAGTCATAGAATTGAGGTGTGTGAAGTCAGAATGGAGGTGTGTGAACTCATAGAATGCAGGTGTGTGAAATCACAATGGAGGTGTGTGAAGTCATAGAATGGAGGTGTGTGAAGTCACAGAATGGAGGTGTGTGAAGTCATAGAATTGAGCTGTGTGAAGTCAGAATGGAGGTGTGTGAAGCCAGAATGGAGGTGTGTGAAGTCACAGAATGGAGGTGTATGAAGTCAAAATGCAGTTGTGTAACTTCATAAAATGGAGGTGTGAGAAGTCAGAGAATGGAGGTGTGTGAAGTCACAGAATGGAGGTGTGTGAATTCATAGAACGGAGGTGTGTGAAGTCACAGAATGGAGGTGTGTGAAGTCACAGAATGGAGGTGTGTGAACTCAGAATGGAGGTGTGTGAAGTCACAGTATGGAGGTGTGTGAAGTCACAGAATGGAGGTGTGTGAAATCAAAGAATGGAGGTGTGTGAATTCATAGAATGGAGGTGTGTGAACTCAGAATGGAGGTGTGTGAAGTCACAGAATGGAGGTGTGTGAAGTCACAGAATGGAGGGGTGTGAAGTCACAGAATGGAGGTGTGTGAACTCACAATGCAGGTGTGTATAGTCACGGAATGGCGGTGTGTGAAGTCAAAGAATGGAAGTGTGTGAAGTCCTAGAATGGGGGTGTGTGAAATCGTAGAATGGAGTTGTGTGAAGTCAGAATGGAGGTGTGTGAAAGCACAGAAATGAGGTGTGTGAAGTCACAGAATGGAGGTGTGAAGTCAGAATGGAGGTGTGTGAAGTCACAGAATGGAGGTGTGTGAAGTCATAGAATGGAGGTGTGGGATATCATAGAATGGAAGTGTTTGAAGTCACAGAATGGAGGTGTGTGAAGTCAGAATGGAGGTGTGTGAAGTCATAGAATTGAGGTGTGTGAAGTCAGAATGGAGGTGTGTGAACTCATAGAATGCAGGTGTGTGAAATCACAATGGAGGTGTGTGAAGTCATAGAATGGAGGTGTGTGAAGTCACAGAATGGAGGTGTGTGAAGTCATAGAATTGAGCTGTGTGAAGTCAGAATGGAGGTGTGTGAAGCCAGAATGGAGGTGTGTGAAGTCACAGAATGGAGGTGTATGAAGTCAAAATGCAGTTGTGTAACTTCATAAAATGGAGGTGTGAGAAGTCAGAGAATGGAGGTGTGTGAAGTCACAGAATGGAGGTGTGTGAATTCATAGAACGGAGGTGTGTGAAGTCACAGAATGGAGGTGTGTGAAGTCACAGAATGGAGGTGTGTGAACTCAGAATGGAGGTGTGTGAAGTCACAGTATGGAGGTGTGTGAAGTCACAGAATGGAGGTGTGTGAAATCAAAGAATGGAGGTGTGTGAATTCATAGAATGGAGGTGTGTGAACTCAGAATGGAGGTGTGTGAAGTCACAGAATGGAGGTGTGTGAAGTCACAGAATGGAGGTGTGTGAAGTCACAGAATGGAGGTGTGTGAACTCACAATGCAGGTGTGTATAGTCATGGAATGGCGGTGTGTGAAGTCAAAGAATGGAAGTGTGTGAAGTCCTAGAATGGGGGTGTGTGAAATCGTAGAACGGAGTTGTGTGAAGTCAGAATGGAGGTGTGTGAAAGCACAGAAATGAGGTGTGTGAAGTCACAGAATGGAGGTGTGAAGTCAGAATGGAGGTGTGTGAAGTCACAGAATGGAGGTGTGTGAAGTCATAGAATGGAGGTGTGGGATATCATAGAATGGAAGTGTTTGAAGTCACAGAATGGAGGTGTGTGAAGTCAGAATGGAGGTGTGTGAAGTCATAGAATTGAGGTGTGTGAAGTCAGAATGGAGGTGTGTGAACTCATAGAATGCAGGTGTGTGAAATCACAATGGAGGTGTGTGAAGTCATAGAATGGAGGTGTGTGAAGTCACAGAATGGAGGTGTGTGAAGTCATAGAATTGAGCTGTGTGAAGTCAGAATGGAGGTGTGTGAAGCCAGAATGGAGGTGTGTGAAGTCACAGAATGGAGGTGTATGAAGTCAAAATGCAGTTGTGTAACTTCATAAAATGGAGGTGTGTGAAGTCAGAGAATGGAGGTGTGTGAAGTCACAGAATGGAGGTGTGTGAATTCATAGAACGGAGGTGTGTGAAGTCACAGAATGGAGGTGTGTGAACTCAGAATGGAGGTGTGTGAAGTCACAGAATGGAGGTGTGTGAAGTCACAGAATGGAGGTGTGTGAAATCAAAGAATGGAGGTGTGTGAATTCATAGAATGGAGGTGTGTGAACTCAGAATGGAGGTGTGTGAAGTCACAGAATGGAGGTGTGTGAAGTCACAGAATGGAGGTGTGTGAAGTCACAGAATGGAGGTGTGTGAACTCACAATGCAGGTGTGTGAAGTCACGGAATGGCGGTGTGTGAAGTCAAAGAATGGAAGTGTGTGAAGTCATAGAATGCAGGTGTGTGAAGTCAAAATGGAGGTGTGTGAAGTCACAGAATGGAGGTGTGTGAACTCAGAATGGAGGTGTGAGAAGTCACAGAATGGAGGTTTGTGATGTCATATCATGGAGGTGTGTGAAGTCATAGAATGGATGTTTCTGAAGTAAGAATGAAGGTGTGTGAAGTCATAGAATGGAGGGGTGTGAAGTCAAAATGAAGTTGTGTGAACTCATAGAATGGAGGTGTGTGAACTCATAGAATGGAGGTGTGTGAAGTCATGGAATGGAGGTGTGTGAAGTCAAAGAATGGGGGTGTGTGAAGTCAAACAATAGAGGTGTGTGAAGCCACAGAAGGGAGGCGTGTAAAGTCACAGAATGGAGGTGTGTGAACTCATAATGGAGGTTTGTGAAGGCACAGAATGGAGGTGTGTTAAGTCATAGAATGGAGGTGTGTGAAATCACAGAATGGAGGTGTGTGAATTGATAGAATGGAGGTGAGTGAACTCAGAATTGAAGTGTGTGAAGTCACAGAATGAACGTGTGTAAATTGATAGAATGGAGGTGTGTGAAGTCACAGAATGGAGGTGTGTGAAGTCACAGAATGGAGGTGTGTGAACTCACAATGCAGGTGTGTGAAGGCACAGAATGGAGGTGTGTGAAGTCATAGAATGAAAGTGTGTGAAGTCATAGAATGGAGGTGTGTGAAGTCAAAATGGAGGTCTGTGAAGTCAGAGAATGGAGGTGTGTGAAGTCATATAATGGAGGTGTGTGAAGTCATAAAATGGATGTTTCTGAAGAATGAAGTTTTGTGAAGTCATAGAATGGAGGAGCGTGAAGTCAAAATGAAGGTGTGGGAACTCATAGAACAGGGGTGTGTGAATTCATAGAATGGAGGTGTGTGAAGTTATGGAATGGAGGTGTGTGAAGTCAAAGAATGGAGGTGTGTGAGGTCAAAAAATGGAGGTTTGTGAAGTCACAGAATGGAGGTGTGTGAAGTCACAGAATGGAGGTGTGTGAAGACATAGAATGGAATTTTGTGAAATCAGAGAATGGAGGTGTGTGCATTCATAGAATGGAGGTGTGTGAAGTCAGAAAGGAGGTGTGTGAAGTCTCAGAATTGAGGTGTGTGAACACAGAATGGAGGTGTGTAAAGTCACAGAATGCAGGTGTGGGAAGTCATAGAATAGATGTTTGTGAAGTAAGAATGAAGGTGTGTGAAATCATAGAATGGAGGTGTGTGAAGTCAAAGAATGGAGGTGTGTAAAGTTATAGAATGGAGGTGTGTGAAGTCATAGAATGGAGGTGTGAGAAGTCATAAAATGGAGGTGTGTGAAGTCAGAGTGGAGGTGTGTGAAGCGATAGAATGGAGGTGTGTGAAGTCATAATAGAGGTGTGTGAACTAATAAAATGGAGGTGTGTGAAGGCACCATGAAGGTGTGTGAAGTCATAGAATGGTTGTCTGTGAAGTCATAGAATGGAGGTGTGTGAAGTCATAGAATGGAGGTGTGTGAAGTCATAGAATAGAGGTGTGTGAAGTCATAGAATGGAGGTGTGTGAAGTCAGAGAATGGAGGTGTGTGAAGTCATAGAATGGAGGTGTGTGAAGTCATAGAATAGAGGTGTGTGAAGTCACAGAAGTGAGGTGTGTGAAGTCATAGAATGGAGGTGTGTGAAGTCATATAATTGAGGTGTGTGAAGTCATAGAATGGAAGTGTGTGAAGTCACAGAATGGAGCTTTGTGAAGTCAGAATGGAGGTGTGTGAAGTCATAGAATGGAAGTGGGTGAAGCCATAGAAACGAGATGTGGGAAGTCATAGAATGGAGGAGGGTGAAGTCATAGAATGGAGGTGAGTAAAGTCACAGATTCGAAGTCTGTGAAGTCATAGAATGGAGGTGTGTGAAGTCAGAATGGAGGTGTGTGAAATCATAGAATGGAGATGTGTGAACTCAAAGTATGGAGATGTGTGACGTCACAATGGAAGTGTGTGAACTCATAGAATGAAGGTGTGTGAAGTCACAGAATGGAGGTTTGTGAAGTCTAAAATGAAGGTGTGTGAAATCAGAATGGAGGTGTGTGAAGTCACAGAATGGAGGTGTGTGAACTCAGAATGGAGGTGTGTGAAGTCATAGATGGAGGTGTGTGAAGTCATAGTATGGAGGTGTGTGAAATCATAGAATGGAGTTTTGTGAAGTCACAGAATGGAGCTGTGTGAAATCAGAATGGAGGTGTGTGAAGTCATAGAATGGAGGTGTGTGAAGTCAGAATGGAGGTGTGTGAACTCATAGAATGGAGGTGTGTGAAGTCACAACGGAGGTGTGTGAAATCATATAATGGAGTTGTGTGAAGTCACAAAATGGAGGTTTGTGAAGTCATAGAATGGAGGTGTGTGAAGTCATAGAATGGATGTTTGTGAAGTAAGAATGAAGGTGTGTGAAGTCATAGAATGGAGGTGTGTGACGTCACAGAATGGAGTTGTGTGAAGTCATAGAATGGAACTGTGTGAAGTCAGAATGGAGGTGTGTGAAGTCACACAATGGAGGTGTGTCAACTCAGAATGGAGGTGTGTGAAGTCAAAGAATGGAGTTGGGTGAAGTCATAGAATGGAGGTGTGTGAAGTCATAGAATGGAGGTGTGTGAAGTCAGAATGGAGGTGTGTGAAGACACAGAATTGAGGTGTGTGAACACAGAATGGAGGTGTGTAAAATCACAGAATGGAGGTGTGTGAAGTCATAGAATGGAGGTGTTTGAAGTCTTAGAATGGATGTTTGTGAAGTAAGAATGAAGGTGTGTGAATCATAGAATGGAGGTTTGTGAAGTCAAAGAATGGAGGTGTGTGAAGTCATAGAATGTAGGTGTGTGACGTCACATAATGGAGGTGTGTGAAGTCAGAATAGAGTTGTGAACTCATAGAATCGGGTTGGGTGAAGTCATAGAAAGGAGGTGTGCGAAGTCATACAATGGAGGAGTGTGAAGTCATAGAGTGGAGGTGAGTGAAGTCACAGATTCGACGTCTGTGAAGTCATAGCATGGAGGTGTGTGAAGTCAGAATGCAGGTGTGTGAAGTTATAGACTGGAGATGTGTGAAATCATAGAATCGAGGTGTGTGAAGTCACAATGGAGTTGTGTGAAGTTATAGAATGGAGGTGTGTGAAGTCACAGAATGGAGGTGTGTGAAGTCATAGAATGGAGGTGTGTGATATCAAAGAATGGAAGTGTTTGAAGTCACAGAATGGAGGTGTGTGAAGTCAGAAAGGAGGTGTGTGAAGTCATAGAATGGAGGTGTGTGAAGTCAGAATGGAGGTGTGTGAAGACACAGAATTGAGGTGTGTGAACACAGAATGGAGGTGTGTGAAGTCACAGAATGGAGGTGTGTGAAGTCATAGAATGGAGGTGTGTGAAGTCATAGAATGGAGGTGTGTGAAGTCAGAATGGAGGTGTGTGAACTCATAGAATGCAGGTGTGTGAAATCATATAATGGAGGTGTGTGAAGTCATAGAATGGAGGTGTGTGAAGTCACAGAATGGAGGTGTGTGAAGTCATAGAATTGAGCTGTGTGAAGTCAGAATGGAGGTGTGTGAAGCCAGAATGCAGGTGTGTGAAGTCACAGAATGGAGGTGTGTGAAGTCATACAATGGAGGTGTGTGAAAACATAGAATGGAGGTGTGTGAAGCCAGAGTGGAGGTGTGTGAAGTCACAGAATTGCGGAGTGTGAAGTCACAGAATAGAGGTGTGTGAAGGCAGAATGGAGGTGTGTGAAGTCACAGAAGGGAGGTGTGTGAAGTCACAGAATGGATGTTTGTGAAGTAAGAATGAAGGTGTTTGAAGTCATAGAATGGAGGTGTGTGAAGTCACAGAATGGAGGTGTGTGAAGTTATAGAATGGAGGAGTGTGAAGTCATAGAGTGGAAGTGAGTGAAGTCACAGATTCGAGGTCTGTGAAGTCATAGAATGGAGGTGTGTGAAGTTAGAATGGAGATGTGTGAACTCATAGAATGGAGGTGTGTGACGTGACAATGGAAGTGTGTGAAGTCATAGAATGGAGGTGTGCGAAGTCACAGAATAGAGGTGTGTGAACTCAAAATGGAGGTGTGTGAAGTCATAGATGGAGGTGTGGGAAGACATAGTATGGAGGTGTGTGAAATCATAGAATGGAGTTTTGTGAAGTCACAGAATCGAGCTGTGTGAAGTCAGAATGGAGGTGTGTGAAGTCATAGAATGGAGGTGTGTGAAGACATGGAATGGAGGTGTGTGAAGTCACAATGGAGGTGTGTGAAATCATAGAATGGAGGTGTGTGAATTCATAGAATGGAGGTGTGTGAAGTCACAGAATGGAGGTGGGTGAAGTCATAGAATGGAGCTGGGTGAACTCATAGAATGGAGGTGGGTGAAGTCATAGAATGGAGCTGGGTGAAATCATAGAATGGAGGTGTGTGGAGTCATAGAATGGAGGTGTGTGAAGTCATCGAATGGATTTTTGTGAAGTAAGAATGAAGGTATGTGAAGTCATAGAATGGAGGTGTGTGACGTCACAGAATTGAGTTGTGTGAAGTCATAGAATGGAGCTGTTTGAAGTCAGAATGGAGGTGTGTGAAGTCACAGAATGGAGGTGTGTCAACTCAGAATGGAGGTGTTGAAGTCACCGAATGGAGGTGTGTGAAGTCATAGAATGGAGGTCTGTGAAGTCATAGAATGCAGGTGTGTGAAGTCACAGAATTGAGGTGTGTGAACACAGAATGGAGGTGTGTGAATCACAGAATGGAGGTGTGTGTAATCATAGAATGGAGATGTGTGAAGTCATAGAATGGAGGTTTGTGAAGTAAGAATGAAGTGTGTGAAGTCATAGAATGGAGGTGTGTGAAGACATCGAATGGATTTTTGTGAAGTAAGAATGAAGGTGTGTGAAGTCATAGTATGTAGGTGTGTGACGTCACAGAATGAAGTTGTGTGAAGTCATAGCATGGAGCTGTGTGAAGTCAAAATGGAGGTGTGTGAAGTCACAGAATGGAGGTGTGTCAACTCAGAATGGAGATGTGTGAAGTCACAGAATGGAGGTGTGTGAAGTCATATAATGGAGGTGTGTGAAGTCGTAGAATTGAGGTGTGTGAAGTCAGAATGGAGGTGTGTGAAGTCACAGAATTGAGGTGTGTGAACACAGAATGGAGGTGTGTGAATCACAGAATGGAGGTGTGTTAAATCATAGAATGGAGGTGTGTGAAGTCATAGAATGGATGTTTGTGAAGTAAGAATGAAGTGTGTGAAGTCATAGAATAGAGGTGTGTGAAGTCAAAGAATGCAGGTGTGTGAAGTCATAGAATGCAGGTGTGTGAAGTCACAGAATGGAGGTTTGTGAAGTCAGAATGGAGGTGTGCGGTCATAGAATGGAGGTGGGTGAAATCATAGAAAGGATGTGTGGGAAGTCATAGAATGGAGGAATGTGAAGTCATAGAGTGTAGGTGAGTGAATTCACAGATTCGAGGTCTGTGAAGTCATAGAATGGAGGTGTGTGAAATCAGAGTGGAGGTGATTGAAGTCATAGAATGGAGGTGTGTGAAGTCATAGAATGGAGGTGTGTGAAATCATACAATGCAGGTGTGTGAAATCATAGAATGGAGGTGTTTGAAGTCACACAATGGAGGTGTGTGAACTCATAGAATGGAGGTGTGTGAACACATAGAATGGAGGTGTGTGAAATCACAATGTAGGTGTGTGAAGTCATAGAATGGAGGTGTGTGAAGTCACAGAATGGAGCTGTGTGAAGTCAGAATGGAGGTGTGTGATGTCATAGAATGGAGGTGTGTGAAGACATGGAATGGAGGTGTGTGAAGTCACAATGGAGGTGTGTGAAATCATAGAATGGAGGTGTGTGAAATCATAGAATGGAAGTGTGTGAAGTCACAGAATGGAGGTGGGTGAAGTCATAGAATGGAGCTGGGTGAAATCATAGCATGGAGGTGTGTGGATTCGTAGAATGGAGGTGTGTGAAGTCACAGAATGGAGGTGTGTGAAGTAATACAATGAAGGTGTGTGAACTCTGAATGGAGGTGTGTGAAGTCAGAGAATGGAGGTGAGTGAACTCAGAATGGAGGTGTGTGAAGTCATAGATGGAGGTGTGTGAAGTAATAGTATGGAGGTGTGTGAAATCATAGAATGGAGTTTGTGAAGTCACAGAATGGAGCTGTGTGAAGTCAGAATGGAGGAATGTGAAGTCATAGAATGGAGGTGTGTGAAGTCATAGAATGGATGTTTGTGAAGTAAGAATGAAGGTGTGTGAAGTCATACAATGGAGGTGTGTGACGTCACAGAATGAAGTTGTGTGAAGTCATAGAATGGAGCTGAGTGAAGTCAGATAGGAGGTGTGTGAAGTCACAGAATGGAGGTGTGTCAACTCAGAATGGAGGTGTGTGAAGTCACAGAACGGAGCTTTGTGAAGTCATAGAATCGAGGTGTGTGAATCATTGAATGGAGGTGTGTGAAGTCAGAAAGGAGGTGTGTGAAGTCTCAGAATTCAGGTGTGTGAACACAGAATGGAGGTTTGTGAAGTCACACAATGCATGTGTGGGGAAGTCATAGAATGGATGTTTGTGAAGTAAGAATGAAGGTGTGTGAAGTCATAGAATGCAGGTGTGTGAAGTAAAGAATGGAGGTGTGTGAAGTTATAGAATGGAGGTGTGTGAAGTCATAGATTGGAGGTGTGTGAATTCATAAAATGATGGTGTGTGAAGTCAGAATGGAGGTGTGTGAAGCCATAGAATGGAGGTGTGTGAAGTCATAATAGAGGTGTGTGAACTAATAGAATGGAGGTGTGTGACGGCAAAATGAAGGTGTGTGAAGTCATAGAATGGTTGTGTGTGAAGTCATAGAATGGAGGTGTGTGAAGTCATAGAATGGAGGTGTGTGAAGTCATAGAATAGAGGTGTGTGAAGTCATAGAATGGAGGTGTGTGAAGTCAGAGAATGGAGGTGTGTGAAGTCATAGAATGGAAGTGTGTGAAGTCACAGAATGGAGGTGTGTGAAGTCATAGAATGGAGGTGTGTGAAGTCACAGAATGGAGGTGTGTGAAGTCATAGAATGGAGGTGTGTGAAGTCACAGAATGGAGGTGTGTGAAGTCACAGAATGGAGGTTTGTGAAGTCATAGAATGGAGGTGTGTTAAGTTATATAATTAAGGTGTGTGAAGTCATAGAATGGAAGTGTGTGAAGTCACAGAATGGAGCATTGTGAAGTCAGAATGGAGGTGTGAGAAGTCATAGAATGGAAGTGGGTGAAGCCATAGAAACGAGGTGTGGGAAGTCATAGAATGGAGGAGGGTGAAGTCATAGAATGGAGGTGAGTGAAGTCAAAGATTCGAAGTCTGTGAATTCATAGAATGGAGGTGTGTGAAGTCAGAATGCAGGTGAGTGAAATCATAGAATGGAGATGTGTGAACTCATAGAATGGAGATGTGTGATGTCACAATGGAAGTGTGTGAAGTCATAGAATGAAGGTGTGTGAAGTCACAGAATGGAGGTGTGTGAAGTCATAAAATGAAGGTGTGTGAACTCAGAATTGAGGTGTGTGAAGATATAGATTGAGGTGTGTGAAGTCATAGTATGGATGTGTGTGAAATCATAGAATGGAGTTTTGTGAAGTCACAGAATGGAGGTGTGTGAAGTCAGAATGGAAGTGTGTGAACTCATAGAATGGAGGTGTGTGAAGTCACAATGCAGGTGTGTGAAATCATATAATGGAGGTGTGTGAAGTCACAAAATGGAGGTGTGTGAAGTCATAGAATGGAGGGGTGTGAAGTCATAGAATGGATGTTTGTGAAGTAAGAATGAAGGTGTGTGAAGTCATAGAATGGAGGTGTGTGACGTCACAGAATGGAGTTTTGTGAAGTCATAGAATGGAGCTGTGTGAAGTCAGAATGGAGATGTGTGAAGTCATAGAATGGAGGTGTGTTAACTCAGAATGGAGGTGTGTGAAGAAAAAGAATAGAGTTGGGTGAAGTCATAGAATGGAGGTGTGTGAAGTCATAGAATGGAGGTGTGTGAAGTCAGAATGGAGGTGTGTGAAGTCACAGAATTGAGGTGTGTGAACACAGAATGGAGGTGTGTGAAGTCAGAATGGTGATGTGAACTCATAGACTGGGGTTGGGTGAAGTCATAGAAAGGAGGTGTGTGAAGTCACAGAATGGAGGTGTGTGAAGTCATATAATGAAGGTGTGTGAAGTCAGAATGGAGGTGTGTCAAGTCACAGAATGGAGGTGTGTGAAATCATAGAATGGAGGTGTGTGAAGTTATAGAATGGAAGTGTTTGAAGTCACAGAATGGAGGTGTGTGAAGTCAGAATGGAGGTGTGTGAAGTCATAGAATGGAGGTGTGTGAAGTCACAGAATGGAGCTGTGTGAAGTCAGAATGGAGTTGTGTGAAGCCAGAATGGAGGTGTGTGAAGTCACAGAATGGAGGTGTGTGAAAGTATAGAATGGAGGTGTGTGAAGTCATAGAATTGAGGTGTGTGAAGTCATAGAATGGAGGTGTGTGAAGTCACAGAATGGAGGTGGTGAAGTCATAGAAAGGAGGGGTGGGAAGTCATAGAATGGAGGAGTGTGAAGTCATAGAGTGGAAGTGAGAGAAGTCACAGATTCGAGGTCTGTGAAGTCATAGAATGGAGGTGTGCGAAGTCATAGAATGGAGGTGTGTGAAGTCATGCAATGGAGGTGTGTGAAGTCACAATGGAGGTGTGTGAAATCATAGAATGGAGGTGTGTGAAGTCAAAAAATGGAGGTGTGTGAAGTCATGGAATGGAGGTGTGTGAAGTCATAGAATGGAGGTGTGTGATGTCATGGAATGGAGGTGTGTGAAGTCAAAAAATGGAGGTGTGTGAAGTCATAGAATGGAGGTGTGTGAAGTCATCGAATGGATTTTTGTGAAGTAAAAATGGAGGTGTGTGAAGTCATAGAATGGAGGTGTGTGACGTCACCTAATGGAGTTGTGTGAAGTCATATAATGGAGCTGTGTGAAGTCAGAATGGAGGTGTGTGAAGTCACAGAATGGAGGTGTGTCAACTCAGAATGGAGGTGTGTGAAGTCACAGAATGGAGGTGTGTGAAGTCATAGAATGGAGGTGTGTGAAGTCAGAATGAAGGTGTGTGAAGTCACAGAATTGAGGTGTGTGAACACAGAATGGAGGTGTGTGAATCACAGAATGTAAGTGTGTGAAATCAGAATGGAGGTGGGTGAAGTCACAGAATGGATGTGTTTGAACTCCTAGAATGGAGGTGTGTGAAGTCACAGAATGGAGGTGTGTGAATTCAGAGAATGGAGGTGTGTGAAGTCATAGAATGGAGGTGTGTGAAGTGATAGAATGGAGGTGTGTGAAGTCATAGAATGGAGGTGTGTGAATTCACAGAATGGAGGTGTGTGAACTCAGAATGGAGGTGTGTGAAGTCATAGATGGAGGTGTGTGAAGTCATGGAGGTGTGTAAAATCATAGAATGGAGTTTTGTGAAGTCACAGAATGGAGCTGTGTGAAGTCAGAATTGAGGTGTGTGAAGTCATAGAATGGAGGTGTGTGAAGTCAAAATGGAGTTGTTTGAAATCATAGAATCGAGGTGTGTGAAGTCACAATGGAGGTGTGTGAAGTCATAGAATGGAGGTGCGTCAAGTCACAGAATGGAGGTGTGTGAAGTCATGGAATGGAGGTGTGTGAAGTCATAGAATGGAGGTGTGTGAAGTCACAGAATGGAGGTGTGTGAACTCAGAATGGAGGTGGGTGAAGTCACAGAACGGATGTGTGTGAAGTCGTAGAATGGAGGTGTGTGAAGTAACAGAATGGAGGTGTGTGAATTCAGAGAATGGAGGTGTGTGAAGTCATAGAATGGAGGTGTGTGAAGTCATAGAATGGAGGTGTCTGAAGTCATCGAATGGATTTTTGTGAAGTAAGAATGAAGGTGTGTGAAGTCATAGAATGGAGGTGTGTGACGTCACAATTGAAGTGTGTGAAGTCATAGAATGGAGGTGTGTGAAGTCTCAATGGAGGTGTGTGAAGTCACAGAATGGAGGTGTGTCAACTCAGAATGGAGGTGTGTGAAGTCACAGAATGGAGGTGTGTGAAGTCATAGAATGTAGGTGTGTGAAGTCATAGAATGGAGGTGTGTGAATTCAGAATGGAGGTGTGTGAAGTCACAGAATTGAGGTGTGTGAACACAGAATGGAGGTGTGTGAATCACAGAATGGAGGTGTGTGAAATCAGAATTGAGGTGGGTGAAGTCACAGAACGGATGTGTGTGAAGTCGTAGAATGGAGGTGTGTGAAGTCACAGAATGGAGGTGTATGAATTCAGAGAATGGAGGTGTGTGAAGTCACAGAATGGAGGTGTGTGAAGTCATAGAATGGAGGTGTGTGAAGTCATATAATGAAGATGTGTGAAGTCAGAATGGAGGTGTGTCAAGTCACAGAATGGAGGTGTGTGAAATCATAGAATGGAGGTGTGTGAAGTTATAGAATGGAAGTGTTTGAAGTCACAGAATGGAGGTGTGTGAAGTCAGAATGGAGGTCTGTGAAGTCATAGAATGCAGGTGTGTGAAGTCACAGAATTGAGGTGTGTGAACACAGAATGGAGGTGTGTGAATCACAGAATGGAGGTGTGTGTAATCATAGAATGGAGATGTGTGAAGTCATAGAATGGATGTTTGTGAAGTAAGAATGAAGTGTGTGAAGTCATAGAATGGAGGTGTGTGAAGACATCGAATGGATTTTTGTGAAGTAAGAATGAAGGTGTGTGAAGTCATAGTATGTAGGTGTGTGACGTCACAGAATGAAGTTGTGTGAAGTCATAGCATGGAGCTGTGTGAAGTCAAAATGGAGGTGTGTGAAGTCACAGAATGGAGGTGTGTCAACTCAGAATGGAGATGTGTGAAGTCACAGAATGGAGGTGTGTGAAGTCATATAATGGAGGTGTGTGAAGTCGTAGAATTGAGGTGTGTGAAGTCAGAATGGAGGTGTGTGAAGTCACAGAATTGAGGTGTGTGAACACAGAATGGAGGTGTGTGAATCACAGAATGGAGGTGTGTTAAATCATAGAATGGAGGTGTGTGAAGTCATAGAATGGATGTTTGTGAAGTAAGAATGAAGTGTGTGAAGTCATAGAATAGAGGTGTGTGAAGTCAAAGAATGCAGGTGTGTGAAGTCATAGAATGCAGGTGTGTGAAGTCACAGAATGGAGGTTTGTGAAGTCAGAATGGAGGTGTGCGGTCATAGAATGGAGGTGGGTGAAATCATAGAAAGGATGTGTGGGAAGTCATAGAATGGAGGAATGTGAAGTCATAGAGTGTAGGTGAGTGAATTCACAGATTCGAGGTCTGTGTAGTCATAGAATGGAGGTGTGTGAAATCAGAGTGGAGGTGATTGAAGTCATAGAATGGAGGTGTGTGAAGTCATAGAATGGAGGTGTGTGAAATCATACAATGCAGGTGTGTGAAATCATAGAATGGAGGTGTTTGAAGTCACACAATGGAGGTGTGTGAACTCATAGAATGGAGGTGTGTGAACACATAGAATGGAGGTGTGTGAAATCACAATGTAGGTGTGTGAAGTCATAGAATGGAGGTGTGTGAAGTCACAGAATGGAGCTGTGTGAAGTCAGAATGGAGGTGTGTGATGTCATAGAATGGAGGTGTGTGAAGACATGGAATGGAGGTGTGTGAAGTCACAATGGAGGTGTGTGAAATCATAGAATGGAGGTGTGTGAAGTCATAGAATGGAAGTGTGTGAAGTCACAGAATGGAGGTGGGTGAAGTCATAGAATGGAGCTGGGTGAAATCATAGCATGGAGGTGTGTGGATTCGTAGAATGGAGGTGTGTGAAGTCACAGAATGGAGGTGTGTGAAGTAATACAATGAAGGTGTGTGAACTCTGAATGGAGGTGTGTGAAGTCACAGAATGGAGGTGAGTGAACTCAGAATGGAGGTGTGTGAAGTCATAGATGGAGGTGTGTGAAGTAATAGTATGGAGGTGTGTGAAATCATAGAATGGAGTTTGTGAAGTCACAGAATGGAGCTGTGTGAAGTCAGAATGGAGGAATGTGAAGTCATAGAATGGAGGTGTGTGAAGTCATAGAATGGATGTTTGTGAAGTAAGAATGAAGGTGTGTGAAGTCATAGAATGGAGGTGTGTGACGTCACAGAATGAAGTTGTGTGAAGTCATAGAATGGAGCTGAGTGAAGTCAGATAGGAGGTGTGTGAAGTCACAGAATGGAGGTGTGTCAACTCAGAATGGAGGTGTGTGAAGTCACAGAACGGAGCTTTGTGAAGTCATAGAATCGAGGTGTGTGAATCATTGAATGGAGGTGTGTGAAGTCAGAAAGGAGGTGTGTGAAGTCTCAGAATTCAGGTGTGTGAACACAGAATGGAGGTTTGTGAAGTCACACAATGCATGTGTGGGAAGTCATAGAATGGATGTTTGTGAAGTAAGAATGAAGGTGTGTGAAGTCATAGAATGCAGGTGTGTGAAGTCAAAGAATGGAGGTGTGTGAAGTTATAGAATGGAGGTGTGTGAAGTCATAGATTGGAGGTGTGTGAATTCATAAAATGATGGTGTGTGAAGTCAGAATGGAGGTGTGTGAAGCCATAGAATGGAGGTGTGTGAAGTCATAATAGAGGTGTGTGAACTAATAGAATGGAGGTGTGTGACGGCAAAATGAAGGTGTGTGAAGTCATAGAATGGTTGTGTGTGAAGTCATAGAATGGAGGTGTGTGAAGTCATAGAATGGAGGTGTGTGAAGTCATAGAATAGAGGTGTGTGAAGTCATAGAATGGAGGTGTGTGAAGTCAGAGAATGGAGGTGTGTGAAGTCATAGAATGGAAGTGTGTGAAGTCACAGAATGGAGGTGTGTGAAGTCATAGAATGGAGGTGTGTGAAGTCACAGAATGGAGGTGTGTGAAGTCATAGAATGGAGGTGTGTGAAGTCACAGAATGGAGGTGTGTGAAGTCACAGAATGGAGGTTTGTGAAGTCATAGAATGGAGGTGTGTTAAGTTATATAATTAAGGTGTGTGAAGTCATAGAATGGAAGTGTGTGAAGTCACAGAATGGAGCTTTGTGAAGTCAGAATGGAGGTGTGAGAAGTCATAGAATGAAAGTGGGTGAAGCCATAGAAACGAGGTGTGGGAAGTCATAGAATGGAGGAGGGTGAAGTCATAGAATGGAGGTGAGTGAAGTCAAAGATTCGAAGTCTGTGAATTCATAGAATGGAGGTGTGTGAAGTCAGAATGCAGGTGAGTGAAATCATAGAATGGAGATGTGTGAACTCATAGAATGGAGATGTGTGATGTCACAATGGAAGTGTGTGAAGTCATAGAATGAAGGTGTGTGAAGTCACAGAATGGAGGTGTGTGAAGTCATAAAATGAAGGTGTGTGAACTCAGAATTGAGGTGTGTGAAGATATAGATTGAGGTGTGTGAAGTCATAGTATGGATGTGTGTGAAATCATAGAATGCAGTTTTGTGAAGTCACAGAATGGAGCTGTGTGAAATCAGAATGGAGGTGTGTGAAGTCAGAGAATGGAGGTGTGTGAAGTCAGAATGGAAGTGTGTGAACTCATAGAATGGAGGTGTGTGAAGTCACAATGCAGGTGTGTGAAATCATATAATGGAGGTGTGTGAAGTCACAAAATGGAGGTGTGTGAAGTCATAGAATGGAGGGGTGTGAAGTCATAGAATGGATGTTTGTGAAGTAAGAATGAAGGTGTGTGAAGTCATAGAATGGAGGTGTGTGACGTCACAGAATGGAGTTTTGTGAAGTCATAGAATGGAGCTGTGTGAAGTCAGAATGGAGGTGTGTGAAGTCATAGAATGGAGGTGTGTGAAGTCAAAATGGAGTTGTTTGAAATCATAGAATCGAGGTGTGTGAAGTCACAATGGAGGTGTGTGAAGTCATAGAATGGAGGTGCGTCAAGTCACAGAATGGAGGTGTGTGAAGTCATGGAATGGAGGTGTGTGAAGTCATAGAATGGAGGTGTGTGAAGTCACAGAATGGAGGTGTGTGAACTCAGAATGGAGGTGGGTGAAGTCACAGAACGGATGTGTGTGAAGTCGTAGAATGGAGGTGTGTGAAGTAACAGAATGGAGGTGTGTGAATTCAGAGAATGGAGGTGTGTGAAGTCATAGAATGGAGGTGTGTGAAGTCATAGAATGGAGGTGTCTGAAGTCATCGAATGGATTTTTGTGAAGTAAGAATGAAGGTGTGTGAAGTCATAGAATGGAGGTGTGTGACGTCACAATTGAAGTGTGTGAAGTCATAGAATGGAGGTGTGTGAAGTCTCAATGGAGGTGTGTGAAGTCACAGAATGGAGGTGTGTCAACTCAGAATGGAGGTGTGTGAAGTCACAGAATGGAGGTGTGTGAAGTCATAGAATGTAGGTGTGTGAAGTCATAGAATGGAGGTGTGTGAATTCAGAATGGAGGTGTGTGAAGTCACAGAATTGAGGTGTGTGAACACAGAATGGAGGTGTGTGAATCACAGAATGGAGGTGTGTGAAATCAGAATTGAGGTGGGTGAAGTCACAGAACGGATGTGTGTGAAGTCGTAGAATGGAGGTGTGTGAAGTCACAGAATGGAGGTGTATGAATTCAGAGAATGGAGGTGTGTGAAGTCACAGAATGGAGGTGTGTGAAGTCATAGAATGGAGGTGTGTGAAGTCATATAATGAAGATGTGTGAAGTCAGAATGGAGGTGTGTCAAGTCACAGAATGGAGGTGTGTGAAATCATAGAATGGAGGTGTGTGAAGTTATAGAATGGAAGTGTTTGAAGTCACAGAATGGAGGTGTGTGAAGTCAGAATGGAGGTCTGTGAAGTCATAGAATGCAGGTGTGTGAAGTCACAGAATTGAGGTGTGTGAACACAGAATGGAGGTGTGTGAATCACAGAATGGAGGTGTGTGTAATCATAGAATGGAGATGTGTGAAGTCATAGAATGGATGTTTGTGAAGTAAGAATGAAGTGTGTGAAGTCATAGAATGGAGGTGTGTGAAGACATCGAATGGATTTTTGTGAAGTAAGAATGAAGGTGTGTGAAGTCATAGTATGTAGGTGTGTGACGTCACAGAATGAAGTTGTGTGAAGTCATAGCATGGAGCTGTGTGAAGTCAAAATGGAGGTGTGTGAAGTCACAGAATGGAGGTGTGTCAACTCAGAATGGAGATGTGTGAAGTCACAGAATGGAGGTGTGTGAAGTCTTATAATGGAGGTGTGTGAAGTCGTAGAATTGAGGTGTGTGAAGTCAGAATGGAGGTGTGTGAAGTCACAGAATTGAGGTGTGTGAACACAGAATGGAGGTGTGTGAATCACAGAATGGAGGTGTGTTAAATCATAGAATGGAGGTGTGTGAAGTCATAGAATGGATGTTTGTGAAGTAAGAATGAAGTGTGTGAAGTCATAGAATAGAGGTGTGTGAAGTCAAAGAATGCAGGTGTGTGAAGTCATAGAATGCAGGTGTGTGAAGTCACAGAATGGAGGTTTGTGAAGTCAGAATGGAGGTGTGCGGTCATAGAATGGAGGTGGGTGAAATCATAGAAAGGATGTGTGGGAAGTCATAGAATGGAAGAATGTGAAGTCATAGAGTGTAGGTGAGTGAATTCACAGATTCGAGGTCTGTGTAGTCATAGAATGGAGGTGTGTGAAATCAGAGTGGAGGTGATTGAAGTCATAGAATGGAGGTGTGTGAAGTCATAGAATGGAGGTGTGTGAAATCATACAATGCAGGTGTGTGAAATCATAGAATGGAGGTGTTTGAAGTCACACAATGGAGGTGTGTGAACTCATAGAATGGAGGTGTGTGAACACATAGAATGGAGGTGTGTGAAATCACAATGTAGGTGTGTGAAGTCATAGAATGGAGGTGTGTGAAGTCACAGAATGGAGCTGTGTGAAGTCAGAATGGAGGTGTGTGATGTCATAGAATGGAGGTGTGTGAAGACATGGAATGGAGGTGTGTGAAGTCACAATGGAGGTGTGTGAAATCATAGAATGGAGGTGTGTGAAGTCATAGAATGGAAGTGTGTGAAGTCACAGAATGGAGGTGGGTGAAGTCATAGAATGGAGCTGGGTGAAATCATAGCATGGAGGTGTGTGGATTCGTAGAATGGAGGTGTGTGAAGTCACAGAATGGAGGTGTGTGAAGTAATACAATGAAGGTGTGTGAACTCTGAATGGAGGTGTGTGAAGTCACAGAATGGAGGTGAGTGAACTCAGAATGGAGGTGTGTGAAGTCATAGATGGAGGTGTGTGAAATAATAGTATGGAGGTGTGTGAAATCATAGAATGGAGTTTGTGAAGTCACAGAATGGAGCTGTGTGAAGTCAGAATGGAGGAATGTGAAGTCATAGAATGGAGGTGTGTGAAGTCATAGAATGGATGTTTGTGAAGTAAGAATGAAGGTGTGTGAAGTCATAGAATGGAGGTGTGTGACGTCACAGAATGAAGTTGTGTGAAGTCATAGAATGGAGCTGAGTGAAGTCAGATAGGAGGTGTGTGAAGTCACAGAATGGAGGTGTGTCAACTCAGAATGGAGGTGTGTGAAGTCACAGAACGGAGCTTTGTGAAGTCATAGAATCGAGGTGTGTGAATCATTGAATGGAGGTGTGTGAAGTCAGAAAGGAGGTGTGTGAAGTCTCAGAATTCAGGTGTGTGAACACAGAATGGAGGTTTGTGAAGTCACACAATGCATGTGTGGGAAGTCATAGAATGGATGTTTGTGAAGTAAGAATGAAGGTGTGTGAAGTCATAGAATGCAGGTGTGTGAAGTCAAAGAATGGAGGTGTGTGAAGTTATAGAATGGAGGTGTGTGAAGTCATAGATTGGAGGTGTGTGAATTCATAAAATGATGGTGTGTGAAGTCAGAATGGAGGTGTGTGAAGCCATAGAATGGAGGTGTGTGAAGTCATAATAGAGGTGTGTGAACTAATAGAATGGAGGTGTGTGACGGCAAAATGAAGGTGTGTGAAGTCATAGAATGGTTGTGTGTGAAGTCATAGAATGGAGGTGTGTGAAGTCATAGAATGGAGGTGTGTGAAGTCATAGAATAGAGGTGTGTGAAGTCATAGAATGGAGGTGTGTGAAGTCAGAGAATGGAGGTGTGTGAAGTCATAGAATGGAAGTGTGTGAAGTCACAGAATGGAGGTGTGTGAAGTCATAGAATGGAGGTGTGTGAAGTCACAGAATGGAGGTGTGTGAAGTCATAGAATGGAGGTGTGTGAAGTCACAGAATGGAGGTGTGTGAAGTCACAGAATGGAGGTTTGTGAAGTCATAGAATGGAGGTGTGTTAAGTTATATAATTAAGGTGTGTGAAGTCATAGAATGGAAGTGTGTGAAGTCACAGAATGGAGCTTTGTGAAGTCAGAATGGAGGTGTGAGAAGTCATAGAATGAAAGTGGGTGAAGCCATAGAAACGAGGTGTGGGAAGTCATAGAATGGAGGAGGGTGAAGTCATAGAATGGAGGTGAGTGAAGTCAAAGATTCGAAGTCTGTGAATTCATAGAATGGAGGTGTGTGAAGTCAGAATGCAGGTGAGTGAAATCATAGAATGGAGATGTGTGAACTCATAGAATGGAGATGTGTGATGTCACAATGGAAGTGTGTGAAGTCATAGAATGAAGGTGTGTGAAGTCACAGAATGGAGGTGTGTGAAGTCATAAAATGAAGGTGTGTGAACTCAGAATTGAGGTGTGTGAAGATATAGATTGAGGTGTGTGAAGTCATAGTATGGATGTGTGTGAAATCATAGAATGCAGTTTTGTGAAGTCACAGAATGGAGCTGTGTGAAATCAGAATGGAGGTGTGTGAAGTCAGAGAATGGAGGTGTGTGAAGTCAGAATGGAAGTGTGTGAACTCATAGAATGGAGGTGTGTGAAGTCACAATGCAGGTGTGTGAAATCATATAATGGAGGTGTGTGAAGTCACAAAATGGAGGTGTGTGAAGTCATAGAATGGAGGGGTGTGAAGTCATAGAATGGATGTTTGTGAAGTAAGAATGAAGGTGTGTGAAGTCATAGAATGGAGGTGTGTGACGTCACAGAATGGAGTTTTGTGAAGTCATAGAATGGAGCTGTGTGAAGTCAGAATGGAGGTGTGTGAAGTCATAGAATGGAGGTGTGTTAACTCAGAATGGAGGTGTGTGAAGAAAAAGAATAGAGTTGGGTGAAGTCATAGAATGGAGGTGTGTGAAGTCATAGAATGGAGGTGTGTGAAGTCAGAATGGAGGTGTGTGAAGTCACAGAATTGAGGTGTGTGAACACAGAATGGAGGTGTGTGAAGTCAGAATGGTGATGTGAACTCATAGACTGGGGTTGGGTGAAGTCATAGAAAGGAGGTGTGTGAAGTCACAGAATGGAGGTGTGTCAACTCAGAATGGAGGTGTGTGAAATCATAGAATGGAGGTGTGTGAAGTTATAGAATGGAAGTGTTTGAAGTCACAGAATGGAGGTGTGTGAAGTCAGAATGGAGGTGTGTGAAGTCATAGAATGGAGGTGTGTGAAGTCACAGAATGGAGCTGTGTGAAGTCAGAATGGAGTTGTGTGAAGCCAGAATGGAGGTGTGTGAAGTCACAGAATGGAGGTGTGTGAAAGTATAGAATGGAGGTGTGTGAAGTCATAGAATTGAGGTGTGTGAAGTCATAGAATGGAGGTGTGTAAAGTCCCAGAATGGAGGTGGTGAAGTCATAGAAAGGAGGTGTGGGAAGTCATAGAATGGAGGAGTGTGAAGTCATAGAGTGGAAGTGAGAGAAGTCACAGATTCGAGGTCTGTGAAGTCATAGAATGGAGGTGTGCGAAGTCATAGAATGGAGGTGTGTGAAGTCATGCAATGGAGGTGTGTGAAGTCACAATGGAGGTGTGTGAAATCATAGAATGGAGGTGTGTGAAGTCAAAAAATGGAGGTGTGTGAAGTCATGGAATGGAGGTGTGTGAAGTCATAGAATGGAGGTGTGTGATGTCATGGAATGGAGGTGTGTGAAGTCAAAAAATGGAGGTGTGTGAAGTCATAGAATGGAGGTGTGTGAAGTCATCGAATGGATTTTTGTGAAGTAAAAATGGAGGTGTGTGAAGTCATAGAATGGAGGTGTGTGACGTCACCTAATGGAGTTGTGTGAAGTCATATAATGGAGCTGTGTGAAGTCAGAATGGAGGTGTGTGAAGTCACAGAATGGAGGTGTGTCAACTCAGAATGGAGGTGTGTGAAGTCACAGAATGGAGGTGTGTGAAGTCATAGAATGGAGGTGTGTGAAGTCAGAATGAAGGTGTGTGAAGTCACAGAATTGAGGTGTGTGAACACAGAATGGAGGTGTGTGAATCACAGAATGTAAGTGTGTGAAATCAGAATGGAGGTGGGTGAAGTCACAGAATGGATGTGTTTGAACTCCTAGAATGGAGGTGTGTGAAGTCACAGAATGGAGGTGTGTGAATTCAGAGAATGGAGGTGTGTGAAGTCATAGAATGGAGGTGTGTGAAGTGATAGAATGGAGGTGTGTGAAGTCATAGAATGGAGGTGTGTGAATTCACAGAATGGAGGTGTGTGAACTCAGAATGGAGGTGTGTGAAGTCATAGATGGAGGTGTGTGAAGTCATGGAGGTGTGTAAAATCATAGAATGGAGTTTTGTGAAGTCACAGAATGGAGCTGTGTGAAGTCAGAATTGAGGTGTGTGAAGTCATAGAATGGAGGTGTGTGAAGTCAAAATGGAGTTGTTTGAAATCATAGAATCGAGGTGTGTGAAGTCACAATGGAGGTGTGTGAAGTCATAGAATGGAGGTGCGTCAAGTCACAGAATGGAGGTGTGTGAAGTCATGGAATGGAGGTGTGTGAAGTCATAGAATGGAGGTGTGTGAAGTCACAGAATGGAGGTGTGTGAACTCAGAATGGAGGTGGGTGAAGTCACAGAACGGATGTGTGTGAAGTCGTAGAATGGAGGTGTGTGAAGTAACAGAATGGAGGTGTGTGAATTCAGAGAATGGAGGTGTGTGAAGTCATAGAATGGAGGTGTGTGAAGTCATAGAATGGAGGTGTCTGAAGTCATCGAATGGATTTTTGTGAAGTAAGAATGAAGGTGTGTGAAGTCATAGAATGGAGGTGTGTGACGTCACAATTGAAGTGTGTGAAGTCATAGAATGGAGGTGTGTGAAGTCTGAATGGAGGTGTGTGAAGTCACAGAATGGAGGTGTGTCAACTCAGAATGGAGGTGTGTGAAGTCACAGAATGGAGGTGTGTGAAGTCATAGAATGTAGGTGTGTGAAGTCATAGAATGGAGGTGTGTGAATTCAGAATGGAGGTGTGTGAAGTCAGAGAATTGAGGTGTGTGAACACAGAATGGAGGTGTGTGAATCACAGAATGGAGGTGTGTGAAATCAGAATTGAGGTGGGTGAAGTCACAGAACGGATGTGTGTGAAGTCGTAGAATGGAGGTGTGTGAAGTCACAGAATGGAGGTGTATGAATTCAGAGAATGGAGGTGTGTGAAGTCACAGAATGGAGGTGTGTGAAGTCATAGAATGGAGGTGTGTGAAGTCATAGAATGGAAGTGTGTTAAGTCACAGAATGAAGGTGTGTGACGTCAAACAATGGTGGTGAGGTAAGTCAGAATGGAGGTGTGTGAAGTCACAGCATGGAGGTGTGTGAACTCAGAATGGAGGTGTGTGAAGTCATAGACGGAGGTATGTGAAGTCATAATATGGAGGTGTGTGAAATCATAGAATGGAGTTTGTGAAGTCACAGAATGGAGCTGTGTGAAGTCAGAATGGAGGTGTGTGAAGTCATATAATGAAGGTGTGTGAAGTCAGAATGGAGGTGTGTCAAGTCACAGAATGGAGGTGTGTGAAATCATAGAATGGAGGTGTGTGAAGTTATAGAATGGAAGTGTTTGAAGTCACAGAATGGAGGTGTGTGAAGTCAGAATGGAGGTGTGTGTAGTCATAGAATGGAGGTGTGTGAAGTCAGAGAATGGAGCTGTGTGAAGTCAGAATGGAGTTGTGTGAAGCCAGAATGGAGGTGTGTGAAGTCACAGAATGGAGGTGTGTGAAGTCATAGAATGGAGGTGTGTAAAAACATAGAATGGAGGGGTGTGAAGTCAGAGTGGAGGTGTGTGAAGTCACAGAATTGAGGTGTGTGAAGTCACAGAATAGAGGTGTGTGAAGGCAGAATCGAGGTGTGTGAAGTCACAGAAGGGAGGTGTGTGTAGTCACAGAATGGATGATTGTGAAGTAAGAGTGAAAGTGTTTGAAGTCATAGAATGGAGATGTGTGAAGTCACAGAATTGAGGTGTGTGAAGGTATAGAATGGAGGTGTGTGAAGTCATAGAATTGAGGTGTTTGAAGTCATAGAATGGAGGTGTGTGAAGTCACAGAATGGAGGTGGTGAAGTCATAGAAAGGAGGTGTGGGAAGTCATAGAATGGAGGAGTGTGAAGTCATAGAGTGGAAGTGAGAGAAGTCACAGATTCGAGGTCTGTGAAGTCATAGAATGGAGGTGTGCGAAGTCATAGAATGGAGGTGTGTGAAGTCATGCAATGGAGGTGTGTGAAGTCACAATGGAGGTGTGTGAAATCATAGAATGGAGGTGTGTGAAGTCAAAAAATGGAGGTGTGTGAAGTCATGGAATGGAGGTGTGTGAAGTCATAGAATGGAGGTGTGTGAAGTCATGGAATGGAGGTGTGTGAAGTCAAAAAATGGAAGTGTGTGAAGTCATAGAATGGAGGTGTGTGAAGTCATCGAATGGATTTTTGTGAAGTAAGAATGGAGGTGTGTGAAGTCATAGAATGGAGGTGTGTGACGTCACCTAATGGAGTTGTGTGAAGTCATAGAATGGAGCTGTGTGAAGTCAGAATGGAGGTGTGTGAAGTCACAGAATGGAGGTGTGTCAACTCAGAATGGAGGTGTGTGAAGTCACAGAATGGAGGTGTGTGAAGTCATAGAATGGAGGTGTGTGAAGTCAGAATGGAGGTGTGTGAAGTCACAGAATTGAGGTGTGTGAACACAGAATGGAGGTGTGTGAATCACAGAATGGAGGTGTGTGAAATCAGAATGGAGGTGGGTGAAGTCACAGAATGGATGTGTTTGAACTCCTAGAATGGAGGTGTGTGAAGTCACAGAATGGAGGTGTGTGAATTCAGAGAATGGAGGTGTGTGAAGTCATAGAATGGAGGTGTGTGAAGTGATAGAATGGAGGTGTGTGAAGTCATACAATGGAGGTGTGTGAAGTCACAGAATGGAGGTGTGTGAAGTCAAACTGGTGGTGAGGTAAGTCAGAATGGAGTTGGGTGAAGTCACAGAATGTAGGTGTGTGAACTCAGAATGGAGGTGTGTGAAGTCATAGATGGAGGTGTGTGAAGTCATAGTATGGAGGTGTGTAAAATCATAGAATGGAGTTTTGTGAAGTCACAGAAAGGAGCTGTGTGAAGTCAGAATTGAGGTGTGTGAAGTCATAGAATGGAGGTGTGTGAAGTCAAAATGGAGTTGTGTGAAATCATAGAATCGAGGTGTGTGAAGTCACAATGGAGTTGTGTGACGTCATAGAATGGAGGTGCGTCAAGTCACAGAATGGAGGTGTGTGAAGTCATGGAATGGAGGTGTGTGAAGTCATAGAATGGAGGTGTGTGAAGTCACAGAATGGAGGTGTGTGAACTCAGAATGGAGGTGGGTGAAGTCACAGAACGGATGTGAGTGAAGTCGTAGAATGGAGGTGTGTGAAGTAACAGAATGTAGGTGTGTGAATTCAGAGAATGGAGGTGTGTGAAGTCATAGAATGGAGGTGTGTGAAGTCATAGAATGGAGGTGTCTGAAGTCATCGAATGGATTTTTGTAAAGTAAGAATGAAGGTGTGTGAAGTCATAGAATGGTGGTGTGTGACGTCACAATTGAAGTGTGTGAAGTCATAGAATGGAGGTGTGTGAAGAGTGAATGGAGGTGTGTGAAGTCACAGAATGGAGGTGTGTCAACTCAGAATGGAGGTGTGTGAAGTCACAGAATGGAGGTGTGTGAAGTCATAGAATGGAGGTGTGTGAAGTCATAGAATGGAGTTGTGTGAAGTCAGAATGGAGGTGTGTGAAGTCACAGAATTGAGGTGTGTGAACACAGAATGGAGGTGTGTGAATCACAGAATGGAGGTGTGTGAAATCAGAATGGAGGTGGGTGAAGTCACAGAACGGATGTGTGTGAAGTCGTAGAATGGAGGTTTGTGAAGTCACAGAATGGAGGTGTATGAATTCAGAGAATGGAGGTGCGTCAAGTCACAGAATGGAGGTGTGTGAAGTCATGGAATGGAGGTGTGTGAAGTCATAGAATGGAGGTGTGTGAAGTCACAGAATGATGGTGTGTGAACTCAGAATGGAGGTGGGTGAAGTCACAGAACGGATGTGTGTGAAGTCGTAGAATGGAGGTGTGTGAAGTAACAGAATGGAGGTTTGTGAATTCAGAGAATGGAGGTGTGTGAAGTCATAGAATGGAGGTGTGTGAAGTCATAGAATGGAGGTGTCTGAAGTATCGAATGGATTTTTGTGAAGTAAGAATGAAGGTGTGTGAAGTCATAGAATGGTGGTGTGTGACGTCAAAATTGAAGTGTGTGAAGTCATAGAATGGAGGTGTGTGAAGTCTGAATGGAGGTGTGTGAAGTCATAGAATGGAGGTGTGTCAACTCAGAATGGAGGTGTGTGAAGTCACAGAATGGAGGTGTGTGAAGTCATAGAATGGAGGTGTGTGAAGTCATAGAATGGAGGTGTGTGAAGTCAGAATGGAGGTGTGTGAAGTCACAGAATTGAGGTGTGTGAACACAGAATGGAGGTGTGTGAATCACAGAATGGAGGTGTGTGAAATCAGAATGGAGGTGGGTGAAGTCACTGAACGGATGTGTGTGAAGTCGTAGAATGGAGGTGTGTGAAGTCACAGAATGGAGGTGTATGAATTCAGAGAATGGAGGTGTGTGAAGTCACAGAATGGAGGTGTGTGAAGTCATAGAATGGAGGTGTGTGAAGTCATAGAATGGAGGTGTGTGAAGTCACAGAATGAAGGTGTGTGACGTCAAACAATGGTGGTGAGGTAAGTCAGAATGGAGGTGTGTGAAGTCACAGAATGTAGGTGTGTGAACTCAGAATGGAGGTATGTGAAGTCATAGATGGAGGTATGTGAAGTCATAGTATGGAGGTGTGTGAAATCATAGAATGGAGTTTGTGAAGTCACAGATTGGAGCTGTGTGAAGTCAGAATGGAGGTGTGTGAAGTCATATAATGAAGGTGTGTGAAGTCAGAATGGAGGTGTGTCAAGTCACAGAATGGAGGTGTGTGAAATCATAGAATGGAGGTGTGTGAAGTTATAGAATGGAAGTGTTTGAAGTCACAGAATGGAGGTGTGTGAAGTCAGAATGGAGGTGTGTGAAGTCATAGAATGGAGGTGTGTGAAGTCACAGAATGGAGCTGTGTGAAGTCAGAATGGAGTTGTGTGAAGCCAGAATGGAGGTGTGTAAAGTCACAAAATGGAGGTGTGTGAAGTCATAGAATGGAGGTGTGTAAAAACATAGAATGGAGGGGTGTGAAGTCAGAGTGGAGGTGTGTGAAGTCACAGAATTGAGGTGTGTGAAGTCACAGAATAGAGGTGTGTGAAGGCAGAATCGAGGTGTGTGAAGTCACAGAAGGGAGGTGTGTGTAGTCACAGAATGGATGATTGTGAAGTAAGAGTGAAAGTGTTTGAAGTCATAGAATGGAGGTGTGTGAAGTCACAGAATGGAGGTGTGTGAAGGTATAGAATGGAGGTGTGTGAAGTCATAGAATTGAGGTGTGTGAAGTCATAGAATGGAGGTGTGTGAAGTCATAGAATGGAGGTGGTGAAGTCATAGAAAGGAGGTGTGGGAAGTCATAGAATGGAGGAGTGTGAAGTCATAGAGTGGAAGTGAGAGAAGTCACAGATTCGAGGTCTGTGAAGTCATAGAATGGAGGTGTGCGAAGTCATAGAATGGAGGTGTGTGAAGTCATGCAATGGAGGTGTGTGAAGTCACAATGGAGGTGTGTGAAATCATAGAATGGAGGTGTGTGAAGTCAAAAAATGGAGGTGTGTGAAGTCATAGAATGGAGGTGTGTGAAGTCATAGAATGGAGGTGTGTGAAGTCATGGAATGGAGGTGTGTGAAGTCAAAAAATGGAGGTGTGTGAAGTCATAGAATGGAGGTGTGTGAAGTCATCGAATGGATTTCTGTGAAGTAAGAATGAAGGTGTGTGAAGTCATAGAATGGAGGTGTGTGACGTCACCTAATGGAGTTGTGTGAAGTCATAGAATGGAGCTGTGTGAAGACAGATCGGAGGTGTGTGAAGTCACAGAATGGAGGTGTGTCAACTCAGAATGGAGGTGTGTGAACTCACAGAATGGAGGTGTGTGAAGTCATAGAATGGAGGTGTGTGAAGTCAGAATGGAGGTGTGTGAATCACAGAATGGAGGTGTGTGATATCAAAATGGAGGTAGGTGAAGTCACAGAATGGATGTGTTTGAACTCCTAGAATGGAGGTGTGTGAAGTCACAGAATGGAGGTGTGTGAATTCAGAGATTGGAGGTGTGTGGAGTCATAGAATGGAGGTGTGTGAAGTGATAGAATGCAGGTGTGTGAAGTCATAGAATGGAGGTGTGTGAAGTCACAGAATGGAGGTGTGTGAAGTCAAACTGGTGGTGAGGTAAGTCAGAATGGAGTTGTGTGAAGTCACAGAATGTAGGTGTGTGAACTCAGAATGGAGGTGTGTGAAGTCATAGATGGATGTGTGTGAAGTCATAGTATGGAGGTGTGTAAAATCATAGAATGGAGTTTTGTGAAGTCACAGAATGGAGCGGTGTGAAGTCAGAATTGAGGTGTGTGAAGTCATAGAATGGAGGTGTGTGAAGTCAAAATGGAGTTGTGTGAAATCATACAATTGAGGTGTGTGAAGTCACAATGGAGGTGTGTGAAGTCATAGAATTGAGGTGCGTCAAGTCACAGAATGGAGGTGTGTGAAGTCATGGAATGGAGGTGTGTGAAGTCATAGAATGGAGGTGTGTGAAGTCACAGAATGGAGGTGTGTGAACTCAGAATGGAGGTGGGTGAAGTCACAGAACGGATGTGTGTGAAGTCGTAGAATGGAGGTGTGTGAAGTCACAGAATGGAGGTGTGTGAATTCAGAGAATGGAGGTGTGTGAAGTCATAGAATGGAGGTGTGTGAAGTCATAGAATGGAGGTGTCTGAAGTCATCGAATGGATTTTTGTGAAGTAAGAATGAAGGTGTGTGAAGTCATAGAATGGAGGTGTGTGACGTCAGAATTGAAGTGTGTGAAGTCATAGAATGGAGGTGTGTGAAGTCTGAATGGAGGTGTGTGAAGTCACAGAATGGAGGTGTGTCAACTCAGAATGGAGGTGTGTGAAGTCACAGAATGGAGGTGTGTGAAGTCATAGAATGGAGGTGTGTGAAGTCATAGAATGGAGGTGTGTGAAGTCACAGAATTGAGGTGTGTGAACACAGAATGGAGGTGTGTGAATCACAGAAAGAATGGAGGTGTGTGAAATAAGAATGGAGGTGGGTGAAGTCACAGAATGGATGTGTTTGAACTCCTAGAATGGAGGTGTGTGAAGTCACAGAATGGAGGTGTGTGAATTCAGAGAATGGAGGTGTGTGAAGTCATAGAATGGAGGTGTGTGAAGTGATAGAATGGAGGTGTGTGAAGTCATAGAATGGAGGTGTGTGAAGTCACAGAATGGAGGTGTGTGAAGTCAAACTGGTGGTGAGGTAAGTCAGAATGGAGTTGTGTGAAGTCACAGAATGTAGGTGTGTGAACTCAGAATGGAGGTGTGTGAAGTCATAGATGGATGTGTGTGAAGTCATAGTATGGAGGTGTGTAAAATCATAGAATGGAGTTTTGTGAAGTCACAGAATGGAGCTGTGTGAAGTCAGAATTGAGGTGTGTGAAGTCATAGAATGGAGGTGTGTGAAGTCAAAATGGAGTTGTGTGAAATCATAGAATCGAGGTGTGTGAAGTCACAATGGAGGTGTGTGAAGTCATAGAATGGAGGTGCGTCAAGTCACAGAATGGAGGTGTGTGAAGTCATGGAATGGAGGTGTGTGAAGTCATAGAATGGAGGTGTGTGAAGTCACAGAATGGAGGTGTGTGAACTCAGAATGGAGGTGGGTGAAGTCACAGAACGGATGTGTGTGAAGTCGTAGAATGGAGGTGTGTGAAGTAACAGAATGGAGGTTTGTGAATTCAGAGAATGGAGGTGTGTGAAGTCATAGAATGGAGGTGTGTGAAGTCATAGAATGGAGGTGTCTGAAGTATCGAATGGATTTTTGTGAAGTAAGAATGAAGGTGTGTGAAGTCATAGAATGGTGGTGTGTGACGTCAAAATTGAAGTGTGTGAAGTCATAGAATGGAGGTGTGTGAAGTCTGAATGGAGGTGTGTGAAGTCATAGAATGGAGGTGTGTCAACTCAGAATGGAGGTGTGTGAAGTCACAGAATGGAGGTGTGTGAAGTCATAGAATGGAGGTGTGTGAAGTCATAGAATGGAGGTGTGTGAAGTCAGAATGGAGGTGTGTGAAGTCACAGAATTGAGGTGTGTGAACACAGAATGGAGGTGTGTGAATCACAGAATGGAGGTGTGTGAAATCAGAATGGAGGTGGGTGAAGTCACTGAACGGATGTGTGTGAAGTCGTAGAATGGAGGTGTGTGAAGTCACAGAATGGAGGTGTATGAATTCAGAGAATGGAGGTGTGTGAAGTCACAGAATGGAGGTGTGTGAAGTCATAGAATGGAGGTGTGTGAAGTCATAGAATGGAGGTGTGTGAAGTCACAGAATGAAGGTGTGTGACGTCAAACAATGGTGGTGAGGTAAGTCAGAATGGAGGTGTGTGAAGTCACAGAATGTAGGTGTGTGAACTCAGAATGGAGGTATGTGAAGTCATAGATGGAGGTATGTGAAGTCATAGTATGGAGGTGTGTGAAATCATAGAATGGAGTTTGTGAAGTCACAGATTGGAGCTGTGTGAAGTCAGAATGGAGGTGTGTGAAGTCATATAATGAAGGTGTGTGAAGTCAGAATGGAGGTGTGTCAAGTCACAGAATGGAGGTGTGTGAAATCATAGAATGGAGGTGTGTGAAGTTATACAATGGAAGTGTTTGAAGTCACAGAATGGAGGTGTGTGAAGTCAGGGAATGGAGGTGTATGAATTCAGAGAATGGAGGTGTGTGAAGTCACAGAATGGAGGTGTGTGAAGTCATAGAATGGAGGTGTGTGAAGTCATAGAATGGAGGTGTGTGAAGTCACAGAATGAAGGTGTGTGAAGTCAGAATGGAGGTGTGTGAAGTCATAGATGGAGGTATGTGAAGTCATAGTATGGAGGTGTGTGAAATCATAGAATGGAGTTTGTGAAGTCACAGAATGGAGCTGTGTGAAGTCAGAATGGAGGTGTGTGAAGTCAAAAAGGTGGTGGGTGAAATCACAGAATCGAGGTGTGTGAAGTCACAATGGAGGTGTGTGAAGTCATAGAATGGAGGTGCGTCAAGTCACAGAATGGAGGTGTTTGAAGTCATGGAATGGAGGTGTGTGAAATCATAGAATGGAGGTTTGTGAAGTCACAGAATGGAAGTGTGTGAACTCAGAATGGAGGTGGCAGAAATCACAGAACGGATGTGTGTGAAGTCGTAGAATGTAGGTGTGTGAAGTCACAGAATGGAGGTGTGTGAATTCCGAGATTGGAGGTGTGTGAAGTCATAGAATGGAGGTGTGTGAAGTCATAGAATGGAGGTGTGTGAAGTCATCGAATAGATTTTTGTGAAGTAAGAACGAATTGTGTGAAGTCATAGAATGGAGGTGTGTGACGTCACCTAATGGAGTTATGTGAAGTCATAGAATGGAGGTGTGTGAAGTCAGAATGGAGGTGTGTGAAGTCACAGAATGGAGGTGTGTCAACTCAGAATGGAGGTGTGTGAAGTCACAGAATGGAGGTGTGTGAAGTCATAGAATGGAGGTGTGTGAAGTCAGAATGGAGGTGTGTGAAGTCACAGAATTGAGGTGTGTGAACACAGAATGGAGGTGTGTGAATCACAGAATGGAGGTGTGTGAAATCAGAATGGAGGTGGGTGAAGTCACAGAATGGATGTGTTTGAACTCGTAGAATGGAGGTGTGTGAAGTCCCAGAATGGAGGTGTGTGAATTCAGAGAATGGAGGTGTATGAAGTCATAGAATGGAGGTGTGTGAAGTGATAGAATGGAGGTGTGTGAACTCATAGAATGGAGGTGTGTGAAGTCACAGAATGGAGGTGTGTGAAGTCAAACTGGTGGTGAGGTAAGTCAGAATGGAGTTGTGTGAAGTCACAGAATGTAGGTGTGTGAACTCAGAACGGAGGTGTGTGAAGTCATAGATGGAGGTGTGTGAAGTCATAGTATGGAGGTGTGTAAAATCATAGAATGGAGTTTTGTGAAGTCACAGAATGGAGCTGTGTGAAGTCAGAATTGAGGTGTGTGAAGTCATAGAATGGAGGTGTGTGAAGTCAAAATGGAGTTGTGTGAAATCATAGAATCGAGGTGTGTGAAGTCACAATGGAGGTGTGTGAAGTCATAGAATGGAGGTGCGTCAAGTCACAGAATGGAGGTGTGTGAAGTCATGGAATGGAGGTGTGTGAAGTCATAGAATGGAGGTGTGTGAAGTCACAGAATGGAGGTGTGTGAACTCAGAATGGAGGTGGGTGAAGTCACAGAATGGATGTGTGTGAAGTCGTAGAATGGAGGTGTGTGAAGTAACAGAATGGAGGTGTGTGAATTCAGAGAATGGAGGTGTGTGAAGTCATAGAATGGAGGTGTGTGAAGTCATAGAATGGAGGTGTCTGAAGTCATCGAATGGATTTTTGTGAAGTAAGAATGAAGGTGTGTGAAGTCATGGAATGGAGGTGTGTGACGTCACAATTGAAGTGTGTGAAGTCATAGAATGGAGGTGTGTGAAGTCTGAATGGAGGTGTGTGAAGTCACAGAATGGAGGTGTGTCAACACAGAATAGAGGTGTGTGAAGTCACAGAATGGAGGTGTGTGAAGTCATAGAATGGAGGTGTGTGAAGTCATAGAATGGAGGTGTGTGAAGACAGAATGGAGGTGTGTGAAGTCAGAGAATTGAGGTGTGTGAACACAGAATGGAGGTGTGTGAATCACAGAATGGAGGTGTGTGAAATCAGAATGGATGTGGGTGAAGTCACAGAACGGATGTGTGTGAAGTCGTAGAATGGAGGTGTGTGAAGTCACAGAATGGAGGTGTATGAATTCAGAGAATGGAGGTGTGTGAAGTCACAGAATGGAGGTGTGTGAAGTCATAGAATGGAGGTGTGTGAAGTCATAGAATGGAGGTGTGTGAAGTCACAGAATGAAGGTGTGTGACGTCAAACAATGGTGGTGAGGTAAGTCAGAATGGAGGTGTGTGAAGTCACAGAATGGAGGTGTGTGAACTCAGAATGGAGGTGTGTGAAGTCATAGATGGAGGTATGTGAAGTCATAGTATGGAGGTGTGTGAAATCATAGAATGAAGTTTGTGAAGTCACAGAATGGAGCTGTGTGAATTCAGAATGGAGGTGTGTGAAGTCATATAATGAAGGTGTGTGAAGTCAGAATGGAGGTGTGTCAAGTCACAGAACGGAGGTGTGTGAAATCATAAAATGGAGGTGTGTGAAGTTATAGAATGGAAGTGTTTGAAGTCACAGAATGGAGGTGTGTGAAGTCAGAATGGAGGTGTGTGTAGTCATAGAATGGAGGTGTGTGAAGTCAGAGAATGGAGCTGTGTGAAGTCAGAATGGAGTTGTGTGAAGCCAGAATGAAGGTGTGTGAAGTCACAGAATGGAGGTGTGTGAAGTCATAGAATGGAGGTGTGTAAAAACATAGAATGGAGGGGTGTGAAGTCAGAGTGGAGGTGTGTGAAGTCACAGAATTGAGGTTTGTGAAGTCACAGAATAGAGGTGTGTGAAGGCAGAATCGAGGTGTGTGAAGTCACAGAAGGGAGGTGTGTGTAGTCACAGAATGGATGATTGTGAAGTAAGAGTGAAAGTGTTTGAAGTCATAGAATGGAGGTGTGTGAAGTCACAGAATGGAGGTGTGTGAAGGTATAGAATGGAGGTGTGTGAAGTCATAGAATGGAGGTGGTGAAGTCATAGAAAGGAGGTGTGGGAAGTCATAGAATGGAGGAGTGTGAAGTCATAGAGTGGAAGTGAGAGAAGTCACAGATTCGAGGTCTGTGAAGTCATAGAATGGAGGTGTGCGAAGTCATAGAATGGAGGTGTGTGAAGTCATAGAATGGAGGTGGTGAAGTCATAGAAAGGAGGTGTGGGAAGTCATAGAATGGAGGAGTGTGAAGTCATAGAGTGGAAGTGAGAGAAGTCACAGATTCGAGGTCTGTGAAGTCATAGAATGGAGGTGTGCGAAGTCATAGAATGGAGGTGTGTGAAGTCATGCAATGGAGGTGTGTGAAGTCACAATGGAGGTGTGTGAAATCATAGAATGGAGGTGTGTGAAGTCAAAAAATGGAGGTGTGTGAAGTCATAGAATGGAGGTGTGTGAAGTCATAGAATGGAGGTGTGTGAAGTCATGGAATGGAGGTGTGTGAAGTCAAAAAATGGAGGTGTGTGAAGTCATAGAATGGAGGTGTGTGAAGTCATCGAATGGATTTTTGTGAAGTAAGAATGAAGGTGTGTGAAGTCATAGAATGCAGGTGTGTGACGTCACCTAATGGAGTTGTGTGAAGTCATAGAATGGAGCTGTGTGAAGACAGATCGGAGGTGTGTGAAGTCACAGAATGGAGGTGTGTCAACTCAGAATGGAGGTGTGTGAACTCACAGAATGGAGGTGTGTGAAGTCATAGAATGGAGGTGTGTGAAGTCAGAATGGAGGTGTGTGAATCACAGAATGGAGGTGTGTGATATCAAAATGGAGGTGGGTGAAGTCACAGAATGGATGTGTTTGAACTCCTAGAATGGAGGTGTGTGAAGTCACAGAATGGAGGTGTGTGAATTCAGAGATTGGAGGTGTGTGAAGTCATAGAATGGAGGTGTGTGAAGTGATAGAATGGAGGTGTGTGAAGTCATAGAATGGAGGTGTGTGAAGTCACAGAATGGAGGTGTGTGAAGTCAAACTGGTGGTGAGGTAAGTCAGAATGGAGTTGTGTGAAGTCACAGAATGTAGGTGTGTGAACTCAGAATGGAGGTGTGTGAAGTCATAGATGGATGTGTGTGAAGTCATAGTATGGAGGTGTGTAAAATCATAGAATGGAGTTTTGTGAAGTCACAGAATGGAGCTGTGTGAAGTCAGAATTGAGGTGTGTGAAGTCATAGAATGGAGGTGTGTGAAGTCAAAATGGAGTTGTGTGAAATCATACAATTGAGGTGTGTGACGTCAGAATTGATGTGTGTGAAGTCATAGAATGGAGGTGTGTGAAGTCTGAATGGAGGTGTGTGAAGTCACAGAATGGAGGTGTGTCAACTCAGAATGGAGGTGTGTGAAGTCACAGAATGGAGGTGTGTGAAGTCATAGAATGGAGGTGTGTGAAGTCATAGAATGGAGGTGTGTGAAGTCACAGAATTGAGGTGTGTGAACACAGAATGGAGGTGTGTGAATCACAGAATGGAGGTGTGTGAAATCAGAATGGAGTTGGGTGAAGTCACAGAACGGATGTGTGTGAAGTCGTAGAATGGAGGTGTGTGATGTCACGGAATGGAGGTGTATGAATTCAGAGAATGGAGGTGTGTGAAGTCACAGAATGGAGGTGTGTGAAGTCATAGAATGGAGGTGTGTGAAGTCATAGAATGGAGGTGTGTGAAGTCACAGAATGAAGGTGTGTGAAGTCAGAATGGAGGTGTGTGAAGTCATAGATGGAGGTATGTGAAGTCATAGTATGGAGGTGTGTGAAATCATAGAATGGAGTTTGTGAAGTCACAGAATGGAGCTGTGTGAAGTCAGAATGGAGGTGTGTGAAGTCAAAAAGGTGGTGTGTGAAATCACAGAATCGAGGTGTGTGAAGTCACAATGGAGGTGTGTGAAGTCATAGAATGGAGGTGCGTCAAGTCACAGAATGGAGGTGTTTGAAGTCATGGAATGGAGGTGTGTGAAATCATAGAATGGAGGTTTGTGAAGTCACAGAATGGAAGTGTGTGAACTCAGAATGGAGGTGGGAGAAATCACAGAACGGATGTGTGTGAAGTAGTAGAATGTAAGTGTGTGAAGTCACAGAATGGAGGTGTGTGAATTCCGAGATTGGAGGTGTGTGAAGTCATAGAATGGAGGTGTGTGAAGTCATAGAATGGAGGTGTGTGAAGTCATCGAATAGATTTTTGTGAAGTAAGAATGAATTGTGTGAAGTCATAGAATGGAGGTGTGTGACGTCACCTAATGGAGTTGTGTGAAGTCATAGAATGGAGGTGTGTGAAGTCAGAATGGAGGTGTGTGAAGTCACAGAGTGGAGGTGTGTCAACTCAGAATGGAGGTGTGTGAAGTCACAGAATGGAGGTGTGTGAAGTCATAGAATGGAGGTGTGTGAAGTCAGAATGGAGGTGTGTGAAGTCACAGAATTGAGGTGTGTGAACACAGAATGGAGGTGTGTGAATCACAGAATGGAGGTCTGTGAAATCAGAATGGAGGTGGGTGAAGTCACAGAATGGATGTGTTTGAACTCGTAGAATGGAGGTGTGTGAAGTCCCAGAATGGAGGTGTGTGAATTCAGAGAATGGAGGTGTATGAAGTCATAGAATGGAGGTGTGTGAAGTGATAGAATGGAGGTGTGTGAAGTCATAGAATGGAGGTGTGTGAAGTCACAGAATGGAGGTGTGTGAAGTCAAACTGGTGGTGAGGTAAGTCAGAATGGAGTTGTGTGAAGTCACAGAATGTAGGTGTGTGAACTCAGAACGGAGGTGTGTGAAGTCATAGATGGAGGTGTGTGAAGTCATAGTATGGAGGTGTGTAAAATCATAGAATGGAGTTTTGTGAAGTCACAGAATGGAGCTGTGTGAAGTCAGAATTGAGGTGTGTGAAGTCATAGAATGGAGGTGTGTGAAGTCAAAATGGAGTTGTGTGAAATCATAGAATCGAGGTGTGTGAAGTCACAATGGAGGTGTGTGAAGTCATAGAATAGAGGTGCGTCAAGTCACAGAATGGAGGTGTGTGAAGTCATGGAATGGAGGTGTGTGAAGTCATAGAATGGTGGTGTGTGAAGTCACAGAATGGAGGTGTGTGAACTCAGAATGGAGGTGGGTGAAGTCACAGAATGGATGTGTGTGAAGTCGTAGAATGGAGGTGTGTGAAGTAACAGAATGGAGGTGTGTGAATTCAGAGAATGGAGGTGTGTGAAGTCATAGAATGGAGGTGTGTGAAGTCATAGAATGGAGGTGTCTGAAGTCATCGAATGGATTTTTGTGAAGTAAGAATGAAGGTGTGTGAAGTCATGGAATGAAGGTGTGTGACGTCACAATTGAAGTGTGTGAAGTCATAGAATGGAGGTGTGTGAAGTCTGAATGGAGGTGTGTGAAGTCACAGAATGGAGGTGTGTCAACACAGAATAGAGGTGTGTGAAGTCACAGAATGGAGGTGTGTGAAGTCATAGAATGGAGGTGTGTGAAGTCATAGAATGGAGGTGTGTGAAGACAGAATGGAGGTGTGTGAAGTCAGAGAATTGAGGTGTGTGAACACAGAATGGAGGTGTGTGAATCACAGAATGGAGGTGTGTGAAATCAGAATGGATGTGGGTGAAGTCACAGAACGGATGTGTGTGAAGTCGTAGAATGGAGGTGTGTGAAGTCACAGAATGGAGGTGTATGAATTCAGAGAATGGAGGTGTGTGAAGTCACAGAATGGAGGTGTGTGAAGTCATAGAATGGAGGTGTGTGAAGTCATAGAATGGAGGTGTGTGAAGTCACAGAATGAAGGTGTGTGACGTCAAACAATGGTGGTGAGGTAAGTCAGAATGGAGGTGTGTGAAGTCACAGAATGGAGGTGTGTGAACTCAGAATGGAGGTGTGTGAAGTCATAGATGGAGGTATGTGAAGTCATAGTATGGAGGTGTGTGAAATCATAGAATGAAGTTTGTGAAGTCACAGAATGGAGCTGTGTGAATTCAGAATGGAGGTGTGTGAAGTCATATAATGAAGGTGTGTGAAGTCAGAATGGAGGTGTGTCAAGTCACAGAATGGAGGTGTGTGAAATCATAGAATGGAGGTGTGTGAAGTTATAGAATGGAAGTGTTTGAAGTCACAGAATGGAGGTGTGTGAAGTCAGAATGGAGGTGTGTGTAGTCATAGAATGGAGGTGTGTGAAGTCAGAGAATGGAGCTGTGTGAAGTCAGAATGGAGTTGTGTGAAGCCAGAATGGAGGTGTGTGAAGTCACAGAATGGAGGTGTGTGAAGTCATAGAATGGAGGTGTGTAAAAACATAGAATGGAGGGGTGTGAAGTCAGAGTGGAGGTGTGTGAAGTCACAGAATTGAGGTTTGTGAAGTCACAGAATAGAGGTGTGTGAAGGCAGAATCGAGGTGTGTGAAGTCACAGAAGGGAGGTGTGTGTAGTCACAGAATGGATGATTGTGAAGTAAGAGTGAAAGTGTTTGAAGTCATAGAATGGAGGTGTGTGAAGTCACAGAATGGAGGTGTGTGAAGGTATAGAATGGAGGTGTGTGAAGTCATAGAATTGAGGTGTGTGAAGTCATAGAATGGAGGTGTGTGAAGTCATAGAATGGAGGTGGTGAAGTCATAGAAAGGAGGTGTGGGAAGTCATAGAATGGAGGAGTGTGAAGTCATAGAGTGGAAGTGAGAGAAGTCACAGATTCGAGGTCTGTGAAGTCATAGAATGGAGGTGTGCGAAGTCATAGAATGGAGGTGTGTGAAGTCATGCAATGGAGGTGTGTGAAGTCACAATGGAGGTGTGTGAAATCATAGAATGGAGGTGTGTGAAGTCAAAAAATGGAGGTGTGTGAAGTCATAGAATGGAGGTGTGTGAAGTCATAGAATGGAGGTGTGTGAAGTCATGGAATGGAGGTGTGTGAAGTCAAAAAATGGAGGTGTGTGAAGTCATAGAATGGAGGTGTGTGAAGTCATCGAATGGATTTTTGTGAAGTAAGAATGAAGGTGTGTGAAGTCATAGAATGCAGGTGTGTGACGTCACCTAATGGAGTTGTGTGAAGTCATAGAATGGAGCTGTGTGAAGACAGATCGGAGGTGTGTGAAGTCACAGAATGGAGCTGTGTCAACTCAGAATGGAGGTGTGTGAACTCACAGAATGGAGGTGTGTGAAGTCATAGAATGGAGGTGTGTGAAGTCAGAATGGAGGTGTGTGAATCACAGAATGGAGGTGTGTGATATCAAAATGGAGGTGGGTGAAGTCAGAGAATGGATGTGTTTGAACTCCTAGAATGGAGGTGTGTGAAGTCACAGAATGGAGGTGTGTGAATTCAGAGATTGGAGGTGTGTGAAGTCATAGAATGGAGGTGTGTGAAGTGATAGAATGGAGGTGTGTGAACTCATAGAATGGAGGTGTGTGAAGTCACAGAATGGAGGTGTGTGAAGTCAAACTGGTGGTGAGCTAAGTCAGAATGGAGTTGTGTGAAGTCACAGAATGTAGGTGTGTGAACTAAGAATGGAGGTGTGTGAAGTCATAGATGGATGTGTGTGAAGTCATAGTATGGAGGTGTGTAAAATCATAGAATGGAGTTTTGTGAAGTCACAGAATGGAGCTGTGTGAAGTCAGAATTGAGGTGTGTGAAGTCATAGAATGGAGGTGTGTGAAGTCAAAATGGAGTTGTGTGAAATCATACAATTGAGGTGTGTGAAGTCACAATGGAGGTGTGTGAAGTCATAGAATGGAGGTGCGTCAAGTCACAGAATGGAGGTGTGTGAAGTCATGGAATGGAGGTGTGTGAAGTCATAGAATGGAGGTGTGTGAAGTCACAGAATGGAGGTGTGTGAACTCAGAATGGAGGTGGGTGAAGTCACAGAACGGATGTGTGTGAAGTCGTAGAATGGAGGTGTGTGAAGTCACAGAATGGAGGTGTGTCAACACAGAATGGAGGTGTGTGAAGTCACAGAATGGAGGTGTGTGAAGTCATAGAATGGAGGTGTGTGAAGTCACAGAATGGAGGTGTGTCAACTCAGAATGGAGGTGTGTGAAGTCACAGAATGGAGGTGTGTGAAGTCATAGAATGGAGGTGTGTGAAGTCACAGAATGGAGGTGTGTCAACTCAGAATGGAGGTGTGTGAAGTCACAGAATGGAGGTGTGTGAAGTCATAGAATGGAGGTGTGTGAAGTCAGAATGGAGATGTGTGAAGTCACAGAATTGAGGTGTGTGAACACAGAATGGAGGTGTGTGAATCACAGCATGGAGGTGTGTGAAATCAGAATGGAGGTAAGTGAAGTCACAGAATGGATGTGTTTGAACTCGTAGAATGGAGGTGTGTGAAGTCACAGAATAGAGGTGTGTGAAGGCAGAATCGAGGTGTGTGAAGTCACAGAAGGGAGGTGTGTGTAGTCACAGAATGGGTGATTGTGAAGTAAGAGTGAAAGTGTTTGAAGTCATAGAATGGAGGTGTGTGAAGTCACAGAATGGAGGTTTGTGAAGGTATAGAATGGAGGTGTGTGAGTCATAGAACTGAGGTGTGTGAAGTCATAGAATGGAGGTGTGTGAAGTCACAGAATGGAGGTTATGAAGTCATAGAAAGGAGGGGTGGGAAGTCATAGAATGGAGGAGTGTGAAGTCATAGAGTGGAAATGAGAGAAGTCACAGATTCGAGGTCTGTGAAGTCATAGAATGGAGGTGTGCGAAGTCATAGAATGGAGGTGTGTGAAGTCATGTAATGGAGGTGTGTGAAGTCACAATGGAGGTGTGTGAAATCATAGAATGGAGGTGTGTGAACTCAAAAAATGGAGGTGTGTGAAGTCATAGAATGGAGGTGTGTGAAGTCATAGAATGGAGGTGTGTGAAGTCATGGAATGGAGGTGTGTGAAGTCAAAAAATGGAGGTGTGTGAAGTCATAGAATGGAGGTGTGTGAAGTCATCGAATAGATTTTTGTGAAGTAAGAATGAATTGTGTGAAGTCATAGAATGGAGGTGTGTGACGTCACCTAATGGAGTTGTGTGAAGTCATAGAATGGAGGTGTGTGAAGTCAGAATGGAGGTGTGTGAAGTCACAGAATGGAGGTGTGTCAACTCAGAATGGAGGTGTGTGAAGTCACAGAATGGAGGTGTGTGAAGTAATAGAATGGAGGTGTGTGAAGTCAGAATGGAGGTGTGTGAAGTCACAGAATTGAGGTGTGTGAACACAGAATGGAGGTGTGTGAATCACAGAATGGAGGTGTGTGAAATCAGAATGGAGGTGGGTGAAGTCACAGAATGGATGTGTTTGAACTCGTAGAATGGAGGTGTGTGAAGTCCCCGAATGGAGGTGTGTGAATTCAGAGAATGGAGGTGTATGAAGTCATAGAATGGAGGTGTGTGAAGTGATAGAATGGAGGTGTGTGAAGTCATAGAATGGAGGTGTGTGAAGTCACAGAATGGAGGTGTGTGAAGTCAAACTGGTGGTGAGGTAAGTCAGAATGGAGTTGTGTGAAGTCACAGAATGTAGGTGTGTGAACTCAGAATGGAGGTGTGTGAAGTCATAGATGGAGGTGTGTGAAGTCATAGTATGGAGGTGTGTAAAATCATAGAATGGAGTTTTGTGAAGTCACAGAATGGAGCTGTGTGAAGTCAGAATTGAGGTGTGTGAAGTCATAGAATGGAGGTGTGTGAAGTCAAAATGGAGTTGTGTGAAATCATAGAATCGAGGTGTGTGAAGTCACAATGGAGGTGTGTGAAGTCATAGAATGGAGGTGCGTCAAGTCACAGAATGGAGGTGTGTGAAGTCATGGAATGGAGGTGTGTGAAGTCATAGAATGGAGGTGTGTGAAGTCACAGAATGGAGGTGTGTGAACTCAGAATGGAGGTGGGTGAAGTCACAGAATGGATGTGTGTGAAGTCGTAGAATGGAGGTGTGTGAAGTAACAGAATGGAGGTGTGTGAATTTAGAGAATGGAGGTGTGTGAAGTCATAGAATGGAGGTGTGTGAAGTCATAGAATGGAGGTGTCTGAAGTCATCGAATGGATTTTTGTGAAGTAAGAATGAAGGTGTGTGAAGTCATGGAATGGAGGTGTGTGACGTCACAATTGAAGTGTGTGAAGTCATAGAATGGAGGTGTGTGAAGTCTGAATGGAGGTGTGTGAAGTCACAGAATGGAGGTGTGTCAACACAGAATAGAGGTGTGTGAAGTCACAGAATGGAGGTGTGTGAAGTCATAGAATGGAGGTGTGTGAAGTCATAGAATGGAGGTGTGTGAAGACAGAATGGAGGTGTGTGAAGTCAGAGAATTGAGGTGTGTGAACACAGAATGGAGGTGTGTGAATCACAGAATGGAGGTGTGTGAAATCAGAATGGATGTGGGTGAAGTCACAGAACGGATGTGTGTGAAGTCGTAGAATGGAGGTGTGTGAAGTCACAGAATGGAGGTGTATGAATTCAGAGAATGGAGGTGTGTGAAGTCACAGAATGGAGGTGTGTGAAGTCATAGAATGGAGGTGTGTGAAGTCATAGAATGGAGGTGTGTGAAGTCACAGAATGAAGGTGTGTGACGTCAAACAATGGTGGTGAGGTAAGTCAGAATGGAGGTGAGTGAAGTCACAGAATGGAGGTGTGTGAACTCAGAATGGAGGTGTGTGAAGTCATAGATGGAGGTATGTGAAGTCATAGTATGGAGGTGTGTGAAATCATAGAATGAAGTTTGTGAAGTCACAGAATGGAGCTGTGTGAATTCAGAATGGAGGTGTGTGAAGTCATATAATGAAGGTGTGTGAAGTCAGAATGGAGGTGTGTCAAGTCACAGAATGGAGGTGTGTGAAATCATATAATGGAGGTGTGTGAAGTTATAGAATGGAAGTGTTTAAAGTCACAGAATGGAGGTGTGTGAAGTCAGAATGGAGGTGTGTGTAGTCATAGAATGGAGGTGTGTGAAGTCAGAGAATGGAGCTGTGTGAAGTCAGAATGGAGTTGTGTGAAGCCAGAATGGAGGTGTGTGAAGTCACAGAATGGAGGTGTGTGAAGTCATAGAATGGAGGTGTGTAAAAACATAGAATGGAGGGGTGTGAAGTCAGAGTGGAGGTGTGTGAAATCACAGAATTGAGGTGTGTGAAGTCACAGAATAGAGGTGTGTGAAGGCAGAATCGAGGTGTGTGAAGTCACAGAAGGGAGGTGTGTGTAGTCACAGAATGGATGATTGTGAAGTAAGAGTGAAAGTGTTTGAAGTCATAGAATGGAGGTGTGTGAAGTCACAGAATGGAGGTGTGTGAAGGTATAGAATGGAGGTGTGTGAAGTCATAGAATTGAGGTGTGTGAAGTCATAGAATGGAGGTGTGTGAAGTCATAGAATGGAGGTGGTGAAGTCATAGAAAGGAGGTGTGGGAAGTCATAGAATGGAGGAGTGTGAAGTCATAGAGTGGAAGTGAGAGAAGTCACAGATTCGAGGTCTGTGAAGTCATAGAATGGAGGTGTGCGAAGTCATAGAATGGAGGTGTGTGAAGTCATGCAATGGAGGTGTGTGAAGTCACAATGGAGGTGTGTGAAATCATAGAATGGAGGTGTGTGAAGTCAAAAAATGGAGGTGTGTGAAGTCATAGAATGGAGGTGTGTGAAGTCATAGAATGGAGGTGTGTGAAGTCATGGAATGGAGGTGTGTGAAGTCAAAAAATGGAGGTGTGTGAAGTCATAGAATGGAGGTGTGTGAAGTCATCGAATGGATTTTTGTGAAGTAAGAATGAAGGTGTGTGAAGTCATAGAATGCAGGTGTGTGACGTCACCTAATGGAGTTGTGTGAAGTCATAGAATGGAGCTGTGTGAAGACAGATCGGAGGTGTGTGAAGTCACAGAATGGAGGTGTGTCAACTCAGAATGGAGGTGTGTGAACTCACAGAATGGAGGTGTGTGAAGTCATAGAATGGAGGTGTGTGAAGTCAGAATGGAGGTGTGTGAATCACAGAATGGAGGTGTGTGATATCAAAATGGAGGTGGGTGAAGTCACAGAATGGATGTGTTTGAACTCCTAGAATGGAGGTGTGTGAAGTCACAGAATGGAGGTGTGTGAATTCAGAGATTGGAGGTGTGTGAAGTCATAGAATGGAGGTGTGTGAAGTGATAGAATGGAGGTGTGTGAAGTCATAGAATGGAGGTGTGTGAAGTCACAGAATGGAGGTGTGTGAAGTCAAACTGGTGGTGAGCTAAGTCAGAATGGAGTTGTGTGAAGTCACAGAATGTAGGTGTGTGAACTCAGAATGGAGGTGTGTGAAGTCATAGATGGATGTGTGTGAAGTCATAGTATGGAGGTGTGTAAAATCATAGAATGGAGTTTTGTGAAGTCACAGAATGGAGCTGTGTGAAGTCAGAATTGAGGTGTGTGAAGTCATAGAATGGAGGTGTGTGAAGTCAAAATGGAGTTGTGTGAAATCATACAATTGAGGTGTGTGAAGTCACAATGGAGGTGTGTGAAGTCATAGAATGGAGGTGCGTCAAGTCACAGAATGGAGGTGTGTGAAGTCATGGAATGGAGGTGTGTGAAGTCATAGAATGGAGGTGTGTGAAGTCACAGAATGGAGGTGCGTCAAGTCACAGAATGGAGGTGTGTGAAGTCATGGAATGGAGGTGTGTGAAGTCATAGAATGGAGGTGTGTGAAGTGATAGAATGGAGGTGTGTGAAGTCATAGAATGGAGGTGTGTGAAGTCACAGAATGGAGGTGTGTGAAGTCAAACTGGTGGTGAGCTAAGTCAGAATGGAGTTGTGTGAAGTCACAGAATGTAGGTGTGTGAACTCAGAATGGAGGTGTGTGAAGTCATAGATGGATGTGTGTGAAGTCATAGTATGGAGGTGTGTAAAATCATAGAATGGAGTTTTGTGAAGTCACAGAATGGAGCTGTGTGAAGTCAGAATTGAGGTGTGTGAAGTCATAGAATGGAGGTGTGTGAAGTCAAAATGGAGTTGTGTGAAATCATACAATTGAGGTGTGTGAAGTCACAACGGAGGTGTGTGAAGTCATAGAATGGAGGTGCGTCAAGTCACAGAATGGAGGTGTGTGAAGTCATGGAATGGAGGTGTGTGAAGTCATAGAATGGAGGTGTGTGAAGTCACAGAATGGAGGTGTGTGAACTCAGAATGGAGGTGGGTGAAGTCACAGAACGGATGTGTGTGAAGTCGTAGAATGGAGGTGTGTGAAGTCACAGAATGGAGGTGTGTGAATTCAGAGAATGGAGGTGTGTGAAGTCATAGAATGGAGGTGTGTGAAGTCATAGAATGGAGGTGTCTGAAGTCATCGAATGGATTTTTGTGAAGTAAGAATGAAGGTGTGTGAAGTCATAGAATGGAGGTGTGTGACGTCAGAATTGAAGTGTGTGAAGTCATAGAATGGAGGTGTGTGAAGTCTGAATGGAGGTGTGTGAAGTCACAGAATGGAGGTGTGTCAACTCAGAATGGAGGTGTGTGAAGTCACAGAATGGAGGTGTGTGAAGTCATAGAATGGAGGTGTGTGAAGTCATAGAATGGAGGCGTGTGAAGTCACAGAATTGAGGTGTGTGAACACAGAATGGAGGTGTGTGAATCACAGAATGGAGGTGTGTGAAATCAGAATGGAGGTGGGTGAAGTCACAGAACGGATGTGTGTGAAGTCGTAGAATGGAGGTGTGTGAAGTCACGGAATGGAGGTGTATGAATTCAGAGAATGGAGGTGTGTGAAGTCACAGAATGGAGGTGTGTGAAGTCATAGAATGGAGGTGTGTGAAGTCATAGAATGGAGGTGTGTAAAAACATAGAATGGAGGGGTGTGAAGTCAGAGTGGAGGTGTGTGAAGTCACAGAATTGAGGTGTGTGAAGTCACAGAATAGAGGTGTGTGAAGGCAGAATCGAGGTGTGTGAAGTCACAGAAGGGAGGTGTGTGTAGTCACAGAATGGATGATTGTGAAGTAAGAGTGAAAGTGTTTGAAGTCATAGAATGGAGGTGTGTGAAGTCACAGAATGGAGGTGTGTGAAGGTATAGAATGGAGGTGTGTGAAGTCATAGAATTGAGGTGTGTGAAGTCATAGAATGGAGGTGTGTGAAGTCATAGAATGGAGGTGGTGAAGTCATAGAAAGGAGGTGTGGGAAGTCATAGAATGGAGGAGTGTGAAGTCATAGAGTGGAAGTGAGAGAAGTCACAGATTCGAGGTCTGTGAAGTCATAGAATGGAGGTGTGCGAAGTCATAGAATGGAGGTGTGTGAAGTCATGCAATGGAGGTGTGTGAAGTCACAATGGAGGTGTGTGAAATCATAGAATGGAGGTGTGTGAAGTCAAAAAATGGAGGTGTGTGAAGTCATAGAATGGAGGTGTGTGAAGTCATAGAATGGAGGTGTGTGAAGTCATGGAATGGAGGTGTGTGAAGTCAAAAATGGAGGTGTGTGAAGTCATAGAATGGAGGTGTGTGAAGTCATCGAATGGATTTTTGTGAAGTAAGAATGAAGGTGTGTGAAGTCATAGAATGCAGGTGTGTGACGTCACCTAATGGAGTTGTGTGAAGTCATAGAATGGAGCTGTGTGAAGACAGATCGGAGGTGTGTGAAGTCACAGAATGGAGGTGTGTCAACTCAGAATGGAGGTGTGTGAACTCACAGAATGGAGGTGTGTGAAGTCATAGAATGGAGGTGTGTGAAGTCAGAATGGAGGTGTGTGAATCACAGAATGGAGGTGTGTGATATCAAAATGGAGGTGAGTGAAGTCACAGAATGGATGTGTTTGAACTCCTAGAATGGAGGTGTGTGAAGTCACAGAATGGAGGTGTGTAAATTCAGAGATTGGAGGTGTGTGAAGTCATAGAATGGAGGTGTGTGAAGTGATAGAATGGAGGTATGTGAAGTCATAGAATGGAGGTGTGTGAAGTCACAGAATGGAGGTGTGTGAAGTCAAACTGGTGGTGAGGTAAGTCAGAATGGAGTTGTGTGAAGTCACAGAATGTAGGTGTGTGAACTCAGAATGGAGGTGTGTGAAGTCATAGATGGATGTGTGTGAAGTCATAGTATGGAGGTGTGTAAAATCATAGAATGGAGTTTTGTGAAGTCACAGAATGGAGCTGTGTGAAGTCAGAATTGAGGTGTGTGAAGTCATAGAATGGAGGTGTGTGAAGTCAAAATGGAGTTGTGTGAAATCATACAATTGAGGTGTGTGAAGTCACAATGGAGGTGTGTGAAGTCATAGAATGGAGGTGCGTCAAGTCACAGAATGGAGGTGTGTGAAGTCATGGAATGGAGGTGTGTGAAGTCATAGAATGGAGGTGTGTGAAGTCACAGAATGGAGGTGTGTGAACTCAGAATGGAGGTGGGTGAAGTCACAGAACGGATGTGTGTGAAGTCGTAGAATGGAGGTGTGTGAAGTCACAGAATGGAGGTGTGTCAACTCAGAATGGAGGTGTGTGAAGTCACAGAATGGAGGTGTGTGAAGTCATAGAATGGAGGTGTGTGAAGTCACAGAATGGAGGTGTGTCAACTCAGAATGGAGGTGTGTGAAGTCACAGAATGGAGGTGTGTGAAGTCATAGAATGGAGGTGTGTGAAGTCACAGAATGGAGGTGTGTCAACTCAGAATGGAGGTGTGTGAAGTCACAGAATGGAGGTGTGTGAAGTCATAGAATGGAGGTGTGTGAAGTCAGAATGGAGATGTGTGAAGTCACAGAATTGAGGTGTGTGAACACAGAATGGAGGTGTGTGAATCACAGAATGGAGGTGTGTGAAATCAGAATGGAGGTGGGTGAAGTCACAGAATGGATGTGTTTGAACTCGTAGAATGGAGGTGTGTGAAGTCCCAGAATGGAGGTGTGTGAATTCAGAGAATGGAGGTGTATGAAGTCATAGAATGGAGGTGTGTGAAGTGATAGAATGGAGGTGTGTGAAGTCATAGAATGGAGGTGTGTGAAGTCACAGAATGGAGGTGTGTGAAGTCAAACTGGTGGTGAGGTAAGTCAGAATGGAGTTGTGTGAAGTCACAGAATGTAGGTGTGTGAACTCAGAATGGAGGTGTGTGAAGTCATAGATGGAGGTGTGTGAAGTCATAGTATGGAGATGTGTAAAATCATAGAATGGAGTTTTGTGAAGTCACAGAATGGAGCTGTGTGAAGTCAGAATTGAGGTGTGTGAAGTCATAGAATGGAGGTGTGTGAAGTCAAAATGGAGTTGTGTGAAATCATAGAATCGAGGTGTGTGAAGTCACAATGGAGGTGTGTGAAGTCATAGAATGGAGGTGCGTCAAGTCACAGAATGGAGGTGTGTGAAGTCATGGAATGGAGGTGTGTGAAGTCATAGAATGGAGGTGTGTGAAGTCACAGAATGGAGGTGTGTGAACTCAGAATGGAGGTGGGTGAAGTCACAGAATGGATGTGTGTGAAGTCGTAGAATGGAGGTGTGTGAAGTAACAGAATGGAGGTGTGTGAATTTAGAGAATGGAGGTGTGTGAAGTCATAGAATGGAGGTGTGTGAAGTCATAGAATGGAGGTGTCTGAAGTCATCGAATGGATTTTTGTGAAGTAAGAATGAAGGTGTGTGAAGTCATGGAATGGAGGTGTGTGACGTCACAATTGAAGTGTGTGAAGTCATAGAATGGAGGTGTGTGAAGTCTGAATGGAGGTGTGTGAAGTCACAGAATGGAGGTGTGTCAACACAGAATAGAGGTGTGTGAAGTCACAGAATGGAGGTGTGTGAAGTCATAGAATGGAGGTGTGTGAAGTCATAGAATGGAGGTGTGTGAAGACAGAATGGAGGTGTGTGAAGTCAGAGAATTGAGGTGTGTGAACACAGAATGGAGGTGTGTGAATCACAGAATGGAGGTGTGTGAAATCAGAATGGATGTGGGTGAAGTCACAGAACGGATGTGTGTGAAGTCGTAGAATGGAGGTGTGTGAAGTCACAGAATGGAGGTGTATGAATTCAGAGAATGGAGGTGTGTGAAGTCACAGAATGGAGGTGTGTGAAGTCATAGAATGGAGGTGTGTGAAGTCATAGAATGGAGGTGTGTGAAGTCACAGAATGAAGGTGTGTGACGTCAAACAATGGTGGTGAGGTAAGTCAGAATGGAGGTGTGTGAAGTCACAGAATGGAGGTGTGTGAACTCAGAATGGAGGTGTGTGAAGTCATAGATGGAGATATGTGAAGTCATAGTATGGAGGTGTGTGAAATCATAGAATGAAGTTTGTGAAGTCACAGAATGGAGCTGTGTGAATTCAGAATGGAGGTGTGTGAAGTCATATAATGAAGGTGTGTGAAGTCAGAATGGAGGTGTGTCAAGTCACAGAATGGAGGTGTGTGAAATCATATAATGGAGGTGTGTGAAGTTATAGAATGGAAGTGTTTGAAGTCACAGAATGGAGGTGTGTGAAGTCAGAATGGAGGTGTGTGTAGTCATAGAATGGAGGTGTGTGAAGTCAGAGAATGGAGCTGTGTGAAGTCAGAATGGAGTTGTGTGAAGCCAGAATGGAGGTGTGTGAAGTCACAGAATGGAGGTGTGTGAAGTCATAGAATGGAGGTGTGTAAAAACATAGAATGGAGGGGTGTGAAGTCAGAGTGGAGGTGTGTGAAATCACAGAATTGAGGTGTGTGAAGTCACAGAATAGAGGTGTGTGAAGGCAGAATCGAGGTGTGTGAAGTCACAGAAGGGAGGTGTGTGTAGTCACAGAATGGATGATTGTGAAGTAAGAGTGAAAGTGTTTGAAGTCATAGAATGGAGGTGTGTGAAGTCACAGAATGGAGGTGTGTGAAGGTATAGAATGGAGGTGTGTGAAGTCATAGAATTGAGGTGTGTGAAGTCATAGAATGGAGGTGTGTGAAGTCATAGAATGGAGGTGGTGAAGTCATAGAAAGGAGGTGTGGGAAGTCATAGAATGGAGGAGTGTGAAGTCATAGAGTGGAAGTGAGAGAAGTCACAGATTCGAGGTCTGTGAAGTCATAGAATGGAGGTGTGCGAAGTCATAGAATGGAGGTGTGTGAAGTCATGCAATGGAGGTGTGTGAAGTCACAATGGAGGTGTGTGAAATCATAGAATGGAGGTGTGTGAAGTCAAAAAATGGAGGTGTGTGAAGTCATAGAATGGAGGTGTGTGAAGTCATAGAATGGAGGTGTGTGAAGTCATGGAATGGAGGTGTGTGAAGTCAAAAAATGGAGGTGTGTGAAGTCATAGAATGGAGGTGTGTGAAGTCATCGAAAGGATTTTTGTGAAGTAAGAATGAAGGTGTGTGAAGTCATAGAATGCAGGTGTGTGACGTCACCTAATGGAGTTGTGTGAAGTCATAGAATGGAGCTGTGTGAAGACAGATCGGAGGTGTGTGAAGTCAAAGAATGGAGGTGTGTCAACTCAGAATGGAGGTGTGTGAACTCACAGAATGGAGGTGTGTGAAGTCATAGAATGGAGGTGTGTGAAGTCAGAATGGAGGTGTGTGAATCACAGAATGGAGGTGTGTGATATCAAAATGGAGGTGGGTGAAGTCACAGAATGGATGTGTTTGAACTCCTAGAATGGAGGTGTGTGAAGTCACAGAATGGAGGTGTGTGAATTCAGAGATTGGAGGTGTGTGAAGTCATAGAATGGAGGTGTGTGAAGTGATAGAATGGAGGTGTGTGAAGTCATAGAATGGAGGTGTGTGAAGTCACAGAATGGAGGTGTGTGAAGTCAAACTGGTGGTGAGGTAAGTCAGAATGGAGTTGTGTGAAGTCACAGAATGTAGGTGTGTGAACTCAGAATGGAGGTGTGTGAAGTCATAGATGGATGTGTGTGAAGTCATAGTATGGAGGTGTGTAAAATCATAGAATGGAGTTTTGTGAAGTCACAGAATGGAGCTGTGTGAAGTCAGAATTGAGGTGTGTGAAGTCATAGAATGGAGGTGTGTGAAGTCAAAATGGAGTTGTGTGAAATCATACAATTGAGGTGTGTGAAGTCACAATGGAGGTGTATGAAGTCATAGAATGGAGGTGCGTCAAGTCACAGAATGGAGGTGTGTGAAGTCATGGAATGGAGGTGTGTGAAGTCATAGAATGGAGGTGTGTGAAGTCACAGAATGGAGGTGTGTGAACTCAGAATGGAGGTGGGTGAAGTCACAGAACGGATGTGTGTGAAGTCGTAGAATGGAGGTGTGTGAAGTCACAGAATGGAGGTGTGTGAATTCAGAGAATGGAGGTGTGTGAAGTCATAGAATGGAGGTGTGTGAAGTCATAGAATGGAGGTGTCTGAAGTCATCGAATGGATTTTTGTGAAGTAAGAATGAAGGTGTGTGAAGTCATAGAATGGAGGTGTGTGACGTCAGAATTGAAGTGTGTGAAGTCATAGAATGGAGGTGTGTCAACTCAGAATGGAGGTGTGTGAAGTCACAGAATGGAGGTGTGTGAAGTCATAGAATGGAGGTGTCTGAAGTCATCGAATGGATTTTTGTGAAGTAAGAATGAAGGTGTGTGAAGTCATAGAATGGAGGTGTGTGACGTCAGAATTGAAGTGTGTGAAGTCATAGAATGGAGGTGTGTCAACTCAGAATGGAGGTGTGTGAAGTCACAGAATGGAGGTGTGTGAAGTCATAGAATGGAGGTGTGTGAAGTCATAGAATGGAGGCGTGTGAAGTCACAGAATTGAGGTGTGTGAACACAGAATGGAGGTGTGTGAATCACAGAATGGAGGTGTGTGAAATCAGAATGGAGGTGGGTGAAGTCACAGAACGGATGTGTGTGAAGTCGTAGAATGGAGGTGTGTGAAGTCACGGAATGGAGGTGTATGAATTCAGAGAATGGAGGTGTGTGAAGTCACAGAATGGAGGTGTGTGAAGTCATAGAATGGAGGTGTGTGAAGTCATAGAATGGAGGTGTGTGAAGTCACAGAATGAAGGTGTGTGAAGTCAGAATGGAGGTGTGTGAAGTCATAGATGGAGGTATGTGAAGTCATAGTATGGAGGTGTGTGAAATCATAGAATGGAGTTTGTGAAATCACAGAATGGAGCTGTGTGAAGTCAGATTGGAGGTGTGTGAAGTCAAAAAGGTGGTGTGTGAAATCACAGAATCGAGGTGTGTGAAGTCACAATGGAGGTGTGTGAAGTCATAGAATGGAGGTGCGTCAAGTCACAGAATGGAGGTGTTTGAAGTCATGGAATGGAGGTGTGTGAAATCATAGAATGGAGGTTTGTGAAGTCACAGAATGGAAGTGTGTGAACTCAGAATGGAGGTGGGTGAAATCACAGAACGGATGTGTGTGAAGTCGTAGAATGTAGGTGTGTGAAGTCACAGAATGGAGGTGTGTGAATTCCGAGATTGGAGGTGTGTGAAGTCATAGAATGGAGGTGTGTGAAGTAATAGAATGGAGGTGTGTGAAGTCATAGATGGAGGTGTGTGAAGTCATAGAAAGAAGGTGTGGGAAGTCATAGAATGGAGGAGTGTGAAGTCATAGAGTGGAAGTCAGTGAAGTCACAGATTCGAGGTCTGTGAAGTCATAGAATGGAGGTGTGTGAACTCATAGAATGGAGGTGTGTGACGTCACAATGGAAGTGTGTGAAGTCATAGAATGGAGGTGTGTGAAGTCACAGAATGGAGGTGTGTCAACTCAGAATGGAGGTGTGTGAAGTCACAGAATGGAGGTGTGTGAAGTCATAGAATGGAGGTGTGTGAAGTCAGAATGGAGGTGTGTGAAGTCACAGAATTGAGGTGTGTGAACACAGAATGGAGGTGTGTGAATCACAGAATGGACGTGTGTGAAATCAGAATGGAGGTGGGTGAAGTCACAGAATGGATGTGTTTGAACTCGTAGAATGGAGGTGTGTGAAGTCACAGAATACAGGTGTGTGAAGGCAGAATCGAGGTGTGTGAAGTCACAGAAGGGAGGTGTGTGTAGTCACAGAATGGGTGATTGTGAAGTAAGAGTGAAAGTGTTTGAAGTCATAGAATGGAGGTGTGTGAAGTCACAGAATGGAGGTGTGTGAAGGTATAGAATGGAGGTGTGTGAAGTCATAGAACTGAGGTGTGTGAAGTCATAGAATGGAGGTGGGTGAAGTCACAGAATGGAGGTTATGAAGTCATAGAAAGGAGGGGTGGGAAGTCATAGAATGGAGGAGTGTGAAGTCATAGAGTGGAAGTGAGAGAAGTCACAGATTCGAGGTCTGTGAAGTCATAGAATGGAGGTGTGCGAAGTCATAGAATGGAGGTGTGTGAAGACAGAATGGAGGTGTGTGAAATCATAGAATGGAGTTTGTGAAATCACAGAATGGAGCTGTGTGAAGTCAGATTGGAGGTGTGTGAAGTCAAAAAGGTGGTGTGTGAAATCACAGAATCGAGGTGTGTGAAGTCACAATGGAGGTGTGTGAAGTCATAGAATGGAGGTGCGTCAAGTCACAGAATGGAGGTGTTTGAAGTCATGGAATGGAGGTGTGTGAAATCATAGAATGGAGGTTTGTGAAGTCACAGAATGGAAGTGTGTGAACTCAGAATGGAGGTGGGTGAAATCACAGAACGGATGTGTGTGAAGTCGTAGAATGTAGGTGTGTGAAGTCACAGAATGGAGGTGTGTGAATTCCGAGATTGGAGGTGTGTGAAGTCATAGAATGGAGGTGTGTGAAGTAATAGAATGGAGGTGTGTGAAGTCATAGATGGAGGTGTGTGAAGTCATAGTATGGAGGTGTGTGAAATCATAGAATGGAGTTTTGTGAAGTCACAGAATGGAGCTGTGTGAATTCAGAATGGAGGTGTGTGAAGTCATAGAATGGAGGCGTGTGAAGTCATAGATGGAGGTGTGTGAAGTAACAGAATGGAGGTGGTGAAGTCATAGAAAGAAGGTGTGGGAAGTCATAGAATGGAGGAGTGTGAAGTCATAGAGTGGAAGTCAGTGAAGTCACAGATTCGAGGTCTGTGAAGTCATAGAATGGAGGTGTGTGAACTCATAGAATGGAGGTGTGTGACGTCACAATGGAAGTGTGTGAAGTCATAGAATGGAGGTGTGTGAAGTCACAGAATGGAGGTGTGTCAACTCAGAATGGAGGTGTGTGAAGTCACAGAATGGAGGTGTGTGAAGTCATAGAATGGAGGTGTGTGAAGTCAGAATGGAGGTGTGTGAAGTCACAGAATTGAGGTGTGTGAACACAGAATGGAGGTGTGTGAATCACAGAATGGAGGTGTGTGAAATCAGAATGGAGGTGGGTGAAGTCACAGAATGGATGTGTTTGAACTCGTAGAATGGAGGTGTGTGAAGTCACAGAATAGAGGTGTGTGAAGGCAGAATCGAGGTGTGTGAAGTCACAGAAGGGAGGTGTGTGTAGTCACAGAATGGGTGATTGTGAAGTAAGAGTGAAAGTGTTTGAAGTCATAGAATGGAGGTGTGTGAAGTCACAGAATGGAGGTGTGTGAAGGTATAGAATGGAGGTGTGTGAAGTCATAGAACTGAGGTGTGTGAAGTCATAGAATGGAGGTGGGTGAAGTCACAGAATGGAGGTTATGAAGTCATAGAAAGGAGGGGTGGGAAGTCATAGAATGGAGGAGTGTGAAGTCATAGAGTGGAAGTGAGAGAAGTCACAGATTCGAGGTCTGTGAAGTCATAGAATGGAGGTGTGCGAAGTCATAGAATGGAGGTGTGTGAAGACAGAATGGAGGTGTGTGAAGTCAGAGAATTGAGGTGTGTGAACACAGAATGGAGGTGTGTGAATCACAGAATGGAGGTGTGTGAAATCAGAATGGATGTGGGTGAAGTCACAGAACGGATGTGTGTGAAGTCGTAGAATGGAGGTGTGTGAAGTCACAGAATGGAGGTGTATGAATTCAGAGAATGGAGGTGTGTGAAGTCACAGAATGGAGGTGTGTGAAGTCATAGAATGGAGGTGTGTGAAGTCATAGAATGGAGGTGTGTGAAGTCACAGAATGAAGGTGTGTGACGTCAAACAATGGTGGTGAGGTAAGTCAGAATGGAGGTGTGTGAAGTCACAGAATGGAGGTGTGTGAACTCAGAATGGAGGTGTGTGAAGTCATAGATGGAGGTATGTGAAGTCATAGTATGGAGGTGTGTGAAATCATAGAATGAAGTTTGTGAAGTCACAGAATGGAGCTGTGTGAATTCAGAATGGAGGTGTGTGAAGTCATATAATGAAGGTGTGTGAAGTCAGAATGGAGGTGTGTCAAGTCACAGAATGGAGGTGTGTGAAATCATATAATGGAGGTGTGTGAAGTTATAGAATGGAAGTGTTTGAAGTCACAGAATGGAGGTGTGTGAAGTCAGAATGGAGGTGTGTGTAGTCATAGAATGGAGGTGTGTGAAGTCAGAGAATGGAGCTGTGTGAAGTCAGAATGGAGTTGTGTGAAGCCAGAATGGAGGTGTGTGAAGTCACAAAATGGAGGTGTGTGAAGTCATAGAATGGAGGTGTGTAAAAACATAGAATGGAGGGGTGTGAAGTCAGAGTGGAGGTGTGTGAAATCACAGAATTGAGGTGTGTGAAGTCACAGAATAGAGGTGTGTGAAGGCAGAATCGAGGTGTGTGAAGTCACAGAAGGGAGGTGTGTGTAGTCACAGAATGGATGATTGTGAAGTAAGAGTGAAAGTGTTTGAAGTCATAGAATGGAGGTGTGTGAAGTCACAGAATGGAGGTGTGTGAAGGTATAGAATGGAGGTGTGTGAAGTCATAGAATTGAGGTGTGTGAAGTCATAGAATGGAGGTGTGTGAAGTCATAGAATGGAGGTGGTGAAGTCATAGAAAGGAGGTGTGGGAAGTCATAGAATGGAGGAGTGTGAAGTCATAGAGTGGAAGTGAGAGAAGTCACAGATTCGAGGTCTGTGAAGTCATAGAATGGAGGTGTGCGAAGTCATAGAATGGAGGTGTGTGAAGTCATGCAATGGAGGTGTGTGAAGTCACAATGGAGGTGTGTGAAATCATAGAATGGAGGTGTGTGAAGTCAAAAAATGGAGGTGTGTGAAGTCATAGAATGGAGGTGTGTGAAGTCATAGAATGGAGGTGTGTGAAGTCATGGAATGGAGGTGTGTGAAGTCAAAAAATGGAGGTGTGTGAAGTCATAGAATGGAGGTGTGTGAAGTCATCGAAAGGATTTTTGTGAAGTAAGAATGAAGGTGTGTGAAGTCATAGAATGCAGGTGTGTGACGTCACCTAATGGAGTTGTGTGAAGTCATAGAATGGAGCTGTGTGAAGACAGATCGGAGGTGTGTGAAGTCACAGAATGGAGGTGTGTCAACTCAGAATGGAGGTGTGTGAACTCACAGAATGGAGGTGTGTGAAGTCATAGAATGGAGGTGTGTGAAGTCAGAATGGAGGTGTGTGAATCACAGAATGGAGGTGTGTGATATCAAAATGGAGGTGGGTGAAGTCACAGAATGGATGTGTTTGAACTCCTAGAATGGAGGTGTGTGAAGTCACAGAATGGAGGTGTGTGAATTCAGAGATTGGAGGTGTGTGAAGTCATAGAATGGAGGTGTGTGAAGTGATAGAATGGAGGTGTGTGAAGTCATAGAATGGAGGTGTGTGAAGTCACAGAATGGAGGTGTGTGAAGTCAAACTGGTGGTGAGGTAAGTCAGAATGGAGTTGTGTGAAGTCACAGAATGTAGGTGTGTGAACTCAGAATGGAGGTGTGTGAAGTCATAGATGGATGTGTGTGAAGTCATAGTATGGAGGTGTGTAAAATCATAGAATGGAGTTTTGTGAAGTCACAGAATGGAGCTGTGTGAAGTCAGAATTGAGGTGTGTGAAGTCATAGAATGGAGGTGTGTGAAGTCAAAATGGAGTTGTGTGAAATCATACAATTGAGGTGTGTGAAGTCACAATGGAGGTGTATGAAGTCATAGAATGGAGGTGCGTCAAGTCACAGAATGGAGGTGTGTGAAGTCATGGAATGGAGGTGTGTGAAGTCATAGAATGGAGGTGTGTGAAGTCACAGAATGGAGGTGTGTGAACTCAGAATGGAGGTGGGTGAAGTCACAGAACGGATGTGTGTGAAGTCGTAGAATGGAGGTGTGTGAAGTCACAGAATGGAGGTGTGTGAATTCAGAGAATGGAGGTGTGTGAAGTCATAGAATGGAGGTGTGTGAAGTCATAGAATGGAGGTGTCTGAAGTCATCGAATGGATTTTTGTGAAGTAAGAATGAAGGTGTGTGAAGTCATAGAATGGAGGTGTGTGACGTCAGAATTGAAGTGTGTGAAGTCATAGAATGGAGGTGTGTCAACTCAGAATGGAGGTGTGTGAAGTCACAGAATGGAGGTGTGTGAAGTCATAGAATGGAGGTGTCTGAAGTCATCGAATGGATTTTTGTGAAGTAAGAATGAAGGTGTGTGAAGTCATAGAATGGAGGTGTGTGACGTCAGAATTGAAGTGTGTGAAGTCATAGAATGGAGGTGTGTCAACTCAGAATGGAGGTGTGTGAAGTCACAGAATGGAGGTGTGTGAAGTCATAGAATGGAGGTGTGTGAAGTCATAGAATGGAGGCGTGTGAAGTCACAGAATTGAGGTGTGTGAACACAGAATGGAGGTGTGTGAAGACAGAATGGAGGTGTGTGAAGTCAGAGAATTGAGATGTGTGAACACAGAATGGAGGTGTGTGAATCACAGAATGGAGGTGTGTGAAATCAGAATGGATGTGGGTGAAGTCACAGAACGGATGTGTGTGAAGTCGTAGAATGGAGGTGTGTGAAGTCACAGAATGGAGGTGTATGAATTCAGAGAATGGAGGTGTGTGAAGTCACAGAATGGAGGTGTGTGAAGTCATAGAATGGAGGTGTGTGAAGTCATAGAATGGAGGTGTGTGAAGTCACAGAATGAAGGTGTGTGACGTCAAACAATGGTGGTGAGGTAAGTCAGAATGGAGGTGTGTGAAGTCACAGAATGGAGGTGTGTGAACTCAGAATGGAGGTGTGTGAAGTCATAGATGGAGGTATGTGAAGTCATAGTATGGAGGTGTGTGAAATCATAGAATGAAGTTTGTGAAGTCACAGAATGGAGCTGTGTGAATTCAGAATGGAGGTGTGTGAAGTCATATAATGAAGGTGTGTGAAGTCAGAATGGAGGTGTGTCAAGTCACAGAATGGAGGTGTGTGAAATTATATAATGGAGGTGTGTGAAGTTATAGAATGGAAGTGTTTGAAGTCACAGAATGGAGGTGTGTGAAGTCAGAATGGAGGTGTGTGTAGTCATAGAATGGAGGTGTGTGAAGTCAGAGAATGGAGCTGTGTGAAGTCAGAATGGAGTTGTGTGAAGCCAGAATGGAGGTGTGTGAAGTCACAGAATGGAGGTGTGTGAAGTCATAGAATGGAGGTGTGTAAAAACATAGAATGGAGGGGTGTGAAGTCAGAGTGGAGGTGTGTGAAATCACAGAATTGAGGTGTGTGAAGTCACAGAATAGAGGTGTGTGAAGGCAGAATCGAGGTGTGTGAAGTCACAGAAGGGAGGTGTGTGTAGTCACAGAATGGATGATTGTGAAGTAAGAGTGAAAGTGTTTGAAGTCATAGAATGGAGGTGTGTGAAGTCACAGAATGGAGGTGTGTGAAGGTATAGAATGGAGGTGTGTGAAGTCATAGAATTGAGGTGTGTGAAGTCATAGAATGGAGGTGTGTGAAGTCATAGAATGGAGGTGGTGAAGTCATAGAAAGGAGGTGTGGGAAGTCATAGAATGGAGGAGTGTGAAGTCATAGAGTGGAAGTGAGAGAAGTCACAGATTCGAGGTCTGTGAAGTCATAGAATGGAGGTGTGCGAAGTCATAGAATGGAGGTGTGTGAAGTCATGCAATGGAGGTGTGTGAAGTCACAATGGAGGTGTGTGAAATCATAGAATGGAGGTGTGTGAAGTCAAAAAATGGAGGTGTGTGAAGTCATAGAATGGAGGTGCGTCAAGTCACAGAATGGAGGTGTGTGAAGTCATGGAATGGAGGTGTGTGAAGTCATAGAATGGAGGTGTGTGAAGTCACAGAATGGAGGTGTGTGAACTCAGAATGGAGGTGGGTGAAGTCACAGAACGGATGTGTGTGAAGTCGTAGAATGGAGGTGTGTGAAGTCACAGAATGGAGGTGTGTGAATTCAGAGAATGGAGGTGTGTGAAGTCATAGAATGGAGGTGTGTGAAGTCATAGAATGGAGGTGTCTGAAGTCATCGAATGGATTTTTGTGAAGTAAGAATGAAGGTGTGTGAAGTCATAGAATGGAGGTGTGTGACGTCAGAATTGAAGTGTGTGAAGTCATAGAATGGAGGTGTGTGAAGTCTGAATGGAGGTGTGTGAAGTCACAGAATGGAGGTGTGTCAACTCAGAATGGAGGTGTGTGAAGTCACAGAATGGAGGTGTGTGAAGTCATAGAATGGAGGTGTGTGAAGTCATAGAATGGAGGCGTGTGAAGTCACAGAATTGAGGTGTGTGAACACAGAATGGAGGTGTGTGAATCACAGAATGGAGGTGTGTGAAATCAGAATGGAGGTGGGTGAAGTCACAGAACGGATGTGTGTGAAGTCGTAGAATGGAGGTGTGTGAAGTCACGGAATGGAGGTGTATGAATTCAGAGAATGGAGGTGTGTGAAGTCACAGAATGGAGGTGTGTGAAGTCATAGAATGGAGGTGTGTGAAGTCATAGAATGGAGGTGTGTGAAGTCACAGAATGAAGGTGTGTGAAGTCAGAATGGAGGTGTGTGAAGTCATAGATGGAGGTATGTGAAGTCATAGTATGGAGGTGTGTGAAATCATAGAATGGAGTTTGTGAAGTCACAGAATGGAGCTGTGTGAAGTCAGAATGGAGGTGTGTGAAGTCAAAAAGGTGGTGTGTGAAATCACAGAATCGAGGTGTGTGAAGTCACAATGGAGGTGTGTGAAGTCATAGAATGGAGGTGCGTCAAGTCACAGAATGGAGGTGTTTGAAGTCATGGAATGGAGGTGTGTGAAATCATAGAATGGAGGTTTGTGAAGTCACAGAATGGAAGTGTGTGAACTCAAAATGGAGGTTGGTGAAATCACAGAACGGATGTGTGTGAAGTCGTAGAATGTAGGTGTGTGAAGTCACAGAATGGAGGTGTGTGAATTCCGAGATTGGAGGTGTGTGAAGTCATAGAATGGAGGTGTGTGAAGTAATAGAATGGAGGTGTGTGAAGTCATAGATGGAGGTGTGTGAAGTCATAGTATGGAGGTGTGTGAAATCATAGAATGGAGTTTTGTGAAGTCACAGAATGGAGCTGTGTGAATTCAGAATGGAGGTGTGTGAAGTCATAGAATGGAGGCGTGTGAAGTCATAGATGGAGGTGTGTGAAGTAACAGAATGGAGGTGGTGAAGTCATAGAAAGGAGGTGTGGGAAGTCATAGAATGGAGGAGTGTGAAGTCATAGAGTGGAAGTCAGTGAAGTCACAGATTCGAGGTCTGTGAAGTCATAGAATGGAGGTGTGTGAACTCATAGAATGGAGGTGTGTGACGTCACAATGGAAGTGTGTGAAGTCATAGAATGGAGGTGTGTGAAGTCACAGAATGGAGGTGTGTCAACTCAGAATGGAGGTGTGTGAAGTCACAGAATGGAGGTGTGTGAAGTCATAGAATGGAGGTGTGTGAAGTCAGAATGGAGGTGTGTGAAGTCACAGAATTGAGGTGTGTGAACACAGAATGGAGGTGTGTGAATCACAGAATGGAGGTGTGTGAAATCAGAATGGAGGTGGGTGAAGTCACAGAATGGATGTGTTTGAACTCGTAGAATGGAGGTGTGTGAAGTCACAGAATAGAGGTGTGTGAAGGCAGAATCGAGGTGTGTGAAGTCACAGAAGGGAGGTGTGTGTAGTCACAGAATGGGTGATTGTGAAGTAAGAGTGAAAGTGTTTGAAGTCATAGAATGGAGGTGTGTGAAGTCACAGAATGGAGGTGTGTGAAGGTATAGAATGGAGGTGTGTGAAGTCATAGAACTGAGGTGTGTGAAGTCATAGAATGGAGGTGTGTGAAGTCACAGAATGGAGGTTATGAAGTCATAGAAAGGAGGGGTGGGAAGTCATAGAATGGAGGAGTGTGAAGTCATAGAGTGGAAGTGAGAGAAGTCACAGATTCGAGGTCTGTGAAGTCATAGAATGGAGGTGTGCGAAGTCATAGAATGGAGGTGTGTGAAGTCATGTAATGGAGGTGTGTGAAGTCACAATGGAGGTGTGTGAAATCATAGAATGGAGGTGTGTGAAGTTAAAAAATGGAGGTGTGTGAAGTCATAGAATGGAGGTGTGTGAAGTCATAGAATGGAGGTGTGTGAAGTCATGGAATGGAGGTGTGTGAAGTCAAAAAATGGAGGTGTGTGAAGTCATAGAATGGAGGTGTGTGAAGTCATCGAATAGATTTTTGTGAAGTAAGAATGAATTGTGTGAAGTCATAGAATGGAGGTGTGTGACGTCACCTAATGGAGTTGTGTGAAGTCATAGAATGGAGGTGTGTGAAGTCAGAATGGAGGTGTGTGAAGTCACAGAATGGAGGTGTGTCAACTCAGAATGGAGGTGTGTGAAGTCACAGAATGGAGGTGTGTGAAGTCATAGAATGGAGGTGTGTGAAGTCAGAATGGAGGTGTGTGAAGTCACAGAATTGAGGTGTGTGAACACAGAATGGAGGTGTGTGAATCACAGAATGGAGGTGTGTGAAATCAGAATGGAGGTGGGTGAAGTCACAGAATGGATGTGTTTGAACTCGTAGAATGGAGGTGTGTGAAGTCCCAGAATGGAGGTGTGTGAATTCAGAGAATGGAGGTGTATGAAGTCATAGAATGGAGGTGTGTGAAGTGATAGAATGGAGGTGTGTGAAGTCTTAGAATGGAGGTGTGTGAAGTCACAGAATGGAGGTGTGTGAAGTCAAACTGGTGGTGAGGTAATCAGAATGGAGTTGTGTGAAGTCACAGAATGTAGGTGTGTGAACTCAGAATGGAGGTGTGTGAAGTCATAGATGGAGGTGTGTGAAGTCATAGAATGGAGGTGCGTGAAGTCACAGAATGGAGGTATGTGAAGTCATGGATGGAGGTGTGTGAAATCATAGAATGGAGGTGTGTGAAGTCACAGAATGGAGGTGTGTGAACTCAGAATGGAGGTGGGTGAAGTCACAGAACGGATGTATGTGAAGTCGTAGAATGGAGTTGTGTGAAGTCCCAGAATGGAGGTGTGTGAATTCAGAGAATGGAGGTGTGTGAAGTCATAGAATGGAGGTGTGTGACGTCAGAATTGAAGTGTGTGAAGTCATAGAATGGAGGTGTGTGAAGTCTGAATGGAGGTGTGTGAAGTCACAGAATGGAGGTGTGTCAACTCAGAATGGAGGTGTGTGACGTCACAGAACGGAGGTGTGTGAAGTCATAGAATGGAGGTGTGTGAAGTCAGAATGGAGGTGTGTGAAGTCACAGAATTGAGGTGTGTGAACACAGAATGGAGGTGTGTGAATCACAGAATGGAGGTGTGTGAAATCAGAATGGAGGTGGGTGAAGTCACAGAACGGATGTGTGTGAAGTCGTAGAATGGAGGTGTGTGAAGTCACAGAATGGAGCTGTGTGAAGTCAGAATGGAGGTGTGTGAAGTCATAGAATGGAGGTGTGTGAAGTCATAGATGGAGGTGTGTGAAGTAACAGAATGGAGTTGGTGAAGTCATAGAAAGGAGGTGTCGGAAGTCATAGAATGGAGCAGTGTGAAGTCATAGAGTGGAAGTCAGTGAAGTCAGAGATTCGAGGTCTGTGAAGTCATAGAATGGAGGTGTGTGAAGTCACAGAATGGAAGTGTGTGAACTCAGAATGGAGGTGGGTGAAATCACAGAACGGATGTGTGTGAAGTCGTAGAATGGAGGTGTGTGAAGTCACAGAATGGAGCTGTGTGAAGTCAGAATGGAGGTGTGTGAAGTCATAGAATGGAGGTGTGTGAAGTCATAGATGGAGGTGTGTGAAGTAACAGAATGGAGTTGGTGAAGTCATAGAAAGGAGGTGTCGGAAGTCATAGAATGGAGCAGTGTGAAGTCATAGAGTGGAAGTCAGTGAAGTCAGAGATTCGAGGTCTGTGAACTCATAGAATGGAGGTGTGTGAACTCATAGAATGGAGGTGTGTGACGTCACAATGGAAGTGTGTGAAGTCATAGAATGGAGGTGTGTGAAGTCATAGATGGAGGTGTGTGACGTCACCTAATGGAGTTGTGTGAAGTCATAGAATGGAGCTGTGTGAAGTCAGAATGGAGGTGTGTGAAGTCACATAATGGAGGTGTGTCAACTCAGAATGGAGGTGTGTGAAGTCACAGAATGGAGGTGTGTGAAGTCATAGAATGGAGGTGTGTGAAGTCAGAATGGAGGTGTGTGAAGTCACAGAACTGAGGTGTGTGAACACAGAATGGAGGTGTGTGAATCACAGAATGGAGGTGTGTGAAATCAGAATGGAGGTGGGTGAAGTAACAGAATGGATGTGTTTGAACTCGAAGAATGGAGGTGTGTGAAGTCACAGAATGGAGGTGTGTGAATTCAGAGAATGGAGGTGTGCGAAGTCATAGAATGGAGGTGTGTGAAGTGATAGAATGGAGGTGTGTGAAGTCGTAGAATGGAGGTGTGTGAAGTCACAGAATGGAGGTGTGTGAAGTCAAACTGGTGCTGAGGTAAGTCAGAATGGAGTTGTGTGAAGTCATAGAATGTAGGTGTGTGAACTCACAATGGAGGTGTGTGAAGTCATAGATGGAGGTGTGTGAAGTCATAGTATGGAGGTGTGTAAAATCATAGAATGGAGTTTTGTGAAGTCAGAGAATGGAGCTGTGTGAAGTCAGAATTGAGGTGTGTGAAGTCATAGAATGGAGGTGTGTGAAGTCAAAATGGAGTTGTGTGAAATCATAGAATCGAGGTGTGTGAAGTCACAATGGAGGTGTGTGAAGTCATATAATGGAGGTGCGTGAAGTCACAGAATGGAGGTGTGTGAAGTCATGGAATGGAGGTGGGTGAAGTCATAGAATGGAGGTGTGTGAAGTCACAGAATGGAGGTGTGTGAACTCAGAATGGAGGTGGGTGAAGTCACAGAACGGATGTGTGTGAAGTCGTAGAATGGAGGTGTGTGAAGTCACAGAATGGAGGTGTGTGAATTCAGAGAATGGAAGTGTGTGAAGTCATAGAATGGAGGTGTGTGAAGTCATAGAATGGAGGTGTCTGAAGTCATCGAATGGATTTTTGTGAAGTAAGAATGAAGGTGTGTGAAGTCATAGAATGGAGGTGTGTGACGTCACAATTGAAGTGTGTGAAGTCATAGAATGGAGGTGTGTGAAGTCAGAATGGAGGTGTGTGAAGTCACAGAATGGAGGTGTGTCAACTCAGAATGGAGGTGTGTGAAGTCACAGAATGGAGGTGTGTGAAGTCATAGAATGGAGGTGTGTGAAGTCATAGATGGAGGTGTGTGAAGTCAGAATGGAGGTGTGTGAAGTCACAGAATTGAGGTGTGTGAACACAGAATGGAGGTGTGTGAATCACAGAATGGAGGTGTGTGAAATCAGAATGGAGGTGGGTGAAGTCACAGAATGGAGGTGTGTGAAGTCATAGAATGGAGGTGTGTGAAGTCATAGAATGGAGGTGTGTGAAGTCAGAGAATGGAGGTGTGTGAAGTCAAACAATGTTGGTGAGGTAAGTCAGAATGGAGGTGTGTGAAGTCACAGAATGTAGGTGTGTGAACTCAGAATGGAGATGTGTGAAGTCATAGATGGAGGTGTGTGAAGTCATAGTATGGAGATGTGTGAAATCATAGAATGGAGTTTGTGAAGTCACAGAATGGAGCTGTGTGAAGTCAGAATGGAGGTGTGTGAAGTCATAGAATGGAGGTGTGTGAAGTCAAAATGGAGGTGTGTGAAATCATAGAATCGAGGTGTGTGAAGTCACAATGGAGGTGTGTGAAGTCATAGAATGGAGGTGCGTGAAGTCACAGAATGGAGGTGTTTGAAGTCATTGAATGGAGGTGTGTGAAATCATAGAATGGAGGTTTGTGAAGTCACAGAAGGGAAGTGTGTGAACTCAGAATGGAGGTGGGTGAAATCACAGAACGGATCTGTGTGAAGTCGTAGAATGGATGTGGGTGAAGTCACAGAATGGAGGTGTGTGAAGTCATAGAATGGAGGTGTGTGAAGTCATAGAATGGAAGTGTGTGAATTCATAGATGGAGGTGTGTGAAGTCATAGTATGGAGGTGTGTGAAATCATAGAATGGAGGTGTGTGAATTCAGAGAATGGAGGTGTGTGAAGTCATAGAATGGAGGTGTGTGAAGTCACAGAATGGAGCTGTGTGAAGTCAGAATGGAGGTGTGTGAAGTCATAGAATGGAGGTGTGTGAAGTCATAGTTGGAAGTGTGTGAAGTAACAGAATGGAGGTGGTGAAGTCATAGAAAGGAGGTGTGGGAAGTCATAGAATGGAGGAGTGTGAAATCATAGAGTGGAAGTGAGTGAAGTCACAGATTCGAGGTCTGTGAAGTCATAGAATGGAGGTGTGTGAACTCATAGAATGGAGATGTGTGACGTCACAATGGAAGTGTGTGAAGTCAAAGAATGGAGGTGTGTGAAGTCATAGAATGGAGGTGTGTAAAAACATAGAATGGAGGGGTGTGAAGTCAGAGTGGAGGTGTGTGAAGTCACAGAATTGAGGTGTGTGAAGTCACAGAATAGAGGTGTGTGAAGGCAGAATCGAGGTGTGTGAAGTCACAGAAGGGAGGTGTGTGTAGTCACAGAATGGATGATTGTGAAGTAAGAGTGAAAGTGTTTGAAGTCATAGAATGGAGGTGTGTGAAGTCACAGAATGGAGTTGTGTGAAGGTATAGAATGGAGGTTTGGGAAGTCATAGAATGGAGGAGTTTGAAGTCACAGAATGGAGGTGGTGAAGTCATAGAAAGGAGGTGTGGGAAGTCATAGAATGGAGGAGTGTGAAGTCATAGAGTGGAAGTGAGAGAAGTCACAGATTCGAGGTCTGTGAAGTCATAGAATGGAGGTGTGCGAAGTCATAGAATGGAGGTGTGTGAAGTCATGCAATGGAGGTGTGTGAAGTCACAAGGGAGGTGTGTGAAATCATAGAATGGAGGTGTGTGAAGTCAAAAAATGGAGGTGTGTGAAGTCATAGAATGGAGGTGTGTGAAGTCATAGAATGGAGGTGTGTGAAGTCATGGAATGGAGGTGTGTGAAGTCAAAAAATGGAGGTGTGTGACGTCATAGAATGGAGGTGTGTGAAGTCATCGAATGGATTTTTGTGAAGTAAGAATGAAGGTGTGTGAAGTCATAGAATGGAGGTGTGTGACGTCACCTAATGGAGTTGTGTGAAGTCATAGAATGGAGGTGTGTGAAGTCTGAATGGAGGTGTGTGAAGTCACAGAATGGAGGTGTGTCAACTCAGAATGGAGGTGTGTGAAGTCACAGAATGGAGGTGTGTGAAGTCATAGAATGGAGGTGTGTGAAGTCAGAATGGAGGTGTGTGAAGTCATAGAATGGAGGTGTGTGAAGTCAGAATGCAGGTGTGTGAAGTCACAGAATTGAGGTGTGTGAACACAGAATGGAGGTGTGTGAATCACAGAATGGAGGTGGGTGAAGTCACAGAATGGATGTGTTTGAACTCCTAGAATGGAGGTGTGTGAAGTCACAGAATGGATGTGTTTGAACTCCTAGAATGGAGGTGTGTGAAGTCACAGAATTGAGGTGTGTGAACACAGAATGGAGGTGTGTGAATCACAGAATGGAGGTGTGTGAAATCAGAATGGAGGTGGGTGAAGTCACAGAATGGATGTGTTTGAACTCCTAGAATGGAGGTGTGTGAAGTCACAGAATGGAGGTGTGTGAATTCAGAGAATGTAGGTGTGTGAAGTCATAGAATGGAGGTGTGTGAAGTGATAGAATGGAGGTGTGTGAAGTCATAGAATGGAGGTGTGTGAAGTCACAGAATGGAGGTGTGTGAAGTCAAACTGGTGGTGAGGTAAGTCAGAACGGAGTTGTGTGAAGTCACAGAATGTAGGTGTGTGAAGTCAGAATTGAGGTGTATGAAGTCATAGAATGGAGGTGTGTGAAGTCATAGATGGAAGTGTGTGAAGTAACAGAATGGAGGTGGTGAAGTCATAGAAAGGAGGTGTGGGAAGTCATAGAATGGAGGAGTGTGAAGTCATAGAGTGGAAGTGAGTGAAGTCACAGATTCGAGGTCTGTGAAGTCATAGAATGGAGGTGTGTGAACTCATAAAATGGAGATGTGTGACGTCACAATGGAAGTGTGTGAAGTCACAGAATGGAGGTGTGTGAAGTCATAGAATGGAGGTGTGTAAAAACATAGAATGGAGGGGTGTGAAGTCAGAGTGGAGGTGTGTGAAGTCACAGAATTGAGGTGTGTGAAGTCACAGAATAGAGGTGTGTGAAGGCAGAATCGAGGTGTGTGAAGTCACAGAAGGGAGGTGTGTGTAGTCACAGAATGGATGATTGTGAAGTAAGAGTGAAAGTGTATGAAGTCATAGAATGGAGGTGTGTGAAGTCACAGAATGGAGTTGTGTGAAGGTATAGAATGGAGGTGTGTGAAGTCATAGAATTGAGGTGTGTGAAGTCATAGAATGGAGGTGTGTGAAGTCACAGAATGGAGGTGGTGAAGTCATAGAAAGGAGGTGTGGGAAGTCATAGAATGGAGGAGTGTGAAGTCATAGAGTGGAAGTGAGAGAAGTCACAGATTCGAGGTCTGTGAAGTCATAGAATGGAGGTGTGCGAAGTCATAGAATGGAGGTGTGTGAAGTCATGCAATGGAGGTGTGTGAAGTCACAATGGAGGTGTGTGAAATCATAGAATGGAGGTGTGTGAAGTCAAAAAATGGAGGTGTGTGAAGTCATGGAATGGAGGTGTGTAAAGTCATAGAATGGAGGTGTGTGAAGTCATGGAATGGAGGTGTGCGAAGTCAAAAAATGGAGGTGTGTGAAGTCATAGAATGGAGGTGTGTGAAGTCATCGAATGGATTTTTGTGAAGTAAGAATGAAGGTGTGTGAAGTCATAGAATGGAGGTGTGTGACGTCACCTAATGGAGTTGTGTGAAGTCATAGAATGGAGGTGTGTGAAGTCTGAATGGAGGTGTGTGAAGTCACAGAATGGAGGTGTGTCAACTCAGAATGGAGGTGTGTGAAGTCACAGAATGGAGGTGTGTGAAGTCATAGAATGGAGGTGTGTGAAGTCAGAATGGAGGTGTGTGAAGTCATAGAATGGAGGTGTGTGAAGTCAGAATGGAGGTGTGTGAAGTCACAGAATTGAGGTGTGTGAACACAGAATGGAGGTGGGTGAAGTCACAGAATGGATGTGTTTGTACTCCTAGAATGGAGGTGTGTGAAGTCACAGAATGGATGTGTTTGAACTCCTAGAATGGAGGTGTGTGAAGTCACAGAATGGAGGTGTGTGAATTCAGAGAATGTAGGTGTGTGAAGTCATAGAATGGAGGTGTGTGAAGTGATAGAATGGAGGTGTGTGAATTCAGAGAATGTAGGTTTGTTAAGTCATAGAATGGACCTGTGCGAAGACATAGAATGGAGGTGTGTGAAGTCATGCAATGGAGGTGTGTGAAGTCAAAATGGAGGTGTGTGAAATCATAGAATGGAGGTGTGTGAAGTCAAAAAATGGAGGTGTGTGAAGTCATGGAATGGAGGTGTGTGAAGTCATAGAATGGAGGTGTGTGAAGTCATGGAATGGAGGTGTGTGAAGTCAAAAAATGGAGGTGTGTGAAGTCATAGAATGGAGGTGTGTGAAGTCATCGAATGGATTTTTGTGAAGTAAGAATGAAGGTGTGTGAAGTCATAGAATGGAGGTGTGTGACGTCACCTAATGGAGTTGTGTGAAGTCATAGAATGGAGGTGTGTGAAGTCTGAATGGAGGTGTGTGAAGTCACAGAATGGAGGTGTGTCAACTCAGAATGGAGGTGTGTGAAGTCACAGAATGGAGGTGTGTGAAGTCATAGAATGGAGGTGTGTGAAGTCAGAATGGAGGTGTGTGAAGTCATAGAATTGAGGTGTGTGAAATCACAGAATGGAGGTGTGTGAATTCAGAGAATGTAGGTGTGTGAAGTCATAGAATGGAGGTGTGTGAAGTCATAGAATGGAGGTGTGTGAAGTCATGGAATGGAGGTGTGTGAAGTCAAAAAATGGAGGTGTGTGAAGTCATAGAATGGAGGTGTGTGAGGTCATCGAATGGATTTTTGTGAAGTAAGAATGAAGGTGTGTGAAGTCATAGAATGGAGGTGTGTGACGTCACCTAATGGAGTTGTGTGAAGTCATAGAATGGAGGTGTGTGAAGTCTGAATGGAGGTGTGTGAAGTCACAGAATGGAGGTGTGTCAACTCAGAATGGAGGTGGGTGAAGTCACAGAATGGATGTGTTTGAACTCCTAGAATGGAGGTGTGTGAAGTCAAAGAATGGATGTGTTTGAACTCCTAGAATGGAGGTGTGTGAAGTCACAGAATTGAGGTGTGTGAACACAGAATGGAGGTGTGTGAATCACAGAATAGAGGTGTGTGAAATCAGAATGGAGGTGGGTGAAGTCACAGAATGGATGTGTTTGAACTCCTAGAATGGAGGTGTGTGAAGTCACAGAATGGAGGTATGTGAATTCAGAGAATGTAGGTGTGTGAAGTCATAGAATGGAGGTGTGTGAAGTGATAGAATGGAGGTGTGTGAAGTCATAGAATGGAGGTGTGTGAAGTCACAGAATGGAGGTGTGTGAAGTCAAACTGGTGGTGAGGTAAGTCAGAATGGAGTTGTGTGAAGTCACAGAATGTAGGTGTGTGAACTCAGAATGGAGGTGTGTGAAGTCATAGATGGAGGTGTGTGAAGTCATAGTATGGAGGTGTGTAAAATCATAGAATGGAGTTTTGTGAAGTCACAGAATGGAGCTGTGTGAAGTCAGAATTGAGGTGTGTGAAGTCATAGAATGGAGGTGTGTGAAGTCAAAATGGAGTTGCGTGAAATCACAGAATCGAGGTGTGTGAAGTCACAATGGAGGTGTGTGAAGTCATAGAATGGAGGTGCGTCAAGTCACAGAATGGAGGTGTGTGAAGTCATGGAATGGAGGTGTGTGAAGTCATAGAATGGAGGTGTGTGAAGTCAGAGAATGGAGGTGTGTGAAGTCAAACAATGTTGGTGAGGTAAGTCAGAATGGAGGTGTGTGAAGTCACAGAATTGAGGTGTGTGAACACAGAATGGAGGTGTGTGAATCACAGAATGGAGGTGTGTGAAATCAGAATGGAGGTGGGTGAAGTCACAGAATGGAGGTGTGTGAAGTCATAGAATGGAGGTGTGTGAAGTCATAGAATGGAGGTGTGTGAAGTCAGAGAATGGAGGTGTGTGAAGTCAAACAATGTTGGTGAGGTAAGTCAGAATGGAGGTGTGTGAAGTCACAGAATGTAGGTGTGTGAACTCAGAATGGAGATGTGTGAAGTCATAGATGGAGGTGTGTGAAGTCATAGTATGGAGATGTGTGAAATCATAGAATGGAGTTTGTGAAGTCACAGAATGGAGCTGTGTGAAGTCAGAATGGAGGTGTGTGAAGTCATAGAATGGAGGTGTGTGAAGTCAAAATGGAGGTGTGTGAAATCATAGAATCGAGGTGTGTGAAGTCACAATGGAGGTGTGTGAAGTCATAGAATGGAGGTGCGTGAAGTCACAGAATGGAGGTGTTTGAAGTCATTGAATGGAGGTGTGTGAAATCATAGAATGGAGGTTTGTGAAGTCACAGAAGGGAAGTGTGTGAACTCAGAATGGAGGTGGGTGAAATCACAGAACGGATCTGTGTGAAGTCGTAGAATGGATGTGGGTGAAGTCACAGAATGGAGGTGTGTGAAGTCATAGAATGGAGGTGTGTGAAGTCATAGAATGGAAGTGTGTGAATTCATAGATGGAGGTGTGTGAAGTCATAGTATGGAGGTGTGTGAAATCATAGAATGGAGGTGTGTGAATTCAGAGAATGGAGGTGTGTGAAGTCATAGAATGGAGGTGTGTGAAGTCACAGAATGGAGCTGTGTGAAGTCAGAATGGAGGTGTGTGAAGTCATAGAATGGAGGTGTGTGAAGTCATAGTTGGAAGTGTGTGAAGTAACAGAATGGAGGTGGTGAAGTCATAGAAAGGAGGTGTGGGAAGTCATAGAATGGAGGAGTGTGAAATCATAGAGTGGAAGTGAGTGAAGTCACAGATTCGAGGTCTGTGAAGTCATAGAATGGAGGTGTGTGAACTCATAGAATGGAGATGTGTGACGTCACAATGGAAGTGTGTGAAGTCAAAGAATGGAGGTGTGTGAAGTCATAGAATGGAGGTGTGTAAAAACATAGAATGGAGGGGTGTGAAGTCAGAGTGGAGGTGTGTGAAGTCACAGAATTGAGGTGTGTGAAGTCACAGAATAGAGGTGTGTGAAGGCAGAATCGAGGTGTGTGAAGTCACAGAAGGGAGGTGTGTGTAGTCACAGAATGGATGATTGTGAAGTAAGAGTGAAAGTGTTTGAAGTCATAGAATGGAGGTGTGTGAAGTCACAGAATGGAGTTGTGTGAAGGTATAGAATGGAGGTTTGGGAAGTCATAGAATGGAGGAGTTTGAAGTCACAGAATGGAGGTGGTGAAGTCATAGAAAGGAGGTGTGGGAAGTCATAGAATGGAGGAGTGTGAAGTCATAGAGTGGAAGTGAGAGAAGTCACAGATTCGAGGTCTGTGAAGTCATAGAATGGAGGTGTGCGAAGTCATAGAATGGAGGTGTGTGAAGTCATGCAATGGAGGTGTGTGAAGTCACAAGGGAGGTGTGTGAAATCATAGAATGGAGGTGTGTGAAGTCAAAAAATGGAGGTGTGTGAAGTCATAGAATGGAGGTGTGTGAAGTCATAGAATGGAGGTGTGTGAAGTCATGGAATGGAGGTGTGTGAAGTCAAAAAATGGAGGTGTGTGACGTCATAGAATGGAGGTGTGTGAAGTCATCGAATGGATTTTTGTGAAGTAAGAATGAAGGTGTGTGAAGTCATAGAATGGAGGTGTGTGACGTCACCTAATGGAGTTGTGTGAAGTCATAGAATGGAGGTGTGTGAAGTCTGAATGGAGGTGTGTGAAGTCACAGAATGGAGGTGTGTCAACTCAGAATGGAGGTGTGTGAAGTCACAGAATGGAGGTGTGTGAAGTCATAGAATGGAGGTGTGTGAAGTCAGAATGGAGGTGTGTGAAGTCATAGAATGGAGGTGTGTGAAGTCAGAATGCAGGTGTGTGAAGTCACAGAATTGAGGTGTGTGAACACAGAATGGAGGTGTGTGAATCACAGAATGGAGGTGGGTGAAGTCACAGAATGGATGTGTTTGAACTCCTAGAATGGAGGTGTGTGAAGTCACAGAATGGATGTGTTTGAACTCCTAGAATGGAGGTGTGTGAAGTCACAGAATTGAGGTGTGTGAACACAGAATGGAGGTGTGTGAATCACAGAATGGAGGTGTGTGAAATCAGAATGGAGGTGGGTGAAGTCACAGAATGGATGTGTTTGAACTCCTAGAATGGAGGTGTGTGAAGTCACAGAATGGAGGTGTGTGAATTCAGAGAATGTAGGTGTGTGAAGTCATAGAATGGAGGTGTGTGAAGTGATAGAATGGAGGTGTGTGAAGTCATAGAATGGAGGTGTGTGAAGTCACAGAATGGAGGTGTGTGAAGTCAAACTGGTGGTGAGGTAAGTCAGAACGGAGTTGTGTGAAGTCACAGAATGTAGGTGTGTGAAGTCAGAATTGAGGTGTATGAAGTCATAGAATGGAGGTGTGTGAAGTCATAGATGGAAGTGTGTGAAGTAACAGAATGGAGGTGGTGAAGTCATAGAAAGGAGGTGTGGGAAGTCATAGAATGGAGGAGTGTGAAGTCATAGAGTGGAAGTGAGTGAAGTCACAGATTCGAGGTCTGTGAAGTCATAGAATGGAGGTGTGTGAACTCATAAAATGGAGATGTGTGACGTCACAATGGAAGTGTGTGAAGTCACAGAATGGAGGTGTGTGAAGTCATAGAATGGAGGTGTGTAAAAACATAGAATGGAGGGGTGTGAAGTCAGAGTGGAGGTGTGTGAAGTCACAGAATTGAGGTGTGTGAAGTCACAGAATAGAGGTGTGTGAAGGCAGAATCGAGGTGTGTGAAGTCACAGAAGGGAGGTGTGTGTAGTCACAGAATGGATGATTGTGAAGTAAGAGTGAAAGTGTATGAAGTCATAGAATGGAGGTGTGTGAAGTCACAGAATGGAGTTGTGTGAAGGTATAGAATGGAGGTGTGTGAAGTCATAGAATTGAGGTGTGTGAAGTCATAGAATGGAGGTGTGTGAAGTCACAGAATGGAGGTGGTGAAGTCATAGAAAGGAGGTGTGGGAAGTCATAGAATGGAGGAGTGTGAAGTCATAGAGTGGAAGTGAGAGAAGTCACAGATTCGAGGTCTGTGAAGTCATAGAATGGAGGTGTGCGAAGTCATAGAATGGAGGTGTGTGAAGTCATGCAATGGAGGTGTGTGAAGTCACAATGGAGGTGTGTGAAATCATAGAATGGAGGTGTGTGAAGTCAAAAAATGGAGGTGTGTGAAGTCATGGAATGGAGGTGTGTAAAGTCATAGAATGGAGGTGTGTGAAGTCATGGAATGGAGGTGTGCGAAGTCAAAAAATGGAGGTGTGTGAAGTCATAGAATGGAGGTGTGTGAAGTCATCGAATGGATTTTTGTGAAGTAAGAATGAAGGTGTGTGAAGTCATAGAATGGAGGTGTGTGACGTCACCTAATGGAGTTGTGTGAAGTCATAGAATGGAGGTGTGTGAAGTCTGAATGGAGGTGTGTGAAGTCACAGAATGGAGGTGTGTCAACTCAGAATGGAGGTGTGTGAAGTCACAGAATGGAGGTGTGTGAAGTCATAGAATGGAGGTGTGTGAAGTCAGAATGGAGGTGTGTGAAGTCATAGAATGGAGGTGTGTGAAGTCAGAATGGAGGTGTGTGAAGTCACAGAATTGAGGTGTGTGAACACAGAATGGAGGTGGGTGAAGTCACAGAATGGATGTGTTTGTACTCCTAGAATGGAGGTGTGTGAAGTCACAGAATGGATGTGTTTGAACTCCTAGAATGGAGGTGTGTGAAGTCACAGAATGGAGGTGTGTGAATTCAGAGAATGTAGGTGTGTGAAGTCATAGAATGGAGGTGTGTGAAGTGATAGAATGGAGGTGTGTGAATTCAGAGAATGTAGGTTTGTTAAGTCATAGAATGGACCTGTGCGAAGACATAGAATGGAGGTGTGTGAAGTCATGCAATGGAGGTGTGTGAAGTCAAAATGGAGGTGTGTGAAATCATAGAATGGAGGTGTGTGAAGTCAAAAAATGGAGGTGTGTGAAGTCATGGAATGGAGGTGTGTGAAGTCATAGAATGGAGGTGTGTGAAGTCATGGAATGGAGGTGTGTGAAGTCAAAAAATGGAGGTGTGTGAAGTCATAGAATGGAGGTGTGTGAAGTCATCGAATGGATTTTTGTGAAGTAAGAATGAAGGTGTGTGAAGTCATAGAATGGAGGTGTGTGACGTCACCTAATGGAGTTGTGTGAAGTCATAGAATGGAGGTGTGTGAAGTCTGAATGGAGGTGTGTGAAGTCACAGAATGGAGGTGTGTCAACTCAGAATGGAGGTGTGTGAAGTCACAGAATGGAGGTGTGTGAAGTCATAGAATGGAGGTGTGTGAAGTCAGAATGGAGGTGTGTGAAGTCATAGAATTGAGGTGTGTGAAATCACAGAATGGAGGTGTGTGAATTCAGAGAATGTAGGTGTGTGAAGTCATAGAATGGAGGTGTGTGAAGTCATAGAATGGAGGTGTGTGAAGTCATGGAATGGAGGTGTGTGAAGTCAAAAAATGGAGGTGTGTGAAGTCATAGAATGGAGGTGTGTGAGGTCATCGAATGGATTTTTGTGAAGTAAGAATGAAGGTGTGTGAAGTCATAGAATGGAGGTGTGTGACGTCACCTAATGGAGTTGTGTGAAGTCATAGAATGGAGGTGTGTGAAGTCTGAATGGAGGTGTGTGAAGTCACAGAATGGAGGTGTGTCAACTCAGAATGGAGGTGGGTGAAGTCACAGAATGGATGTGTTTGAACTCCTAGAATGGAGGTGTGTGAAGTCAAAGAATGGATGTGTTTGAACTCCTAGAATGGAGGTGTGTGAAGTCACAGAATTGAGGTGTGTGAACACAGAATGGAGGTGTGTGAATCACAGAATAGAGGTGTGTGAAATCAGAATGGAGGTGGGTGAAGTCACAGAATGGATGTGTTTGAACTCCTAGAATGGAGGTGTGTGAAGTCACAGAATGGAGGTATGTGAATTCAGAGAATGTAGGTGTGTGAAGTCATAGAATGGAGGTGTGTGAAGTGATAGAATGGAGGTGTGTGAAGTCATAGAATGGAGGTGTGTGAAGTCACAGAATGGAGGTGTGTGAAGTCAAACTGGTGGTGAGGTAAGTCAGAATGGAGTTGTGTGAAGTCACAGAATGTAGGTGTGTGAACTCAGAATGGAGGTGTGTGAAGTCATAGATGGAGGTGTGTGAAGTCATAGTATGGAGGTGTGTAAAATCATAGAATGGAGTTTTGTGAAGTCACAGAATGGAGCTGTGTGAAGTCAGAATTGAGGTGTGTGAAGTCATAGAATGGAGGTGTGTGAAGTCAAAATGGAGTTGCGTGAAATCACAGAATCGAGGTGTGTGAAGTCACAATGGAGGTGTGTGAAGTCATAGAATGGAGGTGCGTCAAGTCACAGAATGGAGGTGTGTGAAGTCATGGAATGGAGGTGTGTGAAGTCATAGAATGGAGGTGTGTGAAGTCACAGAATCGAGGTGTCTGAACTCAGAATGGAGGTGGGTGAAGTCACAGAACGGATGTGTGTGAAGTCGTAGAATGGAGGTGTGTGAAGTCACAGAATGGAGGTGTGTGAATTCAGAGAATGAAGGTGTGTGAAGTCATAGAATGGAGGTGTGTGAAGTCATAGAATGGAGGTGTCTGAAGTCATCGAATGGATTTTTGTAAAGTAAGAATGAAGGTGTGTGAAGTCATAGAATGGAGGTGTGTGACGTCAGAATTGAAGTGTGTGAAGTCATAGAATGGAGGTTTGTGAAGTCTGAATGGAGGTGTGTGAAGTCACAGAATGGAGGTGTGTCAACTCAGAATGGAGGTGTGTGAAGTCACAGAATGGAGGTGTGTGAAGTCATAGAATGGAGGTGTGTGAAGTCTTAGAATGGAGGTGTGTGAATTCAGAATGGAGGTGTGTGAAGTCACAGAATTGAGGTGTGTGAACACAGAATGGAGGTGTGTGAATCACAGAATGGAGGTGTGTGGAATCAGAATGGAGGTGGGTGAAGTCACAGAACGGATGTGTGTGAAGTCGTAGAATGGAGGTGTGTGAAGTCACGGAATGGAGGTGTATGAATTCAGAGAATGGAGGTGTCTGAAGTCACAGAAGGGAGGTGTGTGAAGTCATAGAATGGAGGTGTGTGAAGTCATAGAATGGAGGTGTGTGAAGTCACAGAATGAAGGTTTGTGACGTCAAACAATGGTGGTGAGGTAAGTCAGAATGGAGGTGTGTGAAGTCACAGAATGTAGGTGTGTGAACTTAGAATGGAGGTGTGTGTGAAGTCATCGATGGAGGTATGTGAAGTCATAGTATGGAGGTGTGTGAAATCATAGAATGGAGTTTGTGAAGTCACAGAATGGAGCTGTGTGAAGTCAGAATGGAAGTGTGTGAAGTCAAAAAGGAGGTGCGTGAAGTCACAGAATGGAGGTGTGTGAAGTCCTGGAATGGAGGTGTGTGAAGTCATAGAATGGAGATGTGTGAAGTCACAGAATGGAAGTGTGTGAACTCAGAATGGAGGTGGGTGAAATCACAGAACGGATGTGTGTGAAGTCGTAGAATGGAGGTGTGTGTAGTCACAGAATGGAGGTGTGTGAATTCAGAGATTGGAGGTGTGTGAAGTCATAGAATGTAGGTGTGTGAAGTCATAGAATGGAGGTGTGTGAAGTCATAGATGGAGGTGTGTGAACTCATAGTATGGAGTTGTGTGAAATCATAGAATGGAGTTTTGTGAAGTCACAGAATGGAGCTGTGTGAAGTCAGAATGGAGGTGTGTGAAGTCATAGAATGGAGGTGTGTGAAGTCATAGATGGAGGTGTGTGAAGTAACAGAATGGAGGTGTTGAAGTCATAGAAAGGAGGTGTGGGAAGTCATAGAATGGAGGAATGTGAAGTCATAGAGTGGAAGTCAGTGAAGTCACAGATTCGAGGTCTGTGAAGTCATAGAATGGAGGTGTGTGAACTCATAGAATGGAGGTGTGTGACGTCACAATGGAAGTGTGTGAAGTCATAGAATGGAGGTGTGTGAAGTCATAGATGGAGGTGTGTGACGTCACCTAATGGAGCTGTGTGAAGTCATAGAATGGAGCTGTGTGAAGTCAGAATGGAGGTGTGTGAAGTCACAGAATGGAGGTGTGTCAACTCAGAATGGAGGTGTGTGAAGTCAGAGAATGGAGGTGTGTGAAGTCATAGAATGGAGGTGTGTGAAGTCAGAATGGAGGTGTGTGAATTCACAGAATTGAGGTGTGTGAACACAGAATGGAGGTGTGTGAATCACAGAATGGAGGTGTGTGAAATCAGAATGGAGGTGGGTGAAGTCACAGAATGGATGTGTTTGAACTCGTAGAATGGAGGTGTGTGAAGTCACAGAATGGAGGTGTGTGAATTCAGAGAATGGAGGTGTGTGAAGTCATAGAATGGAGGTGTGTGAAGTGATAGAATGGAGGTGTGTGAAGTCATAGAATGGAGGTGTGTGAAGTCACCGAATGGAGGTGTGTGAAGTCAAACTGGTGGTGAGGTAAGTCAGAATGGAGTTATGTGAAGTCACAGAATGTAGGTGTGTGAACTTAGAATGGAGGTGTGTGAAGTCATAGATGGAGGTGTGTGAAGTCATAGTATGGAGGTGTGTAAAATCATAGAATGGAGTTTTGTGAAGTCACACAATGGAGCTGTTTGAAGTCAGAATTTACGTGTGTGAAGTCACAGAATGGAGGTGTGTGAAGTCAAAATGGAGTTGTGTGAAATCATAGAATCGAGGTGTGTGAAGTCACAATGGAGGTGTGTGAAGTCATAGAATGGAGGTGCGTGAAGTCACAGAATGGAGGTGTGTGAAGTCATGGATGGAGGTGTGTGAAGTCATAGAATGGAGGTGTGTGAAGTCACAGAATGGAGGTGTGTGAACTGAGAATGGAGGTGGGTGAAGTCACAGAACGGATGTGTGTGAAGTTGTAGAATGGACGTGTGTGAAGTCACAGAATGGAGGTGTGTGAATTCAGAGAATTGAGGTGTGTGAAGTCATAGAATGGAGGTGTGTGGGGTTATAGAATGGAGGTGTCTGAAGTCATCGAATGGATTTTTGTGAAGTAAGAATGAAGGTGTGTGAAGTCATAGAATGGAGGTGTGTGACGTCAGAATTGAAGTGTGTGAAGTCATAGACTGGAGGTGTGTGAAGTCTGAATGTAGGTGTGTGAAGTCACAGAATGGAGGTGTGTCAACTCAGAATGGAGGTGTGTGAAGTCACAGAATGGAGGTGTGTGAAGTCATAGAATGGAGGTGTGTGAAGTCATAGAATGGAGGTGTGTGAAGTCAGAATGGAGGTGTGTGAAGTCACAGAATTGAGGTGTGTGAACACAGAATGGAGGTGTGTGAATCACAGAATGGAGGTGTGTGAAATCAGAATGGAGGTGGGTGAAGTCACAGAACGGATGTGTGTGAAGTCGTAGAATGGAGGTGTGTGAAGTCACAGAATGGAGGTGTATGAATTCAGAGAATGGAGTTGTGTGAAATCACAGAATGGAGGTGTGTGAAGTCACAGAATGGAGGTGTGTGAAGTCATCGAATGGAGGTGTGTGAAGTCACAGAATGAAGGTGTGTGATGTCAAACAATGGTGGTGTGGTAAGTCAGAATGGAGGTGTGTGAAGTCACAGAATGTAGGTGTGTGAACTCAGAATGGAGGTGTGTGAAGTCATAGAATGGAGGTTTGTGAGTCACAAAGGAGGTGTGTGAAATCATAGAATCCAGGTGTGTGAAGTCACAATGGAGTTGTGTGAAGTCATAGAATGGAGGTGCGTGAAGTCACAGAATGGAGGTGTGTGAAGTCATGGAATGGAGGTGTGTGAAGTCACAGAATGGAGATGTGTGAAGTCACAGAATGGAAGTGTGTGAACTCAGAATGGAGGTGGGTGAAATCACAGAACGGATGTGTGTGAAGTCGTAGAATGGAGGTGTGTGAAGTCACAGAATGGAGGTGTGTGAATTCAGAGATTGGAGGTGTGTGAAGTCATAGAACGGAGGTGTGTGAAGTCATAGAATGGAGGTGTGTGAAGTCATAGATGGAGGTGTGTGAAGTCATAGTATGGAGGTGTGTGAAATCATAGAATGCAGTTTTGTGAAGTCACAGAATGGAGCTGTGTGAAGTCAGAATGGAGGTGTGTGAAGTCATAGAATGGAGGTGTGTGAAGTCATAGATGGAGGTGTGTGAAGTAACAGAATGGAGGTGATGAAGTCATAGAAAGGAGGTGTGGGAAGTCATAGAATGGAGGAGTGTGAAGTCATAGACTGGAAGTCAGTGAAGTCACAGATTCGAGGTCTGTGAAGTCATAGAATGGAGGTGTGTGAACTCATAGAATGGAGGTGTGTGACGTCACAATGGAAGTGTGTGAAGTCATAGAATGGAGGTGTGTGAAGTCATAGATGGAGGTGTGTGACGTCACCTAATGGAGTTGTGTGAAGTCATAGAATGGAGCTGTGTGAAGTCAGAATGGAGGTGTGTGAAGTCACAGAATGGAGGTGTGTCAACTCAGAATGGAGGTGTGTGAAGTCACAGAATGGAGGTGTGTGAAGTCATAGAATGGAGGTGTGTGAAGTCAGAATGGAGGTGTGTGAAGTCACAGAATTGAGGTGTGTGAACACAGAATGGAGGTGTGTGAATCACAGAATGGAGATGTGTGAAATCAGAATGGAGTTGGGTGAAGTAACAGAATGGATGTGTTTGAACTCGAAGAATGGAGGTGTGTGAAGTCACAGAATGGAGCTGTGTGAATTCAGAGAATGGAGGTGTGTGAAGTCATAGAATGGAGGTGTGTGAAGTGATAGAATGGAGGTGTGTGAAGTGATAGAATGGAGGAGTGTGAAGTCACAGAATGGAGGTGTGTGAAGTCAAACTGGTGGTGAGGTAAGTCAGAATGGAGTTGTGTGAAGTCACAGAATGTAGGTGTTTGAAGTCAAAATGGAGTTGTGTGAAATCATAGAATCGAGGTGTGTGAAGTCACAATGGAGGTGTGTGAAGTCATAGAATGGAGGTGCGTGAAGTCACAGAATGGAGGTGTGTGAAGTCATGGAATGGAGGTGTGTGAAGTCATAGAATGGAGGGGTGTGAAGTCACAGAATGGAGGTGTGTGAACTCAGAGTGGAGGTGGGTGAAGTCACAGAACGGATGTGTGTGAAGTCGTAGAATGGAGGTGTGTGAAGTCACAGAATGTAGGTGTGTGAATTCAGAGAATGGAAGTGTGTGAAGTCATAGAGTGGAGGTGTGTGAAGTCATAGAATGGAGGTGTCTGAAGTCATCGAATGGATTTTTGTGAAGTAAGAATGAAGGTGTGTGAAGTCATAGAATGGAGGTGTGTGACGTCACAATTGAAGTGTGTGAAGTCATAGAATGGAGGTGTGTGAAGTCAGAATGGATTTGTGTGAAGTCACAGAATGGAGGTGTGTCAACTCAGAATGGAGGTGTGTGAAGTCACAGAATGGAGGTGTGTGAAGTCATAGAATGGAGGTGTGTGAAGTGAGAATGGGGGTGTGTGAAGTCACAGAATTGAGGTGTGGGAACAGAGAATGGACGTGTGTGAATCACAGAATGGAGGTGTGTGAAATCAGAATGAAGGTGGGTGAAGTCACAGAACGGATGTGTGTGAAGTCGTAGAATGGAGGTGTGTGAAGTCACAGAATGGAGGTGAGTGAATTCAGAGAATGGAGGTGTGTGAAGTCACAGAATGGAGGTGTGTGAAGTCAAACAATGGTGTTGAGGTAAGTCAGAATGGAGGTGTGTGAAGTCACAGAATGTAGGTGTGTGAACTCAGAATGGAGGTGTGTGAAGTCATAGATGGAGGTGTGTGAAGTCATAGTATGGAGGTGTGTGAAATCATAGAATGGAGTTTGTGAAGTCACAGAATGGAGCTGTGTGAAGTCAGAATGGAGGTGTGTGAAGTCATAGAATGGAGGTGTTTGAAGTCAAAATGGAGGTGTGTGAAATCATAGAATCGAGGTGTGTGAAGTCACAATGGGGTGTGTGAAGTCATAGAATGGAGGTGGGTGAAGTCACAGAATGGAGGTGTGTGAAGTCATGGAATGGAGGTGTGTGTAGTCATAGAATGGAGGTTTGTGAAGTCACAGAATGGAAGTGTGTGAACTCACAATGGAGGTGGGTGAAATCACAGAACGGATGTGTGTGAAGTCGTAGAATGGAGGTGTGTGAAGTCACAGAATGGAGGTGTGTGAATTCAGAGAATGGAGGTGTGTGAAGTCATAGAATGGAGGTGTGTGAAGTCATAGAATGGAAGTGTGTGAAGTCATAGATGGAGGTGTGTGAAGTCATAGTATGGAGGTGTGTGAAATCATAGAATGGAGGTGTGTGAATTCAGAGAATGGAGGTGTGTGAAGTCATAGAATGGAGGTGTGTGAAGTCAGAGAATGGAGCTGTGTGAAGTCAGAATGCAGGTGTGTGAAGTCATAGAATGGAGGTGTGTGAAGTCATAGATGGAAGTGTGTGAAGTAACAGAATGGAGGTGGTGAAGTCATAGAAAGGAGGTGTGGGAAGTCATAGGTGGAGGTGTGCGAAGTCACAGAATGGGGGTGTGTGAAGTCATAGGTGGAGGTGTGCGAAGTCACAGAATGGGGGTGTGTGAAGTCATACAATGAAGGTGTGTGAAGTCAGAATGGAGGTGTGTGAAGTCACAGAATGTAGGTGTGTGAACTCAGAATGGAGGTGTGTGAAGTCATAGATGGAGGTGTGTGAAGTCATAGTATGGAGGTGTGTGAAATCATAGAATGGAGTTTTGTGAAGTCACAGAATGGAGCTGTGTGAAGTCAGAATGGAGGTGTGTGAAGTCATATAATGGAGGTGTGTGAAGTCAAAATGGAGGTGTGTGAAGTCATAGAATGGAGGTGTGTGAAGTCACAGAATGGAGGTGTGGGAAGTCATAGTATGGAGGAGCGTGAAGTCATAGAGTGGAAGTGAGTGAAGTCACAGATTCGAGGTCTGTGAAGTCATAGAATGGAGGTGTGTGAACTCATAGAATGGAGGTGTGTGACGTCACAATGAAAGTGTGTGACGTCATAGAATGGAGGTGTGTGAAGTCATAGATGTAGGTGTGCGAAGTCACAGAATGGAGGTGTGTGAAGTCATAAAATGAAGGTGTGAGAAGTCAGAAAGGAGGTGTGTGAAGTCACAGAATGGAGTTGTGTGAAGTCATAGATGGAGGTGTGTGAAGTCATAGATGGAGGTGTGGGAAGACATAGTATGGAGGTGTGTGAAATCATAGAATGGAGTTTTGTGAAGTCACAGAATGGAGCTGTGTGAAGTCAGAATGGAGGTGTGTGAAGTCACAGAATGGAGGTGTGTCAACTCAGATTGGAGGTGTGTGAAGTCACAGAATGGAGGTGTGTGAAGTCATAGAATGGAGGTGTGTGAAGTCATAGAATGGAGGTGTGTGAAGTCACAAAATTGAGGTGTGTGAACACAGAATGGAGGTGTGTGAATCACAGAATTGAGGTGTGTGAAATCTGAATGGATGTGGGTGAAGTCACAGAACGGATGTGTGTGAATTCGTAGAATGTAGGTGTGTGAAGTCACAGAATAGAGGTGTGTGAATTCAGAGAATGGAGGTGCGTGAAGTCATAGAATGGAGGTGTGTGAAGTCATAGAATGGAGGTGTGTGAAGTCATGGAATGGAGGTGTGTGAAGTCACAGAATGGAGGTGTGTGAAGTCAAACAATGGTGGTGAGGTAAGTCTGAATGGAGGTGTGTGAAGTCAAAAAATGTGGGTGTGTGAACTCAGAATGGAGGTTTGTGAAGTCATAGATGGAGGTGTGTGAAGTCATAGTATTGAGGTGTGTGAAATCATAGAATGGAGTTTTGTGAAGTCACAGAATGGAGCTGTGTGAAGTCAGAATGGAGGTGTGTGAAGTCATAGAATGGAGGTGTGTGAGGTCAAAATGGAGGTGTGTGAAATCATAGAATCGAGGTGTGTGAAGTCACAATGGAGGTGTGTGAAGTCATAGAATGGACGTGCGTGAAGTCACAGAATGGAGGTGTGTGAAGTCACGGAATGGAGGTGTGTGAAGTCATAGAATGCAGGTGTGTGAAGTCACAGAATGGAGGTGTGTGAACTCAGAATGGGGGTGTGTGAAGTCACAGAACGGATGTGTGAAGTCGTAGAATGAAGGTGTGTGAAGTCACAGAATGGACGTGTGTGAATTCAGAGAATGGAGGTGTGTGAAGTCATAGAATGCAGCTGTGTGAAGTCAGAATGGAGGTGTGTGAAGTCACAAAATGGAGGTGTGTGAAGTCATAGAATGGAGGTGTGTGAAGTCATAGAATGATGGTGTTTTAAGTCATAGAATGGAGCTGTGTGAAGTCACAGAATGGAGGTGTGTGAAGTAATAGAATTGAGGTGTGTGAAGTCATAGAATTGAGGTGTGTGAAGTCATAGAATGGAGGTGGGTGAAGTCACTTAACGGAGGTTTGTGAAGTCAGAATGGAGGTGTGTGCAGTCATAGAATGGAAGTGGGTGAAGCCATAGAAAGGAGGTGTGGGAAGTCATAGAATGGAGGAGTGTGAAGTCATAGAATGGATGTGAGTGAAGACACAGATTCGAAGTCTGTGAAGTCATAGAATGGAGGTGTGTGAAGTCAGAATGGAGGTGTGCGAAATCATAGAATGCAGATGTGTGAACTCATAGAATGGAGATGTGTGACGTCAAAATGGAAGTGTGTGAAGTCATAGAATGAAGGTGTGTGAAGTCAAAGAATGGAGGTGTGTGAAGTTATAGAATGGAGGTGTGTGAAGTCATAGAATGGAGGTGTGTGAAGACATAGAATGGAGGTGTGTGAATTCAGAGAATGGAGGTGTGTGAAGTCATAATGGAGGTGTGGAATCGCAGAATGGAGGTGCGTGAAGTCATAGAAAGAAGGTGTGGGAAGTCATAGAATGGAGGAGTGTGAAGTCATACAGTGGAGGTGAGTGAAGTCACAGATTTGAGGTCTGTGAAGTCATAGAATGGAGGTGTGTGAAGTCAGAATGGAGGTGCTAGAAGTCATAGAATGGAGATGTGTGAACTCATAGAATGGAGGTGTGTGGCGTCACAATGGAAGTGTGTGAAGTCATAGAATGGAGGTGTGTGAAGTCACAGAACGGAGGTGGGTGAAGTCATGCAATGGAGGTGTGTGAGTTGAGAATGGAGGTGTGTGAAATCACAGAATGGAGGTGTGTGAACTCAGAATGGAGGTGTGTGAAGTCAAAGATGGAGGTGTGTGAAGTCATAGTATGGAGGTTTGTGAAATCATAGAATGGAGTTTTGTGGAGTCACAGAATGGAGCTGTGTGAAGTCAGAATGGAGCTGTGAGAAGTCATAGAATGGAGGTGTGTGAAGTCAAAATGGAGGTGTGTGAAGTCATAGAATGGAGGTGTTTGAAGTCACAGAATGGAGGTGTGTGAAGTCACAGAACGGAGGTGTGTGAAGACATAGAATGGAGGTGTGTGAAGTCATAGAATGGAGGTGTGTGAAGTCACAGAATAAAGGTGTGTGAAGTCACAGAACGGAGGTGTGTGAACTCAGAATGGAGGTAGGTGAAGTCACAGAATGGAGGTGTGTGAACTCATAGAATGGAGGTGTGTGAAGTCACAGAATGGATGTGTGTGAATTCATAGAATGGCGTTGTGTGAAGTCATAGAATGGAGGTGTGTGAAGTCAGAATGGACCTGTGTGAAGTCACAGAATTGAGGTGTGTAAACTCAGATTGGAGGTGTGTGAAGTCACAGAATGGAGGTTTGTGAAGTCATACAATGGTGGTGTGTGAAGTCATAGAATGTATGTTTCTTAAGTAAGAGTGAAGGTCTGTGAAGTCATAGAATGGAGGTGTGTGAAGGCAAAATGAAGGTGTGTCAACTCATAGAATGGAGGTGTGTGAACTCATAGAATGGAGATGTGTGAAGTCAAAAGGGAGGTGTGTGAAGTCACAGAATGGAGGTCTGTGAAGTCACAGAATGAAGGTTTGTGAAGTCATAGAATTGAAGTCTGTGAAGTCACAGATTGGAAGTGTGTGAAGTCAAAACGCAGGTGTGTGAAGTCACAGAATGGAGGTCTGTGAAGTCATAGAATGGAGGTGCGTGAAGTCACAGAATGGAGGTGTGTGAAGTCATGGAATGGAGGTGTGTGAAGTCATAGAATGGAGGTGTGTGAAGTCACAGAATGGAAGTGTGTGAACTCAGAATGGAGGTGGGTGAAATCACAGAACGGATGTGTGTGAAGTCGTTGAATGGAGGTGTGTGAAGTCACAGAATGGTGGTGTGTGAATTCAGAGAATGGAGGTGTGTGAAGTCATAGAATGGAGGTGTGTGAAGTCATAGAATGGAAGTGTGTGAAGTCATAGATGGAGGTGTGTGAAGTCATAGTATGGAGGTGTGTGAAATCATAGAATGGAGTTTTGTGAAGTCACAGAATGGAGCTGTGTGAAGTCAGAATGGAGGTGTGTGAAGTCATAGAATGGAGGTGTGTGAAGTCATAGATGGAGGTGTGTGAAGTAACAGAATGGAGGTGGTGAAGTCATAGAAAGGAGGTGTGGGAAGTCATAGAATGGAGGAGTGTGAAGTCATAGAGTGGAAGTGAATGAAGTCACAGATTCGAGGTCTGTGAAGTCATAGAATGGAGGTGTGTGAAGTCATAGAATGGAGGTGTGTGAAGTCATAGTATGGAGGTGTGTGAAGTCATAGATGGAGGTGTGTGAAGTCATAGTATGGAGATGTGTGAAATCATAGAAAGGAAGTGTTTGAAGTCACAATGGAGTTGTGTGAAGTTACAGAATGGAGGTGTGTGAAGTCACAGAATGGAGGTGTGGGAAGTCATAGAATATAGGTGTGTGAAATCATAGAAAGGAAGTGTTTGAAGTCACAGAATGGAGGTGTGTGAAGTCAGAATGGAGGTGTGTGAAATCATAGAATCGAGGTGTGTGAAGTTACAATGGAGTTGTGTGAAGTTACAGAATGGAGGTGTGTGAAGTCACAGAATGGAGGTGTGGGAAGTCATAGAATGGAGGTGTGTGAAGTCATAGAATGGAGGTGTGTGAAGTCAGAATGGAGGTGTGTGAAGTCACAGAATTGAGGTGTGTGAACACAGAATGGAGGTGTGTGAATCACAGAATGGAGGTGTGTGAAATCAGAATGGAGGTGGGTGAAGTCACAGAACGGATGTGTGTGAAGTCGTAGAATGGAGGTGTGTGAAGTCACAGAATGGAGGTGTGTGAATTCAGAGAATGGAGGTGTGTGAAGTCACAGAATGGAGTTGTGTGGAGTCATAGAATGGAGGTGTGTGAAGTCATAGAATGGAGGTGTGTGAAGTCACAGAATGGAGGTGTGTGAAGTCAAACAATGGTGGTGAGGTAAGTCAGAATGGAGGTGTGTGAAGTCACAGAATGTAGGTGTGTGAACTCAGAATGGAGATGTGTGAAGTCATAGATGGAGGTATGTGAAGTCATAGTATGGAGGTGTGTGAAATCATAGAATGGAGTTTTTGAAGTCACAGAATGGAGCTGTGTGAAGTCAGAATGGAGGTGTGTGGAGTCATAGAATGGAGGTGTGTGAAGTCAAAATGGAGGTGTGTGAAATCATAGAATCGAGGTGTGTGAAGTCACAATGGAGGTGTGTGAAGTCATAGAATGGAGGTGCGTGAAGTCACAGAATGGAGGTGTGTGAAGTCATGGAATGGAGGTGTGCGAAGTCATAGAATGGAGATGTGTGAAGTCACAGAATGGAAGTGTGTGAACTCAGAATGGAGGTGGGTGAAATCACAGAACGGATGTGTGTGAAGTCGTAGAATGGAGGTGTGTGAAGTCACAGAATGGATGTGTGTGAATTCAGAGAATGGAGGTGTGTGAAGTCATACAATGGAGGTGTGTGAAGTCATAGAATGGAGGTGTGTGAAGTCATAGATGGAGGTGTGTAGAGTCACAGTATGGAGGTGTGTGAAATCATAGAATGGAGTTTTGTGAAGTCACAGAATGGAGCTGTGTGAAGTTAGAATGGAGGTGTGTGAAGTCATAGAATGGAGGTGTGTGAAGTCATAGATGGAGGTGTGTGAAGTCATAGAATGGAGGTGTGTGAAGTTATGGAATGGAGGTGTGTGAAGTCAAAATGGAGGTGTGTGAAATCATAGAATGGAGGTGTGTGAAGTCAAAAAATGGAGGTGTGTGAAGTCATAGAATGGAGGTGTGTGAAGTCATCGAATGGATTTTTGTGAAGTAAGAATGAAGGTGAGGGAAGTCATAGAATGGAGTTGTGTGACGTCAGAGAATGGAGTTGTGTGAAGTCATAGAATGGAGTTGTGTGAAGTCAGAATGGAGTTGTGTGAAGTCACAGAATGGAGGTGTGTCAGCTCAGATTGGAGGTGTGTGAAGTCACAGAATGGAGGTGTGTGAAGTCACAGAATTGAGGTGTGTGAATTCAGAGAATGGAGGTGTGTGAAGTCATAGAATGTAGGTGTGTGAAGTCATAGAATGGAGGTGTGTGAAGTCAAAATGGAGGTGTGTGAAATCATAGAATCGAGGTGTGTGAAGTCACAATGGAGGTGTGTGAAGTCATAGAATGGACGTGCGTGAAGTCACAGAATGGAGGTGTGTGAAGTCATGGAATGGAGGTGTGTGAAGTCATAGAATGTAGGTGTGTGAAGTCACAGAATGGAGGTGTGTGAACTCAGAATGGAGGTGGGTGAAGTCACAGAATGGACGTGTGTGAATTCAGAGAATGGAGGTGTGTGAAGTCATAGTATGGAGCTGTGTGAAGTCAGAATGGAGGTGTGTGAAGTCACAGAATGGAAGTGGGTGAAGTCATAGAATGGAGGTGTGTGAAGTCATAGAATGATGGTGTTTTAAGTCATAGAATGGAGGTGTGTGAAGTCACAGAATGGAGGTGTGTGAAGTCATAGAATGGAGGTGTGTGAAGTCATAGAATTGAGGTGTGTGAAGTCATAGAATGGAGGTGGGTGAAGTCACGTAACGGAGGTTTGTGAAGTCAGAATGGAGGTGTGTGTAGTCATAGAATGGAAGTGGGTGAAGCCATAGAAAGGAGGTGTGGGAAGTCATAGAATGGAGGAGTGTGAAGTCATAGAATGGATGTGAGTGAAGTCACAGATTCGAAGTCTGTGAAGTCATAGAATTGAGGTGTGTGAAGTCAGAATGGAGGTGTGCGAAATCATAGAATGGAGATGTGTGAACTCATAGAATGGAGATGTGTGACGTCAAAATGGAAGTGTGTGAAGTCATAGAATGAACGTGTGTGAAGTCAAAGAATGGAGGTGTGTGAAGTTATAGAATGGAGGTGTGTGAAGTCATAGAATGGAGGTGTGTGAAGACATAGAATGGAGGTGTGTGAATTCAGAGAATGGAGGTGTGTGAAGTTATAGGATGGAGTTGTGTGAAGTCATAGAATGGAGGTGCGTGAAGTCACAGAATGGAGGTGTGTGAAGTCATGGAATGGAGGTGTGCGAAGTCATAGAATGGAGATGTGTGAAGTCACAGAATGGAAGTGTGTGAACTCAGAATGGAGGTGGGTGAAATCACAGAACGGATGTGTGTGAAGTCGTAGAATGGAGGTGTGTGAAGTCACAGAATGGAGGTGTGTGAATTCAGAGAATGGAGGTGTGTGAAGTCATAGAATGAAGGTGTGTGAAGTCATAGAATGGAGGTGTGTGAAGTCATAGATGGAGGTGTGTGGAGTCACAGTATGGAGGTGTGTGAAATCATAGAATGGAGTTTTGTGAAGTCACAGAATGGAGCTGTGTGAAGTTAGAATGGAGGTGTGTGAAGTCATAGAATGGAGGTGTGTGAAGTCATAGATGGAGGTGTGTGAAGTCATAGAATGGAGGTGTGTGAAGTTATGGAATGGAGGTGTGTGAAGTCAAAATGGAGGTGTTTGAAATCATAGAATGGAGGTGTGTGAAGTCAAAAAATGAAGGTGTGTGAAGTCATAGAATGGAGGTGTGTGAAGTCATCGAATGGATTTTTGTGAAGTAAGAATGAAGGTGTGTGAACTCATAGAATGGAGGTGTGTGACGTCAGAGAATGGAGTTGTGTGAAGTCATAGAATGGAGTTGTGTGAAGTCAGAATGGAGGTGTGTGAATTCACAGAATGGAGGTGTGTCAGCTCAGATTGGAGGTGTGTGAAGTCACAGAATGGAGGTGTGTGAAGTCACAGAATTGAGGTGTGTGAATTCAGAGAATGGAGGTGTGTGAAGTCATAGAATGTAGGTGTGTGAAGTCACAGAATGGAGGTGTGTGAAGTCATAGAATGGAGGTGTGTGAAGTCATAGAATGGAGGTGTGTGAAGTCACAGAATTGAGGTGTGTGAATTCAGAGAATGGAGGTGTGTGAAGTCATAGAATGTAGGTGTGTGAAGTCATAGAATGGAGGTGTGTGAAGTCATAGAATGGAGGTGTGTGAAGACATAGAATGGAGGTGTGTGAATTCAGAGAATGGAGGTGTGTGAAGTTATAGGATGGAGGTGTGTGAAGTCATAGAATGGAGGTGTGTGAAGACATAGAATGGAGGTGTGTGAATTCAGAGAATGGAGGTGTGTGAAGTCATAATGGAGGTGTGGAATCGCGGAATGGAGGTGGGTGAAGTCATAGAAAGAAGGTGTGGGAAGTCATAGAATGGAGATGTGTGAACTCATAGAATGGAGGTGTGTGGCGTCACAATGGAAGTGTGTGAAGTCATAGAATGGAGGTGTGTGAAGTCACAGAACGGAGGTGGGTGAAGTCATGCAATGGAGGTGTGTGAGTTCAGAATGGAGGTGTGTGAAATCACAGAATGGAGGTGTTTGAACTCAGAATGGAGGTGTGTGAAGTCATAGATGGAGGTGTGTGAAGTCATAGTATGGAGGTTTGTGAAATCATAGAATGGAGTTTTGTGGAGTCACAGAATGGAGCTGTGTGAAGTCAGAATGGAGCTGTGTGAAGTCATAGAATGGAGGTGTGTGAAGTCAAAATGGAGGTGTGTAAAGTCATAGAATGGAGGTGTGTGAAGTCACAGAATGGAGGTGTGTGAAGTCACAGAATGGAGGTGTGTGAAGACATAGAATGGAGGTGTGTGAAGTCATAGAATGGAGGTGTGTGAAGTCACAGAATAAAGGTGTGTGAAGTCACAGAATGGAGGTGTGTGATGTCAGAATGGAGGTAGGTGAAGTCACAGAATGGATGTGTGTGAAGTCATAGAATGGAGGTGTGTGAAGTCACAGAAGGGATGTGTGTGAATTCATAGAATGGAGTTGTGTGAAGTCATAGAATGGAGGTGTGTGAAGTCACAGAATGGATGTGTGTGAATTCATAGAATGGAGTTGTGTGAAGTCATAGAATGGAGGTGCGTGAAGTCAGAATGGACGTGTGTGAAGTCATAGGATTGAGGTGTGTGAACTCAGAATGGAGGTGTGTGAAGTCACAAAATGGAGGTTTGTGAAGTCATACAATGGTGGTGTGTGAAGTCATAGAATGTATGTTTCTTAAGTAAGAGTGAAGGTCTGTGAAGTCATAGAATGGAGGTGTGTGAAGGCAAAATGAAGGTGTGTCAACTCATAGAATGGAGGTGTGTGAACTCATAGAATGGAGATGTGTGAAGTCAAAGCGGAGGTGTGTGAAGTCACAGAATGGAGGTCTGTGAAGTCACAGAATGAAGGTTTGTGAAGTCATAGAATTGAGGTGTGTGAAGTCACAGATTGGAAGTGTGTGAAGTCAAAACGGAGGTGTGTGAAGTCACAGAATGGAGGTCTGTGAAGTCATAGAATGGAGGTGCGTGAAGTCACAGAATGGAGGTGTGTGAAGTCATGGAATGGAGGTGTGTGAAGTCATAGAATGGAGGTGTGTGAAGTCACAGAATGGAAGTGTGTGAACTCAGAATGGAGGTGGGTGAAATCACAGAACGGATGTGTGTGAAGTCGTAGAATGGAGGTGTGTGAAGTCACAGAATGGAGGTGTGTGAATTCAGAGAATGGAGGTGTGTGAAGTCATAGAATGGAGGTGTGTGAAGTCATAGAATGGAAGTGTGTGAAGTCATAGATGGAGGTGTGTGAAGTCATAGTATGGAGGTGTGTGAAATCATAGAATGGAGTTTTGTGAAGTCACAGAATGGAGCTGTGTGAAGTCAGAATGGAGGTGTGTGAAGTCATAGAATGGAGGTGTGTGAAGTCATAGATGGAGGTGTGTGAAGTAACAGAATGGAGGTGGTGAAGTCATAGAAAGGAGGTGTGGGAAGTCATAGAATGGAGGAGTGTGAAGTCATAGAGTGGAAGTGAATGAAGTCACAGATTCGAGGTCTGTGAAGTCATAGAATGGAGGTGTGTGAACTCATAGAATGGAGATATGTGATGTCACAATGGAAGTGTGTGAAGTCATAGAATGGAGGTGTGTGAAGTCATAGATGGAGGTGTGCGAAGTCACAGAATGGAGGTGTGTGAACTCAGATTGGAGGTGTGTGAAGTCATAGATGGAGGTGTGTGAAGTCATAGTATGGAGGTGTGTGAAATCATAGAATGGAGTTTTGTGAAGTCACAGAATGGAGCTGTGTGAAGTCAGAATGGAGGTGTGTGAAGTCATATAATGGAGGTGTGTGAAGTCAAAATGGAGGTGTGTGAAATCATAGAATCGAGGTGTGTGAATTCACAATGGAGGTGTGCGAAGTCATAGAATGGAGGTGCGAGAAGTCACAGAATGGAGGTGTGTGAAGTCATGGAATGGAGGTGTGTGAAGTCATAGAATGTAGGTGTGTGAAGTTACAGAATGGAGGTGTGTGAACTCAGAATGGAGGTTGGTGAAGTCACAGTACGGATGTGTGTGAAGTCGTAGAATGGAGGTGTGTGAAGTCACAGAATTGACATGTGTGAATTCAGAGAATGGAGGAGGTGTGTGAAGTCATAGAATGGAGGTGTGTGAAGTCATAGTATGGAGGTGTGTGAAGTCATAGATGGAGGTGTGTGAAGTCATAGTATGGAGGTGTGTGAAATCATAGAAAGGAAGTGTTTGAAGTCACAATGGAGTTGTGTGAAGTTACAGAATGGAGGTGTGTGAAGTCACAGAATGGAGGTGTGGGAAGTCATAGAATATAGGTGTGTGAAATCATAGAAAGGAAGTGTTTGAAGTCACAGAATGGAGGTGTGTGAAGTCAGAATGGAGGTGTGTGAAATCATAGAATCGAGATGTGTGAAGTCACAATGGAGTTGTGTGAAGTTACAGAATGGAGGTGTGTGAAGTCACAGAATGGAGGTGTGGGAAGTCATAGAATGGAGGTGTGTGAAGTCATAGAATGGAGGTGTGTGAAGTCAGAATGGAGGTGTATGAAGTCACAGAATTGAGGTGTGTGAACACAGAATGGAGGTGTGTGAATCACAGAATGGAGGTGTGTGAAATCAGAATGAAGGTGGGTGAAGTCACAGAACGGATGTGTGTGAAGTCGTAGAATGGAGGTGTGTGAAGTCACAAAATGGAGGTGTGTGAATTCAGAGAATGGAGGTGTGTGAAGTCACAGAATGGAGTTGTGTGAAGTCATAGAATGGAGGTGTGTGAAGTCATAGAATGGAGGTGTGTGAAGTCACAGAATGAAGTTGTGTGAAGTCAAACAATGGTGGTGAGGTAAGTCAGAATGGAGGTGTGTGAAGTCACAGAATGGAGGTGTGTGAACTCAGAATGGAGATGTGTGAAGTCATAGATGGAGGTATGTGAAGTCATAGTATGGAGGTGTGTGAAATCATAGAATGGTGTTTGTGAAGTCACAGAATGGGCTGTGTGAAGTCAGAATGGAGGTGTGTGGAGTCATAGAATGGAGGTGTGTGAAGTCAAAATGGAGGTGTGTGAAATCATAGAATCGAGGTGTGTGAAGTCACAATGGAGGTGTGTGAAGTCATAGAATGGAGGTGCGTGAAGTCACAGAATGGAGGTGTGTGAAGTCATGGAATGGAGGTGTGCGAAGTCATAGAATGGAGATGTGTGAAGTCACAGAATGGAAGTGTGTGAACTCAGAATGGAGGTGGGTGAAATCACAGAACGGATGTGTGTGAAGTCGTAGAATGGAGGTGTGTGAAGTCACAGAATGGAGGTGTGTGAATTCAGAGAATGGAGGTGTGTGAAGTCATAGAATGGAGGTGTGTGAAGTCATAGAATGGAGGTGTGTGAAGTCATAGAAGGAGGTGTGTGAAGTCATAGTATGGAGGTGTGTGAAATCATAGAATGGAGTTTTGTGAAGTCACAGAATGGAGCTGTGTGAAGTTAGAATGGAGGTGTGTGAAGTCATAGAATAGAGGTGTGTGAAGTCATAGATGGAGGTGTGTGAACTCATAGAATGGAGGTGTGTGAAGTTATGGAATGGAGGTGTGTGAAGTCAAAATGGAGGTGTGTGAAATCATAGAATGGAGGTGTGTGAAGTCAAAAATTGGAGGTGTGTGAAGTCATAGAATGGAGGTGTGTGAAGTCATCGAATGGATTTTTGTGAAGTAAGAATGAAGGTGTGTGAAGTCATAGAATGGAGGTGTGTGACGTCAGAGAATGGAGTTGTGTGAAGTCATAGAATGGAGTTGTGTGAAGTCAGATTGGAGGTGTGTGAAGTCACAGAATGGAGGTGTGTCAACTCAGATTGGAGGTGTGTGAAGTCACAGAATGGAGGTGTGTGAAGTCATAGAATGGAGGTGTGTGAAGTCACAGAATTGAGGTGTGTGAACACAGAATGGAGGTGTGTGAATCACAGAATGGAGGTGTGTGAAATCAGAATGGAGGTGGGTGAAGTCACAGAACGGATGTGTGTGAATTCGTAGAATGTAGGTGTGTGAAGTCACAGAATGGAGGTGTGTGAATTCAGAGAATGGAGGTGTGTGAAGTCATAGAATGGAGGTGTGTGAAGTCATAGAATGGAGGTGTGTGAAGTCATGGAATGGAGGTGTGTGAAGTCACAGAATGTGGGTGTGTGAACTGAGAATGGAGGTGTGTGAAGTCATAGATGGAGGTGTGTGAAGTCATAGTATGGAGGTGTGTGAAATCATAGAATGGAGTTTTGTGAAGTCACAGAATGGAGCTGTGTGAAGTCAGAATGGAGGTGTGTGAAGTCATAGAATGGAGGTGTGTGAAGTCAAAATGGAGGTGTGTGAAATCATAGAATCGAGGTGTGTGAAGTCACAATGGAGGTGTGTGAAGTCATAGAATGGACGTGCGTGGAGTCACAGAATGGAGGTGTGTGAAGTCATGGAATGGAGGTGTGTGAAGTCATAGAATGTAGGTGTGTGAAGTCACAGAATGGAGGTGTGTGAACTCAGAATGGAGGTGGGTGAAGTCACAGAATGGACGTGTGTGAATTCAGAGAATGGAGGTGTGTGAAGTCATAGAATGGAGCTGTGTGAAGTTAGAATGGAGGTGTGTGAAGTCACGGAATGGAGGTGGGTGAAGTCATAGAATGGAGGTGTGTGAAGTCATAGAATGATGGTGTTTTAAGTCATAGAATGGAGGTGTGTGAAGTGACAGAATGGAGGTGTGTGAAGTAATAGAATTGAGGTGTGTGAAGTCATAGAATTGAGGTGTGTGAAGTCATAGAATGGAGGTGGGTGAAGTCACTTAACGGAGGTTTGTGAAGTCAGAATGGAGGTGTGTGCAGTCATAGAATGGAAGTGGGTGAAGCCATAGAAAGGAGGTGTGGGAAGTCATAGAATGGAGGAGTGTGAAGTCATAGAATGGATGTGAGTGAAGTCACAGATTCGAAGTCTGTGAAGTCATAGAATTGAGGTGTGTGAAGTCAGAATGGAGGTGTTCGAAATCATAGAATGGAGATGTGTGAACTCATAGAATGGAGATGTGTGACGTCAAAATGGAAGTGTGTGAAGTCATAGAATGAAGGTGTGTAAAGTCAAAGAATGGAGGTGTGTGAAGTTATAGAATGGAGGTGTGTGAAGTCATAGAATGGAGGTGTGTGAAGACATAGAATGGAGGTGTGTGAATTCAGAGAATGGAGGTGTGTGAAGTTATAGGATGGAGGTGTGTGAAGTCATAGAATGGAGGTGTGTGAAGACATAGAATGGAGGTGTGTGAATTCAGAGAATAGAGGTGTGTGGAGTCATAATGGAGGTGTGGAATCGCGGAATGGAGGTGGGTGAAGTCATAGAAAGAAGGTGTGGGAAGTCATAGAATGGAGGAGTGTGAAGTCATAGAGTGGAGGTGAGTGAAGTCACAGATTTGAGGTCTGTGAAGTCATAGAATGGAGGTGTGTGAAGTCAGAATGGAGGTGTGAGAAGTCATAGAATGGAGATGTGTGAACTCATAGAATGGAGGTGTGTGGCGTCACAATGGAAGTGTGTGAAGTCATAGAATGGAGGTGTGTGAAGTCACAGAACGGAGGTGGGTGAAGTCATGCAATGGAGGTGTGTGAGTTCAGAATGGAGGTGTGTGAAATCACAGAATGGAGGTGTTTGAACTCAGAATGGAGGTGTGTGAAGTCATAGATGGAGGTGTGTGAAGTCATAGTATGGAGGTTTGTGAAATCATAGAATGGAGTTTTGTGGAGTCACAGAATGGAGCTGTGTGAAGTCAGAATGGAGCTGTGTGAAGTCATAGAATGGAGGTGTGTGAAGTCAAAATGGAGGTGTGTAAAGTCATAGAATGGAGGTGTGTGAAGTCACAGAATGGAGGTGTGTGAAGTCACAGAATGGAGGTGTGTGAAGACATAGAATGGAGGTGTGTGAAGTCATAGAATGGAGGTGTGTGAAGTCACAGAATCAAGGTGTGTGAAGTCACAGAATGGAGGTGTGTGATGTCAGAATGGAGGTAGGTGAAGTCACAGAATGGATGTGTGTGAAGTCATAGAATGGAGGTGTGTGAAGTCAAAAAATGGATGTGTGTGAATTCATAGAATGGAGGTGTGTGAAGTCATAGAATGGAGGTGTGTGAAGTCACAGAATGGATGTGTGTGAATTCATAGAATGGAGTTGTGTGAAGTCATAGAATGGAGGTGTGTGAAGTCAGAATGGACGTGTGTGAAGTCATAGGATTGAGGTGTGTGAACTCAGAATGGAGGTGTGTGAAGTGACAAAATGGAGGTTTGTGAAGTCATACAATGGTGGTGTGTGAAGTCATAGAATGTATGTTTCTAAAGTAAGAGTGAAGGTGTGTGAAGTGATAGAATGGAGGTGTGTGAAGGCAAAATGAAGGTGTGTCAACTCATAGAATGGAGGTGTGTGAACTCATAGAATGGAGATGTGTGAAGTCAAAACGGAGGTGTTTGAAGTCACAGAATGGAGGTCTATGAAGTCACAGAATGGAGGTTTGTAAAGTCATAGAATTGAGGTGGGTGAAGTCACAGATTGGAAGTGTGTGAAGTCAAAACGGAGGTGTGTGAAGTCACAGAATGGAGGTCTGTGAAGTCATAGAATGGAGGTGTGTGAAGTCAGAATGGAGGTGTGTGAAGTCATAGAATGGAGATGTGTGAACTCATAGAATGGAGGTGTGTGGCGTCACAATGGAAGTGTGTGAAGTCATAGAATGGAGGTGTGTGAAGTCACAGAACGGAGGTGTGTGAAGTCATGCAATGGAGGTGTGTGAATTCAGAATGGAGGTGTGTGAAGTCATAGAATGGAGGAGTGTGAAGTCATAGAATGGATGTTTGTGAAGTAAGTATGAAGGTTTGTGAAGTCATAGAATGGAGGTGTGTGAAGTCATAGAATGGAGGTGTGTGAAGTCAGAATGGAGGTGTGTGAAGTCACCGAATTGAGGTGTGTGAACACAGAATGGAGGTGTGTGAAGTCACAGAATGGAGGTGTGTGAAGTCATAGAATGGAGGAGTGTGAAGTCATAGAATGGATGTTTGTGAAGTAAGAATGAAGGTGTGTGAAGTCACAGAATGGAGGTGTGTGAAGTCAAAATGGAGGTGTGAAGTCATAGAATGGGGTTGGGTAAAGCCTTAGAAAGGAGGTGAGGGAAGTCATAGAATGGAGGAGTGTGACGTCATAGAGTGGAGGTGAGTGAAGTCACACCTTCTAGGTCTGTGAAGTCATAGAATGGAGGTGTGTGAAGTCCGAATGCAGGTGTGTGGAGTCATAGAATGGACATGTGTGAACTCATAGAATTGAGGTGTGTGACGTCATAATGGATGTGTGTGAAGTCACAGAATGGAGGTGTGTGAAATCATACAATGGAGGTGTGTGAAGTCACAGAATGGAGGTTTGTGAATTCAGAATGGAGGTGTGTGAAGTCATAGATGGAGGTTTGTGAAGTCATAGTATGGAGGTGTGTGAAATCGTAGAATCGAGTTTTGTGAAGTCACAGAATGGAGCTGTGTGAAGTCAGAATGGAGGTGTGTGAAGTCATAGAATGGAGGTGTGTGAAGTCAAAATGGAGGTGTGTGAAATCATAGAATCGAGGTGTGTGAAGTCACAATGGAGTTGTGTGAAATCAAAGATTGGAGGTGTGTAAAGTCACAGAGTGGGGGTGTGTGAAGTCACAGCATGGAGGTCTGTGAAGTGAGAGAATAGAGGTGTGTGAAGTCACAGAATGAAGGTGTGTGAAGTCACAGAATGGAGGTGTGTGAACTCAGAATGGAGGTGGGTAAATTCACAGAATAGAGGTGTGTGAAGTCACAGAATGGAGGTGTGTGAAGTCATACAATGAAGGTGTGTGAAGTCAGAATGGAAGTTTGTGAAGTCACAGAATAGAGGTGTGTGAACTCAGAATGGAGGTGTGTGAAGTCATAGATGGAGTTGTGTGAAGACATAGTATGGAGGTGTATGAAATCATAGAATGGAGTTTTGTGAAGTCTCAGAATGGAGCTGTGTGAAGTCAGAATGGAGGTGTGTGAAGTCATAGAATGGAGGTGTGTGAAGTCGGAATGGAGGAGTGTGAACTCATAGAATGGAGGTATGTGAAGTCACAATGGAGGTGTTTGAAATCTTAGAATGGAGGTGTGTGAAGTCAAAAAATGGAGGTGTGTGAAGTCATAGAATGGAGCTGTGTGAAGTCAGAATGGAGGTGTGTGAAGTCACAGAATGGAGGTGTGTCAACTCAGAATGGAGTTGTGTGAAGTCACAGAATGGAGGTGTGTGATGTCATAGAATGGAGGTGTGTGAAGTCATAGAATGGAGGTGTGTGAAGTCAGAATGGAGGTGTGTGAAGTCACAGGATTGAGGTGTGTGAACACAGAATGGGGGTGTGTGAATCACAGAATGGAGGTGTGTGAAATCATAGAATGGACGTGTGTGAAGTCATAGAATGGATGTTTGTGAAGTACGAATGAAGGTGTGTGAAGTCATAGAATAGAGGTGTGTGAATTCAAAGAATGGAGGTGTGTGAAGTCATAGAATGGAGGTGTGTGAAGTCACAGAATAGATGTGTGTGAAGTCTTGAATGGACGTGTGCGGTCATAGAATGGAGGTGGGTGAAGTCATAGAAAGGAGTTGTGGGAAGTCATAGAATGGAGGAGTGTGAAGTCATAGAGTGGAGGTGAGTGAAGTCACAGATTCGAGGTCTGTGAAGTCATAGAATGGAGGTGTGTGAAGTCAGAATGGAGGTGTGTGAAGTCATAGAATGGAGATGTGTGAATTCATAGAATGGAGATGTGTGACGTCACAATTAAAGTATGTGAAGTCAAAGAATGGAGGTGTTTGAAATCACAGAATGGAGGTGTGTGAAGTCATACAATGGAGGTGAGTGATGTCAGAATGGAGGTGTGTGAAGTCACAGAATGGAGGTGTGTGAACTCAGAATGGAGGTGTGTGAAGTCATAGATGGAGGTGTGTGAAGTCATAGTATGGAGGTGTGCGAAATCATAGAATGGAGTTTTGTGAAGTCACACAATGGAGCTGTGTGAAGTCAGAATGGTGGTGTGTGAAGTCATAGAATGGAGGTGTGTGAAGTCAGAATGGAGGTGTGTGAAATCATAGAATCGAGGTGTGTGTAGTCACAATGGAAGTGGGTGAAGTCATAGAATGGAGGTGCGTGAAGTCACAGAATGGAGGTGTGTGAAGTCATAGAATGAAGGTGTGTGAAGTCATAGAATGGAGGTGTGTGAAATCACAGAATGGAGGTGTGTGAAGTCATAGAATGAAGGTGTGTGAAGTCATAGAATGGAGGTGTGTGAAATCACAGAATGGATGTGTGTGAAGTCACAGAATGGAGGTGTGCGAAGTCATACAATGGAGGTGTGTGAAGTCATAGAATAGAGGTGTGTGAAGTCATAGAATGGAGGTGTGTGAAGTCACAGAATGGAGGTGTGTGAAGTCATAGAATGGAAGTGTGTGAAGTCAAAGAATGGAGGTGTGTGAAGTCAGAATGGACATGTGTGAAGTCACAGAATTGAGGTGTGTGAACCCAGAATGGAGGTGTGTGAAGTCACAGAATGGAGGTTTGTGAAGTCATACAATGGAGATGTGTGAAGTCATAGAAAGGATGTTTCTAAAGTAAGAATGAGGTGTGTGAAGTCATAGAATGGAGGTGTGTGAAGTCAAAATGGAGGTGTGTGAACTCATAGAATGGAGGTGTGTGAGCTCATAGAATTGAGGTGTGTGAATCATGGAATGGAGGTGTGTGAAGTCCAAGAATGGAGGTGTGTGAAATCAAACAATGGAGGTGTGTGAAGTCACAGAATGGAGGTTGCCGGGGCCAACCGGCAGCAAACCAGGGTTCGCAGATTGGGGTTCCTGAAATCGGGGGCAAGGACTAGCAAGAAATAGAAGAGAGACAGACACAGAGCGTCCGGGATGTCCGCAGTCCAGGTAAAGACTGGCGAGACTGCCGGTTTATTTTCCACTCCCCTTTTTCCCTCCTCCGGTCCCAGGGAACCTCCAGGTGTTACATTCATATGGTAATTCTCAGGTCATTTACATAGAATAGGGCCAGAAAGCAATAAGACAATAAAGCCAGCGTCTGATGCAAGTCAAGGTACAGTTTAATTCCACTCTGGCTCACAACAGGAGGTGTGTGAAGTCACAGAATTGAAGTGTGTGAAGTCAAAATGGAGGTGTGTGAAGTCACAGAATGGAGGTGTGTGAAGTCATAGAATGGAGGTGAGTGAAGTCATAAAATGGAGGTGTGTGAACTCATAGAATGGAGGTGTGTGAAGTCACAATGGAGTTGTTTGAAGTCATAGAATGGTGGTTTAAGATGTCAACGAATGGAGGTGTGTGAAGTCATAGAATGGAGGTGTGTGAAATCACAGAACGGAGGTGTGTGAATTCATAGAATGGAGGTGTGTGAAATCATAGGATAGAGGTGTGTGAAGTCACAGAATGGAGGTGTGTGAACTCAGAATGGAGGTGTGTGAAGCCACAGAATGGAGGTGTGTGAAGTCATAGAATGGAAGTGTATGAAGTCATAGAATGGAGGTGTGTGAGGCAGAATGGAGGTGTGTGAAGTCACAGAATGGAGGTGTGTGAACTCAGAATGGAGGTGTGTGAAGTCACAGAATGGAGGTTTGGGAAGTCATCGAATGGAGGTGTGTGAAGTCAGAGATTGGATGTTTCTGAAGTAAGAATGAAGGTGTGTGAAGTCATAGAATGGAGGTGTGTGAACTCAAATTGGAGGTGTGTGAACTCATACAATGGAGGTGTGTGAACTCATAGAAAGGAGGTGTGTGAAGTCATCGAATGGAGGTGTGTGAAGTCAGAGATTGGATGTTTCTGAAGTAAGAATGAAGGTGTGTGAAGTCATAGAATGGAGGTGTGTGAACTCAAATTGGAGGTGTGTGAACTCATACAATGGAGTTGTGTGAAGTCATAGAATGGAGGTGTGTGAAGTCTGAATGGAGGTGTGTGAAGTCACAGAATGGAGGTGTGTCAACTCAGAATGGAGGTGGGTGAAGTCACAGAATGGATGTGTTTGAACTCCTAGAATGGAGGTGTGTGAAGTCACAGAATGGATGTGTTTGAACTCCTAGAATGGAGGTGTGTGAAGTCACAGAATTGAGGTGTGTGAACACAGAATGGAGGTGTGTGAATCACAGAATGGAGGTGTGTGAAATCAGAATGGAGGTGGGTGAAGTCACAGAATGGATGTGTTTGAACTCCTAGAATGGAGGTGTGTGAAGTCACAGAATGGAGGTATGTGAATTCAGAGAATGTAGGTGTGTGAAGTCATACAATGGAGGTGTGTGAAGTGATAGGATGGAGGTGTGTGAAGTCATAGAATGGAGGTGTGTGAAGTCACAGAATGGAGGTGTGTGAAGTCAAACTGGTGGTGAGGTAAGTCAGAATGGAGTTGTGTGAAGTCACAGAATGGAGGTGTGTGAACTCAGAATGGAGGTGTGTGAAGTCATAGATGGAGGTGTGTGAAGTCATAGTATGGAGGTGTGTAAAATCATAGAATGGAGTTTTGTGAAGTCACAGAATGGAGCTGTGTGAAGTCAGAATTGAGGTGTGTGAAGTCATAGAATGGAGGTGTGTGAAGTCAAAATGGAGTTGCGTGAAATCACAGAATCGAGGTGTGTGAAGTCACAATGGAGGTGTGTGAAGTCATAGAATGGAGGTGCGTCAAGTCACAGAATGGAGGTGTGTGAAGTCATGGAATGGAGGTGTGTGAAGTCATAGAATGGAGGTGTGTGAAGTCACAGAATGGAGGTGTCTGAACTCAGAATGGAGGTGGGTGAAGTCACAGAACGGATGTGTCTGAAGTCGTAGAATAGAGGTGTGTGAAGTCACAGAATGGAGATGTGTGAATTCAGAGAGCGAAGGTGTGTGAAGTCATAGAATGGAGGTGTGTGAAGTCATAGAATGGAGGTGTCTGAAGTCATCGAATGGATTTTTGTAAAGTAAGAATGAAGGTGTGTGAAGTCATAGAATGGAGGTGTGTGACGTCAGAATTGAAGTGTGTGAAGTCATAGTATGGAGGTGTGTAAAATCATAGAATGGAGTTTTGTGAAGTCACAGAATGGAGGTGTGTCAACTCAGAATGGAGGTGTGTGAAGTCACAGAATGGAGGTATGTGAACTCACAATGGAAGTGTGTGAAGTCACAGAATGGAGGTGTGTGAAGTCATAGAATGGAGGTGTGTGAAGTCACAGAATGGAGGTGTGTGAATTCATAGAATGGAGGTGTGCGAAGTCATAGAATGGAGGTGTGTGAAGACAAGAATGGAGGTGTGTGAATTCAGAGAATGGAGGTGTGTGAAGTTATAGGATGGAGGTGTGTGAAGTCATAGAATGGAGGTGTGTGAAGACATAGAATGGAGGTGTGTGAATTCAGAGAATGGAGGTGTGTGAAGTCATAATGGAGGTGTGGAATCGCGGAATGGAGGTGGGTGAAGTCATAGAAAGAAGGTGTGGGAAGTCATAGAATGGAGGAGTGTGAAGTCATAGAGTGGAGGTGAGTGAAGTCACAGATTTGAGGTCTGTGAAGTCATAGAATGGAGGTGTGTGAAGTCAGAATGGAGGTGTGAGAAGTCATAGAATGGAGATGTGTGAACTCATAGAATGGAGGTGTGTGGCGTCACAATGGAAGTGTGTGAAGTCATAGAATGGAGGTGTGTGAAGTCACAGAACGGAGGTGGGTGAAGTCATGCAATGGAGGTGTGTGAGTTCAGAATGGAGGTGTGTGAAATCACAGAATGGAGGTGTTTGAACTCAGAATGGAGGTGTGTGAAGTCATAGATGGAGGTGTGTGAAGTCATAGTATGGAGGTTTGTGAAATCATAGAATGGAGTTTTGTGGAGTCACAGAATGGAGCTGTGTGAAGTCAGAATGGAGCTGTGTGAAGTCATAGAATGGAGGTGTGTGAAGTCAAAATGGAGGTGTGTAAAGTCATAGAATGGAGGTGTGTGAAGTCACAGAATGGAGGTGTGTGAAGTCACAGAATGGAGGTGTGTGAAGACATAGAATGGAGGTGTGTGAAGTCATAGAATGGAGGTGTGTGAAGTCACAGAATCAAGGTGTGTGAAGTCACAGAATGGAGGTGTGTGATGTCAGAATGGAGGTAGGTGAAGTCACAGAATGGATGTGTGTGAAGTCATAGAATGGAGGTGTGTGAAGTCAAAAAATGGATGTGTGTGAATTCATAGAATGGAGGTGTGTGAAGTCATAGAATGGAGGTGTGTGAAGTCACAGAATGGATGTGTGTGAATTCATAGAATGGAGTTGTGTGAAGTCATAGAATGGAGGTGTGTGAAGTCAGAATGGACGTGTGTGAAGTCATAGGATTGAGGTGTGTGAACTCAGAATGGAGGTGTGTGAAGTGACAAAATGGAGGTTTGTGAAGTCATACAATGGTGGTGTGTGAAGTCATAGAATGTATGTTTCTAAAGTAAGAGTGAAGGTGTGTGAAGTGATAGAATGGAGGTGTGTGAAGGCAAAATGAAGGTGTGTCAACTCATAGAATGGAGGTGTGTGAACTCATAGAATGGAGATGTGTGAAGTCAAAACGGAGGTGTGTGAAGTCACAGAATGGAGGTCTATGAAGTCACAGAATGGAGGTTTGTAAAGTCATAGAATTGAGGTGGGTGAAGTCACAGATTGGAAGTGTGTGAAGTCAAAACGGAGGTGTGTGAAGTCACAGAATGGAGGTCTGTGAAGTCATAGAATGGAGGTGTGTGAAGTCAGAATGGAGGTGTGTGAAGTCATAGAATGGAGATGTGTGAACTCATAGAATGGAGGTGTGTGGCGTCACAATGGAAGTGTGTGAAGTCATAGAATGGAGGTGTGTGAAGTCACAGAACGGAGGTGTGTGAAGTCATGCAATGGAGGTGTGTGAATTCAGAATGGAGGTGTGTGAAGTCATAGAATGGAGGAGTGTGAAGTCATAGAATGGATGTTTGTGAAGTAAGTATGAAGGTTTGTGAAGTCATAGAATGGAGGTGTGTGAAGTCATAGAATGGAGGTGTGTGAAGTCAGAATGGAGGTGTGTGAAGTCACCGAATTGAGGTGTGTGAACACAGAATGGAGGTGTGTGAAGTCACAGAATGGAGGTGTGTGAAGTCATAGAATGGAGGAGTGTGAAGTCATAGAATGGATGTTTGTGAAGTAAGAATGAAGGTGTGTGAAGTCACAGAATGGAGGTGTGTGAAGTCAAAATGGAGGTGTGAAGTCATAGAATGGGGTTGGGTAAAGCCTTAGAAAGGAGGTGAGGGAAGTCATAGAATGGAGGAGTGTGACGTCATAGAGTGGAGGTGAGTGAAGTCACACCTTCTAGGTCTGTGAAGTCATAGAATGGAGGTGTGTGAAGTCCGAATGCAGGTGTGTGGAGTCATAGAATGGACATGTGTGAACTCATAGAATTGAGGTGTGTGACGTCATAATGGATGTGTGTGAAGTCACAGAATGGAGGTGTGTGAAATCATACAATGGAGGTGTGTGAAGTCACAGAATGGAGGTTTGTGAATTCAGAATGGAGGTGTGTGAAGTCATAGATGGAGGTTTGTGAAGTCATAGTATGGAGGTGTGTGAAATCGTAGAATCGAGTTTTGTGAAGTCACAGAATGGAGCTGTGTGAAGTCAGAATGGAGGTGTGTGAAGTCATAGAATGGAGGTGTGTGAAGTCAAAATGGAGGTGTGTGAAATCATAGAATCGAGGTGTGTGAAGTCACAATGGAGTTGTGTGAAATCAAAGAATGGAGGTGTGTAAAGTCACAGAGTGGGGGTGTGTGAAGTCACAGCATGGAGGTCTGTGAAGTGAGAGAATAGAGGTGTGTGAAGTCACAGAATGAAGGTGTGTGAAGTCACAGAATGGAGGTGTGTGAACTCAGAATGGAGGTGGGTAAATTCACAGAATAGAGGTGTGTGAAGTCACAGAATGGAGGTGTGTGAAGTCATACAATGAAGGTGTGTGAAGTCAGAATGGAAGTTTGTGAAGTCACAGAATAGAGGTGTGTGAACTCAGAATGGAGGTGTGTGAAGTCATAGATGGAGTTGTGTGAAGACATAGTATGGAGGTGTATGAAATCATAGAATGGAGTTTTGTGAAGTCTCAGAATGGAGCTGTGTGAAGTCAGAATGGAGGTGTGTGAAGTCATAGAATGGAGGTGTGTGAAGTCGGAATGGAGGAGTGTGAACTCATAGAATGGAGGTATGTGAAGTCACAATGGAGGTGTTTGAAATCTTAGAATGGAGGTGTGTGAAGTCAAAAAATGGAGGTGTGTGAAGTCATAGAATGGAGCTGTGTGAAGTCAGAATGGAGGTGTGTGAAGTCACAGAATGGAGGTGTGTCAACTCAGAATGGAGTTGTGTGAAGTCACAGAATGGAGGTGTGTGATGTCATAGAATGGAGGTGTGTGAAGTCATAGAATGGAGGTGTGTGAAGTCAGAATGGAGGTGTGTGAAGTCACAGGATTGAGGTGTGTGAACACAGAATGGGGGTGTGTGAATCACAGAATGGAGGTGTGTGAAATCATAGAATGGACGTGTGTGAAGTCATAGAATGGATGTTTGTGAAGTACGAATGAAGGTGTGTGAAGTCATAGAATAGAGGTGTGTGAATTCAAAGAATGGAGGTGTGTGAAGTCATAGAATGGAGGTGTGTGAAGTCACAGAATGGATGTGTGTGAAGTCTTGAATGGACGTGTGCGGTCATAGAATGGAGGTGGGTGAAGTCATAGAAAGGAGTTGTGGGAAGTCATAGAATGGAGGAGTGTGAAGTCATAGAGTGGAGGTGAGTGAATCACAGATTCGAGGTCTGTGAAGTCATAGAATGGAGGTGTGTGAAGTCAGAATGGAGGTGTTTGAAGTCATAGAATGGAGATGTGTGAATTCATAGAATGGAGATGTGTGACGTCACAATTAAAGTGTGTGAAGTCAAAGAATGGAGGTGTTTGAAATCACAGAATGGAGGTGTGTGAAGTCATACAATGGAGGTGAGTGAAGTCAGAATGGAGGTGTGTGAAGTCACAGAATGGAGGTGTGTGAACTCAGAATGGAGGTGTGTGAAGTCATAGATGGAGGTGTGTGAAGTCATAGTATGGAGGTGTGCGAAATCATAGAATGGAGTTTTGTGAAGTCACACAATGGAGCTGTGTGAAGTCAGAATGGTGGTGTGTGAAGTCATAGAATGGAGGTGTGTGAAGTCAGAATGGAGGTGTGTGAAATCATAGAATCGAGGTGTGTGTAGTCACAATGGAGGTGGGTGAAGTCATAGAATGGAGGTGCGTGAAGTCACAGAATGGAGGTGTGTGAAGTCATAGAATGAAGGTGTGTGAAGTCATAGAATGGAGGTGTGTGAAATCACAGAATGGATGTGTGTGAAGTCACAGAATGGAGGTATGTGAACTCACAATGGAAGTGTGTGAAGTCACAGAATGGAGGTGTGTGAAGTCATAGAATGGAGGTGTGTGAAGTCACAGAATGGAGGTGTGTGAATTCATAGAATGGAGGTGTGCGAAGTCATACAATGGAGGTGTGTGAAGTCATAGAATAGAGGTGTGTGAAGTCATAGAATGGAGGTGTGTGAAGTCACAGAATGGAGGTGTGTGAAGTCATAGAATGGAAGTGTGTGAAGTCAAAGAATGGAGGTGTGTGAACCCAGAATGGAGGTGTGTGAAGTCACAGAATGGAGGTTTGTGAAGTCATACAATGGAGATGTGTGAAGTCATAGAAAGGATGTTTCTAAAGTAAGAATGAGGTGTGTGAAGTCATAGAATGGAGGTGTGTGAAGTCAAAATGGAGGTGTGTGAACTCATAGAATGGAGGTGTGTGAGCTCATAGAATTGAGGTGTGTGAATCATGGAATGGAGGTGTGTGAAGTCCAAGAATGGAGGTGTGTGAAATCAAACAATGGAGGTGTGTGAAGTCACAGAATGGAGGTTGCCGGGGCCAACCGGCAGCAAACCAGGGTTCGCAGATTGGGGTTCCTGAAATCGGGGGCAAGGACTAGCAAGAAATAGAAGAGAGACAGACACAGAGCGTCCGGGATGTCCGCAGTCCAGGTAAAGACTGGCGAGACTGCCGGTTTATTTTCCACTCCCCTTTTTCCCTCCTCCGGTCCCAGGGAACCTCCAGGTGTTACATTCACATGGTAATTCTCAGGTCATTTACATAGAATAGGGCCAGAAAGCAATAAGACAATAAAGCCAGCGTCTGATGCAAGTCAAGGTACAGTTTAATTCCACTCTGGCTCACAACAGGAGGTGTGTGAAGTCACAGAATTGAAGTGTGTGAAGTCAAAATGGAGGTGTGTGAAGTCACAGAATGGAGGTGTGTGAAGTCATAGAATGGAGGTGAGTGAAGTCATAAAATGGAGGTGTGTGAACTCATAGAATGGAGGTGTGTGAAGTCACAATGGAGTTGTTTGAAGTCATAGAATGGTGGTTTTTGATGTCAACGAATGGAGGTGTGTGAAGTCATAGAATGGAGGTGTGTGAAGTCAGATTTGAGGTGTGTGAAATCACAGAATGGAGGTGTGTCAACTCAGAAATGAGGTGTGTGAAGTCATAGAATGGAGGTGTGTGAAGTCATAGAATGGAAGTGCGTGAAATCATAGAATGGAGGTGTGTGAAGTCACAGAATTGAGGTGTGTGAAGTCAGAACGGAGGTGTGTGAAGTCAGAATGGAGGTGTGTGAAGTCATAGAATGGAGGTCTGTGAACTCAGAATGGAGGTTTGTGAAGTCATAGAATGGAGGTGTGAACTCAGAATGGAGGTGTGTGAAGTCACAGAATGGAGGTGTGTGAAGTCATAGAATGGAGGTGTGTGAAATCACAGAACGGAGGTGTGTGAATTCATAGAATGGAGGTGTGTGAAATCATAGGATAGAGGTGTGTGAAGTCACAGAATGGAGGTGTGTGAACTCAGAATGGAGGTGTGTGAAGCCACAGAATGGAGGTGTGTGAAGTCATAGAATGGAAGTGTATGAAGTCATAGAATGGAGGTGTGTGAGGCAGAATGGAGGTGTGTGAAGTCACAGAATGGAGGTGTGTGAACTCAGAATGGAGGTGTGTGAAGTCACAGAATGGAGGTTTGGGAAGTCATCGAATGGAGGTGTGTGAAGTCAGAGATTGGATGTTTCTGAAGTAAGAATGAAGGTGTGTGAAGTCATAGAATGGAGGTGTGTGAACTCAAATTGGAGGTGTGTGAACTCATACAATGGAGGTGTGTGAACTCATAGAATGGAGGTGTGTGAAGTCATCGAATGGAGGTGTGTGAAGTCAGAGATTGGATGTTTCTGAAGTAAGAATGAAGGTGTGTGAAGTCATAGAATGGAGGTGTGTGAACTCAAATTGGAGGTGTGTGAACTCATACAATGGAGTTGTGTGAAGTCATAGAATGGAGGTGTGTGAAGTCTGAATGGAGGTGTGTGAAGTCACAGAATGGAGGTGTGTCAACTCAGAATGGAGGTGGGTGAAGTCACAGAATGGATGTGTTTGAACTCCTAGAATGGAGGTGTGTGAAGTCACAGAATGGATGTGTTTGAACTCCTAGAATGGAGGTGTGTGAAGTCACAGAATTGAGGTGTGTGAACACAGAATGGAGGTGTGTGAATCACAGAATGGAGGTGTGTGAAATCAGAATGGAGGTGGGTGAAGTCACAGAATGGATGTGTTTGAACTCCTAGAATGGAGGTGTGTGAAGTCACAGAATGGAGGTATGAGAATTCAGAGAATGTAGGTGTGTGAAGTCATAGAATGGAGGTGTGTGAAGTGATAGGATGGAGGTGTGTGAAGTCATAGAATGGAGGTGTGTGAAGTCACAGAATGGAGGTGTGTGAAGTCAAACTGGTGGTGAGGTAAGTCAGAATGGAGTTGTGTGAAGTCACAGAATGGAGGTGTGTGAACTCAGAATGGAGGTGTGTGAAGTCATAGATGGAGGTGTGTGAAGTCATAGTATGGAGGTGTGTAAAATCATAGAATGGAGTTTTGTGAAGTCACAGAATGGAGGTGTGTCAACTCAGAATGGAGGTGTGTGAAGTCACAGAATGGAGGTATGTGAACTCACAATGGAAGTGTGTGAAGTCACAGAATGGAGGTGTGTGAAGTCATAGAATGGAGGTGTGTGAAGTCACAGAATGGAGGTGTGTGAATTCATAGAATGGAGGTGTGCGAAGTCATAGAATGGAGGTGTGTGAAGACATAGAATGGAGGTGTGTGAATTCAGAGAATGGAGGTGTGTGAAGTTATAGGATGGAGGTGTGTGAAGTCATAGAATGGAGGTGTGTGAAGACATAGAATGGAGGTGTGTGAATTCAGAGAATGGAGGTGTGTGAAGTCATAATGGAGGTGTGGAATCGCGGAATGGAGGTGGGTGAAGTCATAGAAAGAAGGTGTGGGAAGTCATAGAATGGAGGAGTGTGAAGTCATAGAGTGGAGGTGAGTGAAGTCACAGATTTGAGGTCTGTGAAGTCATAGAATGGAGGTGTGTGAAGTGAGAATGGAGGTGTGAGAAGTCATAGAATGGAGATGTGTGAACTCATAGAATGGAGGTGTGTGGCGTCACAATGGAAGTGTGTGAAGTCATAGAATGGAGGTGTGTGAAGTCACAGAACGGAGGTGGGTGAAGTCATGCAATGGAGGTGTGTGAGTTCAGAATGGAGGTGTGTGAAATCACAGAATGGAGGTGTTTGAACTCAGAATGGAGGTGTGTGAAGTCATAGATGGAGGTGTGTGAAGTCATAGTATGGAGGTTTGTGAAATCATAGAATGGAGTTTTGTGGAGTCACAGAATGGAGCTGTGTGAAGTCAGAATGGAGCTGTGTGAAGTCATAGAATGGAGGTGTGTGAAGTCAAAATGGAGGTGTGTAAAGTCATAGAATGGAGGTGTGTGAAGTCACAGAATGGAGGTGTGTGAAGTCACAGAATGGAGGTGTGTGAAGACATAGAATGGAGGTGTGTGAAGTCATAGAATGGAGGTGTGTGAAGTCACAGAATCAAGGTGTGTGAAGTCACAGAATGGAGGTGTGTGATGTCAGAATGGAGGTAGGTGAAGTCACAGAATGGATGTGTGTGAAGTCATAGAATGGAGGTGTCTGAAGTCAAAAAATGGATGTGTGTGAATTCATAGAATGGAGGTGTGTGAAGTCATAGAATGGAGGTGTGTGAAGTCACAGAATGGATGTGTGTGAATTCATAGAATGGAGTTGTGTGAAGTCATAGAATGGAGGTGTGTGAAGTCAGAATGGACGTGTGTGAAGTCATAGGATTGAGGTGTGTGAACTCAGAATGGAGGTGTGTGAAGTGACAAAATGGAGGTTTGTGAAGTCATACAATGGTGGTGTGTGAAGTCATAGAATGTATGTTTCTAAAGTAAGAGTGAAGGTGTGTGAAGTGATAGAATGGAGGTGTGTGAAGGCAAAATGAAGGTGTGTCAACTCATAGAATGGAGGTGTGTGAACTCATAGAATGGAGATGTGTGAAGTCAAAACGGAGGTGTGTGAAGTCACAGAATGGAGGTCTATGAAGTCACAGAATGGAGGTTTGTAAAGTCATAGAATTGAGGTGGGTGAAGTCACAGATTGGAAGTGTGTGAAGTCAAAACGGAGGTGTGTGAAGTCACAGAATGGAGGTCTGTGAAGTCATAGAATGGAGGTGTGTGAAGTCAGAATGGAGGTGTGTGAAGTCATAGAATGGAGATGTGTGAACTCATAGAATGGAGGTGTGTGGCGTCACAATGGAAGTGTGTGAAGTCATAGAATGGAGGTGTGTGAAGTCACAGAACGGAGGTGTGTGAAGTCATGCAATGGAGGTGTGTGAATTCAGAATGGAGGTGTGTGAAGTCATAGAATGGAGGAGTGTGAAGTCATAGAATGGATGTTTGTGAAGTAAGTATGAAGGTTTGTGAAGTCATAGAATGGAGGTGTGTGAAGTCATAGAATGGAGGTGTGTGAAGTCAGAATGGAGGTGTGTGAAGTCACCGAATTGAGGTGTGTGAACACAGAATGGAGGTGTGTGAAGTCACAGAATGGAGGTGTGTGAAGTCATAGAATGGAGGAGTGTGAAGTCATAGAATGGATGTTTGTGAAGTAAGAATGAAGGTGTGTGAAGTCACAGAATGGAGGTGTGTGAAGTCAAAATGGAGGTGTGAAGTCATAGAATGGGGTTGGGTAAAGCCTTAGAAAGGAGGTGAGGGAAGTCATAGAATGGAGGAGTGTGACGTCATAGAGTGGAGGTGCGTGAAGTCACACCTTCTAGGTCTGTGAAGTCATAGAATGGAGGTGTGTGAAGTCCGAATGCAGGTGTGTGGAGTCATAGAATGGACATGTGTGAACTCATAGAATTGAGGTGTGTGACGTCATAATGGATGTGTGTGAAGTCACAGAATGGAGGTGTGTGAAATCATACAATGGAGGTGTGTGAAGTCACAGAATGGAGGTTTGTGAATTCGGAATGGAGGTGTGTGAAGTCATAGATGGAGGTTTGTGAAGTCATAGTATGGAGGTGTGTGAAATCGTAGAATCGAGTTTTGTGAAGTCACAGAATGGAGCTGTGTGAAGTCAGAATGGAGGTGTGTGAAGTCATAGAATGGAGGTGTGTGAAGTCAAAATGGAGGTGTGTGAAATCATAGAATCGAGGTGTGTGAAGTCACAATGGAGTTGTGTGAAATCAAAGAATGGAGGTGTGTAAAGTCACAGAGTGGGGGTGTGTGAAGTCACAGCATGGAGGTCTGTGAAGTGAGAGAATAGAGGTGTGTGAAGTCACAGAATGAAGGTGTGTGAAGTCACAGAATGGAGGTGTGTGAACTCAGAATGGAGGTGGGTAAATTCACAGAATAGAGGTGTGTGAAGTCACAGAATGGAGGTGTGTGAAGTCATACAATGAAGGTGTGTGAAGTCAGAATGGAAGTTTGTGAAGTCACAGAATAGAGGTGTGTGAACTCAGAATGGAGGTGTGTGAAGTCATAGATGGAGTTGTGTGAAGACATAGTATGGAGGTGTATGAAATCATAGAATGGAGTTTTGTGAAGTCTCAGAATGGAGCTGTGTGAAGTCAGAATGGAGGTGTGTGAAGTCATAGAATGGAGGTGTGTGAAGTCGGAATGGAGGAGTGTGAACTCATAGAATGGAGGTATGTGAAGTCACAATGGAGGTGTTTGAAATCTTAGAATGGAGGTGTGTGAAGTCAAAAAATGGAGGTGTGTGAAGTCATAGAATGGAGCTGTGTGAAGTCAGAATGGAGGTGTGTGAAGTCACAGAATGGAGGTGTGTCAACTCAGAATGGAGTTGTGTGAAGTCACAGAATGGAGGTGTGTGATGTCATAGAATGGAGGTGTGTGAAGTCATAGAATGGAGGTGTGTGAAGTCAGAATGGAGGTGTGTGAAGTCACAGGATTGAGGTGTGTGAACACAGAATGGGGGTGTGTGAATCACAGAATGGAGGTGTGTGAAATCATAGAATGGACGTGTGTGAAGTCATAGAATGGATGTTTGTGAAGTACGAATGAAGGTGTGTGAAGTCATAGAATAGAGGTGTGTGAATTCAAAGAATGGAGGTGTGTGAAGTCATAGAATGGAGGTGTGTGAAGTCACAGAATGGATGTGTGTGAAGTCTTGAATGGACGTGTGCGGTCATAGAATGGAGGTGGGTGAAGTCATAGAAAGGAGTTGTGGGAAGTCATAGAATGGAGGAGTGTGAAGTCATAGAGTGGAGGTGAGTGAATCACAGATTCGAGGTCTGTGAAGTCATAGAATGGAGGTGTGTGAAGTCAGAATGGAGGAGTTTGAAGTCATAGAATGGAGATGTGTGAATTCATAGAATGGAGATGTGTGACGTCACAATTAAAGTGTGTGAAGTCAAAGAATGGAGGTGTTTGAAATCACAGAATGGAGGTGTGTGAAGTCATACAATGGAGGTGAGTGAAGTCAGAATGGAGGTGTGTGAAGTCACAGAATGGAGGTGTGTGAACTCAGAATGGAGGTGTGTGAAGTCATAGATGGAGGTGTGTGAAGTCATAGTATGGAGGTGTGCGAAATCATAGAATGGAGTTTTGTGAAGTCACACAATGGAGCTGTGTGAAGTCAGAATGGTGGTGTGTGAAGTCATAGAATGGAGGTGTGTGAAGTCAGAATGGAGGTGTGTGAAATCATAGAATCGAGGTGTGTGTAGTCACAATGGAGGTGGGTGAAGTCATAGAATGGAGGTGCGTGAAGTCACAGAATGGAGGTGTGTGAAGTCATAGAATGAAGGTGTGTGAAGTCATAGAATGGAGGTGTGTGAAATCACAGAATGGATGTGTGTGAAGTCACAGAATGGAGGTATGTGAACTCACAATGGAAGTGTGTGAAGTCACAGAATGGAGGTGTGTGAAGTCATAGAATGGAGGTGTGTGAAGTCACAGAATGGAGGTGTGTGAATTCATAGAATGGAGGTGTGCGAAGTCATACAATGGAGGTGTGTGAAGTCATAGAATAGAGGTGTGTGAAGTCATAGAATGGAGGTGTGTGAAGTCACAGAATGGAGGTGTGTGAAGTCATAGAATGGAAGTGTGTGAAGTCAAAGAATGGAGGTGTGTGAAGTCAGAATGGACATGTGTGAAGTCACAGAATTGAGGTGTGTGAACCCAGAATGGAGGTGTGTGAAGTCACAGAATGGAGGTTTGTGAAGTCATACAATGGAGATGTGTGAAGTCATAGAAAGGATGTTTCTAAAGTAAGAATGAGGTGTGTGAAGTCATAGAATGGAGGTGTGTGAAGTCAAAATGGAGGTGTGTGAACTCATAGAATGGAGGTGTGTGAGCTCATAGAATTGAGGTGTGTGAATCATGGAATGGAGGTGTGTGAAGTCCAAGAATGGAGGTGTGTGAAATCAAACAATGGAGGTGTGTGAAGTCACAGAATGGAGGTTGCCGGGGCCAACCGGCAGCAAACCAGGGTTCGCAGATTGGGGTTCCTGAAATCGGGGGCAAGGACTAGCAAGAAATAGAAGAGAGACAGACACAGAGCGTCCGGGATGTCCGCAGTCCAGGTAAAGACTGGCGAGACTGCCGGTTTATTTTCCACTCCCCTTTTTCCCTCCTCCTGTCCCAGGGAACCTCCAGGTGTTACATTCATATGGTAATTCTCAGGTCATTTACATAGAATAGGGCCAGAAAGCAATAAGACAATAAAGCCAGCGTCTGATGCAAGTCAAGGTACAGTTTAATTCCACTCTGGCTCACAACAGGAGGTGTGTGAAGTCACAGAATTGAAGTGTGTGAAGTCAAAATGGAGGTGTGTGAAGTCACAGAATGGAGGTGTGTGAAGTCATAGAATGGAGGTGAGTGAAGTCATAAAATGGAGGTGTGTGAACTCATAGAATGGAGGTGTGTGAAGTCACAATGGAGTTGTTTGAAGTCATAGAATGGTGGTTTTTGATGTCAACGAATGGAGGTGTGTGAAGTCATAGAATGGAGGTGTGTGAAGTCAGATTTGAGGTGTGTGAAATCACAGAATGGAGGTGTGTCAACTCAGAAATGAGGTGTGTGAAGTCATAGAATGGAGGTGTGTGAAGTCATAGAATGGAAGTGCGTGAAATCATAGAATGGAGGTGTGTGAAGTCACAGAATTGAGGTGTGTGAAGTCAGAACGGAGGTGTGTGAAGTCAGAATGGAGGTGTGTGAAGTCATAGAATGGAGGTCTGTGAACTCAGAATGGAGGTTTGTGAAGTCATAGAATGGAGGTGTGAACTCAGAATGGAGGTGTGTGAAGTCACAGAATGGAGGTGTGTGAAGTCATAGAATGGAGGTGTGTGAAATCACAGAACGGAGGTGTGTGAATTCATAGAATGGAGGTGTGTGAAATCATAGGATAGAGGTGTGTGAAGTCACAGAATGGAGGTGTGTGAACTCAGAATGGAGGTGTGTGAAGCCACAGAATGGAGGTGTGTGAAGTCATAGAATGGAAGTGTATGAAGTCATAGAATGGAGGTGTGTGAGGCAGAATGGAGGTGTGTGAAGTCACAGAATGGAGGTGTGTGAACTCAGAATGGAGGTGTGTGAAGTCACAGAATGGAGGTTTGGGAAGTCATCGAATGGAGGTGTGTGAAGTCAGAGATTGGATGTTTCTGAAGTAAGAATGAAGGTGTGTGAAGTCATAGAATGGAGGTGTGTGAACTCAAATTGGAGGTGTGTGAACTCATACAATGGAGGTGTGTGAACTCATAGAATGGAGGTGTGTGAAGTCATCGAATGGAGGTGTGTGAAGTCAGAGATTGGATGTTTCTGAAGTAAGAATGAAGGTGTGTGAAGTCATAGAATGGAGGTGTGTGAACTCAAATTGGAGGTGTGTGAACTCATACAATGGAGTTGTGTGAAGTCATAGAATGGAGGTGTGTGAAGTCTGAATGGAGGTGTGTGAAGTCACAGAATGGAGGTGTGTCAACTCAGAATGGAGGTGGGTGAAGTCACAGAATGGATGTGTTTGAACTCCTAGAATGGAGGTGTGTGAAGTCACAGAATGGATGTGTTTGAACTCCTAGAATGGAGGTGTGTGAAGTCACAGAATTGAGGTGTGTGAACACAGAATGGAGGTGTGTGAATCACAGAATGGAGGTGTGTGAAATCAGAATGGAGGTGGGTGAAGTCACAGAATGGATGTGTTTGAACTCCTAGAATGGAGGTGTGTGAAGTCACAGAATGGAGGTATGAGAATTCAGAGAATGTAGGTGTGTGAAGTCATAGAATGGAGGTGTGTGAAGTGATAGGATGGAGGTGTGTGAAGTCATAGAATGGAGGTGTGTGAAGTCACAGAATGGAGGTGTGTGAAGTCAAACTGGTGGTGAGGTAAGTCAGAATGGAGTTGTGTGAAGTCACAGAATGGAGGTGTGTGAACTCAGAATGGAGGTGTGTGAAGTCATAGATGGAGGTGTGTGAAGTCATAGTATGGAGGTGTGTAAAATCATAGAATGGAGTTTTGTGAAGTCACAGAATGGAGGTGTGTCAACTCAGAATGGAGGTGTGTGAAGTCACAGAATGGAGGTATGTGAACTCACAATGGAAGTGTGTGAAGTCACAGAATGGAGGTGTGTGAAGTCATAGAATGGAGGTGTGTGAAGTCACAGAATGGAGGTGTGTGAATTCATAGAATGGAGGTGTGCGAAGTCATAGAATGGAGGTGTGTGAAGACATAGAATGGAGGTGTGTGAATTCAGAGAATGGAGGTGTGTGAAGTTATAGGATGGAGGTGTGTGAAGTCATAGAATGGAGGTGTGTGAAGACATAGAATGGAGGTGTGTGAATTCAGAGAATGGAGGTGTGTGAAGTCATAATGGAGGTGTGGAATCGCGGAATGGAGGTGGGTGAAGTCATAGAAAGAAGGTGTGGGAAGTCATAGAATGGAGGAGTGTGAAGTCATAGAGTGGAGGTGAGTGAAGTCACAGATTTGAGGTCTGTGAAGTCATAGAATGGAGGTGTGTGAAGTCAGAATGGAGGTGTGAGAAGTCATAGAATGGAGATGTGTGAACTCATAGAATGGAGGTGTGTGGCGTCACAATGGAAGTGTGTGAAGTCATAGAATGGAGGTGTGTGAAGTCACAGAACGGAGGTGGGTGAAGTCATGCAATGGAGGTGTGTGAGTTCAGAATGGAGGTGTGTGAAATCACAGAATGGAGGTGTTTGAACTCAGAATGGAGGTGTGTGAAGTCATAGATGGAGGTGTGTGAAGTCATAGTATGGAGGTTTGTGAAATCATAGAATGGAGTTTTGTGGAGTCACAGAATGGAGCTGTGTGAAGTCAGAATGGAGCTGTGTGAAGTCATAGAATGGAGGTGTGTGAAGTCAAAATGGAGGTGTGTAAAGTCATAGAATGGAGGTGTGTGAAGTCACAGAATGGAGGTGTGTGAAGTCACAGAATGGAGGTGTGTGAAGACATAGAATGGAGGTGTGTGAAGTCATAGAATGGAGGTGTGTGAAGTCACAGAATCAAGGTGTGTGAAGTCACAGAATGGAGGTGTGTGATGTCAGAATGGAGGTAGGTGAAGTCACAGAATGGATGTGTGTGAAGTCATAGAATGGAGGTGTGTGAAGTCAAAAAATGGATGTGTGTGAATTCATAGAATGGAGGTGTGTGAAGTCATAGAATGGAGGTGTGTGAAGTCACAGAATGGATGTGTGTGAATTCATAGAATGGAGTTGTGTGAAGTCATAGAATGGAGGTGTGTGAAGTCAGAATGGACGTGTGTGAAGTCATAGGATTGAGGTGTGTGAACTCAGAATGGAGGTGTGTGAAGTGACAAAATGGAGGTTTGTGAAGTCATACAATGGTGGTGTGTGAAGTCATAGAATGTATGTTTCTAAAGTAAGAGTGAAGGTGTGTGAAGTGATAGAATGGAGGTGTGTGAAGGCAAAATGAAGGTGTGTCAACTCATAGAATGGAGGTGTGTGAACTCATAGAATGGAGATGTGTGAAGTCAAAACGGAGGTGTGTGAAGTCACAGAATGGAGGTCTATGAAGTCACAGAATGGAGGTTTGTAAAGTCATAGAATTGAGGTGGGTGAAGTCACAGATTGGAAGTGTGTGATGTCAAAACGGAGGTGTGTGAAGTCACAGAATGGAGGTCTGTGAAGTCATAGAATGGAGGTGTGTGAAGTCAGAATGGAGGTGTGTGAAGTCATAGAATGGAGATGTGTGAACTCATAGAATGGAGGTGTGTGGCGTCACAATGGAAGTGTGTGAAGTCATAGAATGGAGGTGTGTGAAGTCACAGAACGGAGGTGTGTGAAGTCATGCAATGGAGGTGTGTGAATTCAGAATGGAGGTGTGTGAAGTCATAGAATGGAGGAGTGTGAAGTCATAGAATGGATGTTTGTGAAGTAAGTATGAAGGTTTGTGAAGTCATAGAATGGAGGTGTGTGAAGTCATAGAATGCAGGTGTGTGAAGTCAGAATGGAGGTGTGTGAAGTCACCGAATTGAGGTGTGTGAACACAGAATGGAGGTGTGTGAAGTCACAGAATGGAGGTGTGTGAAGTCATAGAATGGAGGAGTGTGAAGTCATAGAATGGATGTTTGTGAAGTAAGAATGAAGGTGTGTGAAGTCACAGAATGGAGGTGTGTGAAGTCAAAATGGAGGTGTGAAGTCATAGAATGGGGTTGGGTAAAGCCTTAGAAAGGAGGTGAGGGAAGTCATAGAATGGAGGAGTGTGACGTCATAGAGTGGAGGTGCGTGAAGTCACACCTTCTAGGTCTGTGAAGTCATAGAATGGAGGTGTGTGAAGTCCGAATGCAGGTGTGTGGAGTCATAGAATGGACATGTGTGAACTCATAGAATTGAGGTGTGTGACGTCATAATGGATGTGTGTGAAGTCACAGAATGGAGGTGTGTGAAATCATACAATGGAGGTGTGTGAAGTCACAGAATGGAGGTTTGTGAATTCAGAATGGACGTGTGTGAAGTCATAGATGGAGGTTTGTGAAGTCATAGTATGGAGGTGTGTGAAATCGTAGAATCGAGTTTTGTGAAGTCACAGAATGGAGCTGTGTGAAGTCAGAATGGAGGTGTGTGAAGTCATAGAATGGAGGTGTGTGAAGTCAAAATGGAGGTGTGTGAAATCATAGAATCGAGGTGTGTGAAGTCACAATGGAGTTGTGTGAAATCAAAGAATGGAGGTGTGTAAAGTCACAGAGTGGGGGTGTGTGAAGTCACAGCATGGAGGTCTGTGAAGTGAGAGAATAGAGGTGTGTGAAGTCACAGAATGAAGGTGTGTGAAGTCACAGAATGGAGGTGTGTGAACTCAGAATGGAGGTGGGTAAATTCACAGAATAGAGGTGTGTGAAGTCACAGAATGGAGGTGTGTGAAGTCATACAATGAAGGTGTGTGAAGTCAGAATGGAAGTTTGTGAAGTCACAGAATAGAGGTGTGTGAACTCAGAATGGAGGTGTGTGAAGTCATAGATGGAGTTGTGTGAAGACATAGTATGGAGGTGTATGAAATCATAGAATGGAGTTTTGTGAAGTCTCAGAATGGAGCTGTGTGAAGTCAGAATGGAGGTGTGTGAAGTCATAGAATGGAGGTGTGTGAAGTCGGAATGGAGGAGTGTGAACTCATAGAATGGAGGTATGTGAAGTCACAATGGAGGTGTTTGAAATCTTAGAATGGAGGTGTGTGAAGTCAAAAAATGGAGGTGTGTGAAGTCATAGAATGGAGCTGTGTGAAGTCAGAATGGAGGTGTGTGAAGTCACAGAATGGAGGTGTGTCAACTCAGAATGGAGTTGTGTGAAGTCACAGAATGGAGGTGTGTGATGTCATAGAATGGAGGTGTGTGAAGTCATAGAATGGAGGTGTGTGAAGTCAGAATGGAGGTGTGTGAAGTCACAGGATTGAGGTGTGTGAACACAGAATGGGGGTGTGTGAATCACAGAATGGAGGTGTGTGAAATCATAGAATGGACGTGTGTGAAGTCATAGAATGGATGTTTGTGAAGTACGAATGAAGGTGTGTGAAGTCATAGAATAGAGGTGTGTGAATTCAAAGAATGGAGGTGTGTGAAGTCATAGAATGGAGGTGTGTGAAGTCACAGAATGGATGTGTGTGAAGTCTTGAATGGACGTGTGCGGTCATAGAATGGAGGTGGGTGAAGTCATAGAAAGGAGTTGTGGGAAGTCATAGAATGGAGTGTGAAGTCATAGAGTGGAGGTGAGTGAAGTCACAGATTCGAGGTCTGTGAAGTCATAGAATGGAGGTGTGTGAAGTCAGAATGGAGGTGTGTGAAGTCATAGAATGGAGATGTGTGAATTCATAGAATGGAGATGTGTGACGTCACAATTAAAGTGTGTGAAGTCAAAGAATGGAGGTGTTTGAAATCACAGAATGGAGGTGTGTGAAGTCATACAATGGAGGTGAGTGAAGTCAGAATGGAGGTGTGTGAAGTCACAGAATGGAGGTGTGTGAACTCAGAATGGAGGTGTGTGAAGTCATAGATGGAGGTGTGTGAAGTCATAGTATGGAGGTGTGCGAAATCATAGAATGGAGTTTTGTGAAGTCACACAATGGAGCTGTGTGAAGTCAGAATGGTGGTGTGTGAAGTCATAGAATGGAGGTGTGTGAAGTCAGAATGGAGGTGTGTGAAATCATAGAATCGAGGTGTGTGTAGTCACAATGGAGGTGGGTGAAGTCATAGAATGGAGGTGCGTGAAGTCACAGAATGGAGGTGTGTGAAGTCATAGAATGAAGGTGTGTGAAGTCATAGAATGGAGGTGTGTGAAATCACAGAATGGATGTGTGTGAAGTCACAGAATGGAGGTATGTGAACTCACAATGGAAGTGTGTGAAGTCACAGAATGGAGGTGTGTGAAGTCATAGAATGGAGGTGTGTGAAGTCACAGAATGGAGGTGTGTGAATTCATAGAATGGAGGTGTGCGAAGTCATACAATGGAGGTGTGTGAAGTCATAGAATAGAGGTGTGTGAAGTCATAGAATGGAGGTGTGTGAAGTCACAGAATGGAGGTGTGTGAAGTCATAGAATGGAAGTGTGTGAAGTCAAAGAATGGAGGTGTGTGAAGTCAGAATGGACATGTGTGAAGTCACAGAATTGAGGTGTGTGAACCCAGAATGGAGGTGTGTGAAGTCACAGAATGGAGGTTTGTGAAGTCATACAATGGAGATGTGTGAAGTCATAGAAAGGATGTTTCTAAAGTAAGAATGAGGTGTGTGAAGTCATAGAATGGAGGTGTGTGAAGTCAAAATGGAGGTGTGTGAACTCATAGAATGGAGGTGTGTGAGCTCATAGAATTGAGGTGTGTGAATCATGGAATGGAGGTGTGTGAAGTCCAAGAATGGAGGTGTGTGAAATCAAACAATGGAGGTGTGTGAAGTCACAGAATGGAGGTTGCCGGGGCCAACCGGCAGCAAACCAGGGTTCGCAGATTGGGGTTCCTGAAATCGGGGGCAAGGACTAGCAAGAAATAGAAGAGAGACAGACACAGAGCGTCCGGGATGTCCGCAGTCCAGGTAAAGACTGGCGAGACTGCCGGTTTATTTTCCACTCCCCTTTTTCCCTCCTCCTGTCCCAGGGAACCTCCAGGTGTTACATTCATATGGTAATTCTCAGGTCATTTACATAGAATAGGGCCAGAAAGCAATAAGACAATAAAGCCAGCGTCTGATGCAAGTCAAGGTACAGTTTAATTCCACTCTGGCTCACAACAGGAGGTGTGTGAAGTCACAGAATTGAAGTGTGTGAAGTCAAAATGGAGGTGTGTGAAGTCACAGAATGGAGGTGTGTGAAGTCATAGAATGGAGGTGAGTGAAGTCATAAAATGGAGGTGTGTGAACTCATAGAATGGAGGTGTGTGAAGTCACAATGGAGTTGTTTGAAGTCATAGAATGGTGGTTTTTGATGTCAACGAATGGAGGTGTGTGAAGTCATAGAATGGAGGTGTGTGAAGTCAGATTTGAGGTGTGTGAAATCACAGAATGGAGGTGTGTCAACTCAGAAATGAGGTGTGTGAAGTCATAGAATGGAGGTGTGTGAAGTCATAGAATGGGAGTGCGTGAAATCATAGAATGGAGGTGTGTGAAGTCACAGAATTGAGGTGTGTGAAGTCAGAACGGAGGTGTGTGAAGTCAGAATGGAGGTGTGTGAAGTCATAGAATGGAGGTCTGTGAACTCAGAATGGAGGTTTGTGAAGTCATAGAATGGAGGTGTGAACTCAGAATGGAGGTGTGTGAAGTCACAGAATGGAGGTGTGTGAAGTCATAGAATGGAGGTGTGTGAAATCACAGAACGGAGGTGTGTGAATTCATAGAATGGAGGTGTGTGAAATCATAGGATAGAGGTGTGTGAAGTCACAGAATGGAGGTGTGTGAAGTCACAGAATGGAGGTGTGTGAAGCCACAGAATGGAGGTGTGTGAAGTCATAGAATGGAAGTGTATGAAGTCATAGAATGGAGGTGTGTGAGGCAAAATGGAGGTGTGTGAAGTCACAGAATGGAGGTGTGTGAACTCAGAATGGAGGTGTGTGAAGTCACAGAATGGAGGTTTGGGAAGTCATCGAATGGAGGTGTGTGAAGTCAGAGATTGGATGTTTCTGAAGTAAGAATGAAGGTGTGTGAAGTCATAGAATGGAGGTGTGTGAACTCAAATTGGAGGTGTGTGAACTCATACAATGGAGGTGTGTGAACTCATAGAATGGAGGTGTGTGAAGTCATCGAATGGAGGTGTGTGAAGTCAGAGATTGGATGTTTCTGAAGTAAGAATGAAGGTGTGTGAAGTCATAGAATGGAGGTGTGTGAACTCAAATTGGAGGTGTGTGAACTCATACAATGGAGTTGTGTGAAGTCATAGAATGGAGGTGTGTGAAGTCTGAATGGAGGTGTGTGAAGTCACAGAATGGAGGTGTGTCAACTCAGAATGGAGGTGGGTGAAGTCACAGAATGGATGTGTTTGAACTCCTAGAATGGAGGTGTGTGAAGTCACAGAATGGATGTGTTTGAACTCCTAGAATGGAGGTGTGTGAAGTCACAGAATTGAGGTGTGTGAACACAGAATGGAGGTGTGTGAATCACAGAATGGAGGTGTGTGAAATCAGAATGGAGGTGGGTGAAGTCACAGAATGGATGTGTTTGAACTCCTAGAATGGAGGTGTGTGAAGTCACAGAATGGAGGTATGTGAATTCAGAGAATGTAGGTGTGTGAAGTCATAGAATGGAGGTGTGTGAAGTGATAGGATGGAGGTGTGTGAAGTCATAGAATGGAGGTGTGTGAAGTCACAGAATGGAGGTGTGTGAAGTCAAACTGGTGGTGAGGTAAGTCAGAATGGAGTTGTGTGAAGTCACAGAATGGAGGTGTGTGAACTCAGAATGGAGGTGAGTGAAGTCATAGATGGAGGTGTGTGAAGTCATAGTATGGAGGTGTGTAAAATCATAGAATGGAGTTTTGTGAAGTCACAGAATGGAGGTGTGTCAACTCAGAATGGAGGTGTGTGAAGTCACAGAATGGAGGTATGTGAACTCACAATGGAAGTGTGTGAAGTCACAGAATGGAGGTGTGTGAAGTCATAGAATGGAGGTGTGTGAAGTCACAGAATGGAGGTGTGTGAATTCATAGAATGGAGGTGTGCGAAGTCATAGAATGGAGGTGTGTGAAGACATAGAATGGAGGTGTGTGAATTCAGAGAATGGAGGTGTGTGAAGTTATAGGATGGAGGTGTGTGAAGTCATAGAATGGAGGTGTGTGAAGACATAGAATGGAGGTGTGTGAATTCAGAGAATGGAGGTGTGTGAAGTCATAATGGAGGTGTGGAATCGCGGAATGGAGGTGGGTGAAGTCATAGAAAGAAGGTGTGGGAAGTCATAGAATGGAGGAGTGTGAAGTCATAGAGTGGAGGTGAGTGAAGTCACAGATTTGAGGTCTGTGAAGTCATAGAATGGAGGTGTGTGAAGTCAGAATGGAGGTGTGAGAAGTCATAGAATGGAGATGTGTGAACTCATAGAATGGAGGTGTGTGGCGTCACAATGGAAGTGTGTGAAGTCATAGAATGGAGGTGTGTGAAGTCACAGAACGGAGGTGGGTGAAGTCATGCAATGGAGGTGTGTGAGTTCAGAATGGAGGTGTGTGAAATCACAGAATGGAGGTGTTTGAACTCAGAATGGAGGTGTGTGAAGTCATAGATGGAGGTGTGTGAAGTCATAGTATGGAGGTTTGTGAAATCATAGAATGGAGTTTTGTGGAGTCACAGAATGGAGCTGTGTGAAGTCAGAATGGAGCTGTGTGAAGTCATAGAATGGAGGTGTGTGAAGTCAAAATGGAGGTGTGTAAAGTCATAGAATGGAGGTGTGTGAAGTCACAGAATGGAGGTGTGTGAAGTCACAGAATGGAGGTGTGTGAAGACATAGAATGGAGGTGTGTGAAGTCATAGAATGGAGGTGTGTGAAGTCACAGAATCAAGGTGTGTGAAGTCACAGAATGGAGGTGTGTGATGTCAGAATGGAGGTAGGTGAAGTCACAGAATGGATGTGTGTGAAGTCATAGAATGGAGGTGTGTGAAGTCAAAAAATGGATGTGTGTGAATTCATAGAATGGAGGTGTGTGAAGTCACAGAATGGATGTGTGTGAATTCATAGAATGGAGTTGTGTGAAGTCATAGAATGGAGGTGTGTGAAGTCAGAATGGACGTGTGTGAAGTCATAGGATTGAGGTGTGTGAACTCAGAATGGAGGTGTGTGAAGTGACAAAATGGAGGTTTGTGAAGTCATACAATGGTGGTGTGTGAAGTCATAGAATGTATGTTTCTAAAGTAAGAGTGAAGGTGTGTGAAGTGATAGAATGGAGGTGTGTGAAGGCAAAATGAAGGTGTGTCAACTCATAGAATGGAGGTGTGTGAACTCATAGAATGGAGATGTGTGAAGTCAAAACGGAGGTGTGTGAAGTCACAGAATGGAGGTCTATGAAGTCACAGAATGGAGGTTTGTAAAGTCATAGAATTGAGGTGGGTGAAGTCACAGATTGGAAGTGTGTGAAGTCAAAACGGAGGTGTGTGAAGTCACAGAATGGAGGTCTGTGAAGTCATAGAATGGAGGTGTGTGAAGTCAGAATGGAGGTGTGTGAAGTCATAGAATGGAGATGTGTGAACTCATAGAATGGAGGTGTGTGGCGTCACAATGGAAGTGTGTGAAGTCATAGAATGGAGGTGTGTGAAGTCACAGAACGGAGGTGTGTGAAGTCATGCAATGGAGGTGTGTGAATTCAGAATGGAGGTGTGTGAAGTCATAGAATGGAGGAGTGTGAAGTCATAGAATGGATGTTTGTGAAGTAAGTATGAAGGTTTGTGAAGTCATAGAATGGAGGTGTGTGAAGTCATAGAATGGAGGTGTGTGAAGTCAGAATGGAGGTGTGTGAAGTCACCGAATTGAGGTGTGTGAACACAGAATGGAGGTGTGTGAAGTCACAGAATGGAGGTGTGTGAAGTCATAGAATGGAGGAGTGTGAAGTCATAGGATGGATGTTTGTGAAGTAAGAATGAAGGTGTGTGAAGTCACAGAATGGAGGTGTGTGAAGTCAAAATGGAGGTGTGAAGTCATAGAATGGGGTTGGGTAAAGCCTTAGAAAGGAGGTGAGGGAAGTCATAGAATGGAGGAGTGTGACGTCATAGAGTGGAGGTGAGTGAAGTCACACCTTCTAGGTCTGTGAAGTCATAGAATGGAGGTGTGTGAAGTCCGAATGCAGGTGTGTGGAGTCATAGAATGGACATGTGTGAACTCATAGAATTGAGGTGTGTGACGTCATAATGGATGTGTGTGAAGTCACAGAATGGAGGTGTGTGAAATCATACAATGGAGGTGTGTGAAGTCACAGAATGGAGGTTTGTGAATTCAGAATGGAGGTGTGTGAAGTCATAGATGGAGGTTTGTGAAGTCATAGTATGGAGGTGTGTGAAATCGTAGAATCGAGTTTTGTGAAGTCACAGAATGGAGCTGTGTGAAGTCAGAATGGAGGTGTGTGAAGTCATAGAATGGAGGTGTGTGAAGTCAAAATGGAGGTGTGTGAAATCATAGAATCGAGGTGTGTGAAGTCACAATGGAGTTGTGTGAAATCAAAGAATGGAGGTGTGTAAAGTCACAGAGTGGGGGTGTGTGAAGTCACAGCATGGAGGTCTGTAAAGTGAGAGAATAGAGGTGTGTGAAGTCACAGAATGAAGGTGTGTGAAGTCACAGAATGGAGGTGTGTGAACTCAGAATGGAGGTGGGTAAATTCACAGAATAGAGGTGTGTGAAGTCACAGAATGGAGGTGTGTGAAGTCATACAATGAAGGTGTGTGAAGTCAGAATGGAAGTTTGTGAAGTCACAGAATAGAGGTGTGTGAACTCAGAATGGAGGTGTGTGAAGTCATAGATGGAGTTGTGTGAAGACATAGTATGGAGGTGTATGAAATCATAGAATGGAGTTTTGTGAAGTCTCAGAATGGAGCTGTGTGAAGTCAGAATGGAGGTGTGTGAAGTCATAGAATGGAGGTGTGTGAAGTCGGAATGGAGGAGTGTGAACTCATAGAATGGAGGTATGTGAAGTCACAATGGAGGTGTTTGAAATCTTAGAATGGAGGTGTGTGAAGTCAAAAAATGGAGGTGTGTGAAGTCATAGAATGGAGCTGTGTGAAGTCAGAATGGAGGTGTGTGAAGTCACAGAATGGAGGTGTGTCAACTCAGAATGGAGTTGTGTGAAGTCACAGAATGGAGGTGTGTGATGTCATAGAATGGAGGTGTGTGAAGTCATAGAATGGAGGTGTGTGAAGTCAGAATGGAGGTGTGTGAAGTCACAGGATTGAGGTGTGTGAACACAGAATGGGGGTGTGTGAATCACAGAATGGAGGTGTGTGAAATCATAGAATGGACGTGTGTGAAGTCATAGAATGGATGTTTGTGAAGTACGAATGAAGGTGTGTGAAGTCATAGAATAGAGGTGTGTGAATTCAAAGAATGGAGGTGTGTGAAGTCATAGAATGGAGGTGTGTGAAGTCACAGAATGGATGTGTGTGAAGTCTTGAATGGACGTGTGCGGTCATAGAATGGAGGTGGGTGAAGTCATAGAAAGGAGTTGTGGGAAGTCATAGAATGGAGTGTGAAGTCATAGAGTGGAGGTGAGTGAAGTCACAGATTCGAGGTCTGTGAAGTCATAGAATGGAGGTGTGTGAAGTCAGAATGGAGGTGTGTGAAGTCATAGAATGGAGATGTGTGAATTCATAGAATGGAGATGTGTGACGTCACAATTAAAGTGTGTGAAGTCAAAGAATGGAGGTGTTTGAAATCACAGAATGGAGGTGTGTGAAGTCATACAATGGAGGTGAGTGAAGTCAGAATGGAGGTGTGTGAAGTCACAGAATGGAGGTGTGTGAACTCAGAATGGAGGTGTGTGAAGTCATAGATGGAGGTGTGTGAAGTCATAGTATGGAGGTGTGCGAAATCATAGAATGGAGTTTTGTGAAGTCACACAATGGAGCTGTGTGAAGTCAGAATGGTGGTGTGTGAAGTCATAGAATGGAGGTGTGTGAAGTCAGAATGGAGGTGTGTGAAATCATAGAATCGAGGTGTGTGTAGTCACAATGGAGGTGGGTGAAGTCATAGAATGGAGGTGCGTGAAGTCACAGAATGGAGGTGTGTGAAGTCATAGAATGAAGGTGTGTGAAGTCATAGAATGGAGGTGTGTGAAATCACAGAATGGATGTGTGTGAAGTCACAGAATGGAGGTATGTGAACTCACAATGGAAGTGTGTGAAGTCACAGAATGGAGGTGTGTGAAGTCATAGAATGGAGGTGTGTGAAGTCACAGAATGGAGGTGTGTGAATTCATAGAATGGAGGTGTGCGAAGTCATACAATGGAGGTGTGTGAAGTCATAGAATAGAGGTGTGTGAAGTCATAGAATGGAGGTGTGTGAAGTCACAGAATGGAGGTGTGTGAAGTCATAGAATGGAAGTGTGTGAAGTCAAAGAATGGAGGTGTGTGAAGTCAGAATGGACATGTGTGAAGTCACAGAATTGAGGTGTGTGAACCCAGAATGGAGGTGTGTGAAGTCACAGAATGGAGGTTTGTGAAGTCATACAATGGAGATGTGTGAAGTCATAGAAAGGATGTTTCTAAAGTAAGAATGAGGTGTGTGAAGTCATAGAATGGAGGTGTGTGAAGTCAAAATGGAGGTGTGTGAACTCATAGAATGGAGGTGTGTGAGCTCATAGAATTGAGGTGTGTGAATCATGGAATGGAGGTGTGTGAAGTCCAAGAATGGAGGTGTGTGAAATCAAACAATGGAGGTGTGTGAAGTCACAGAATGGAGGTTGCCGGGGCCAACCGGCAGCAAACCAGGGTTCGCAGATTGGGGTTCCTGAAATCGGGGGCAAGGACTAGCAAGAAATAGAAGAGAGACAGACACAGAGCGTCCGGGATGTCCGCAGTCCAGGTAAAGACTGGCGAGACTGCCGGTTTATTTTCCACTCCCCTTTTTCCCTCCTCCTGTCCCAGGGAACCTCCAGGTGTTACATTCATATGGTAATTCTCAGGTCATTTACATAGAATAGGGCCAGAAAGCAATAAGACAATAAAGCCAGCGTCTGATGCAAGTCAAGGTACAGTTTAATTCCACTCTGGCTCACAACAGGAGGTGTGTGAAGTCACAGAATTGAAGTGTGTGAAGTCAAAATGGAGGTGTGTGAAGTCACAGAATGGAGGTGTGTGAAGTCATAGAATGGAGGTGAGTGAAGTCATAAAATGGAGGTGTGTGAACTCATAGAATGGAGGTGTGTGAAGTCACAATGGAGTTGTTTGAAGTCATAGAATGGTGGTTTTTGATGTCAACGAATGGAGGTGTGTGAAGTCATAGAATGGAGGTGTGTGAAGTCAGATTTGAGGTGTGTGAAATCACAGAATGGAGGTGTGTCAACTCAGAAATGAGGTGTGTGAAGTCATAGAATGGAGGTGTGTGAAGTCATAGAATGGGAGTGCGTGAAATCATAGAATGGAGGTGTGTGAAGTCACAGAATTGAGGTGTGTGAAGTCAGAACGGAGGTGTGTGAAGTCAGAATGGAGGTGTGTGAAGTCATAGAATGGAGGTCTGTGAACTCAGAATGGAGGTTTGTGAAGTCATAGAATGGAGGTGTGAACTCAGAATGGAGGTGTGTGAAGTCACAGAATGGAGGTGTGTGAAGTCATAGAATGGAGGTGTGTGAAATCACAGAACGGAGGTGTGTGAATTCATAGAATGGAGGTGTGTGAAATCATAGGATAGAGGTGTGTGAAGTCACAGAATGGAGGTGTGTGAAGTCACAGAATGGAGGTGTGTGAAGCCACAGAATGGAGGTGTGTGAAGTCATAGAATGGAAGTGTATGAAGTCATAGAATGGAGGTGTGTGAGGCAAAATGGAGGTGTGTGAAGTCACAGAATGGAGGTGTGTGAACTCAGAATGGAGGTGTGTGAAGTCACAGAATGGAGGTTTGGGAAGTCATCGAATGGAGGTGTGTGAAGTCAGAGATTGGATGTTTCTGAAGTAAGAATGAAGGTGTGTGAAGTCATAGAATGGAGGTGTGTGAACTCAAATTGGAGGTGTGTGAACTCATACAATGGAGGTGTGTGAACTCATAGAATGGAGGTGTGTGAAGTCATCGAATGGAGGTGTGTGAAGTCAGAGATTGGATGTTTCTGAAGTAAGAATGAAGGTGTGTGAAGTCATAGAATGGAGGTGTGTGAACTCAAATTGGAGGTGTGTGAACTCATACAATGGAGTTGTGTGAAGTCATAGAATGGAGGTGTGTGAAGTCTGAATGGAGGTGTGTGAAGTCACAGAATGGAGGTGTGTCAACTCAGAATGGAGGTGGGTGAAGTCACAGAATGGATGTGTTTGAACTCCTAGAATGGAGGTGTGTGAAGTCACAGAATGGATGTGTTTGAACTCCTAGAATGGAGGTGTGTGAAGTCACAGAATTGAGGTGTGTGAACACAGAATGGAGGTGTGTGAATCACAGAATGGAGGTGTGTGAAATCAGAATGGAGGTGGGTGAAGTCACAGAATGGATGTGTTTGAACTCCTAGAATGGAGGTGTGTGAAGTCACAGAATGGAGGTATGTGAATTCAGAGAATGTAGGTGTGTGAAGTCATAGAATGGAGGTGTGTGAAGTGATAGGATGGAGGTGTGTGAAGTCATAGAATGGAGGTGTGTGAAGTCACAGAATGGAGGTGTGTGAAGTCAAACTGGTGGTGAGGTAAGTCAGAATGGAGTTGTGTGAAGTCACAGAATGGAGGTGTGTGAACTCAGAATGGAGGTGAGTGAAGTCATAGATGGAGGTGTGTGAAGTCATAGTATGGAGGTGTGTAAAATCATAGAATGGAGTTTTGTGAAGTCACAGAATGGAGGTGTGTCAACTCAGAATGGAGGTGTGTGAAGTCACAGAATGGAGGTATGTGAACTCACAATGGAAGTGTGTGAAGTCACAGAATGGAGGTGTGTGAAGTCATAGAATGGAGGTGTGTGAAGTCACAGAATGGAGGTGTGTGAATTCATAGAATGGAGGTGTGCGAAGTCATAGAATGGAGGTGTGTGAAGACATAGAATGGAGGTGTGTGAATTCAGAGAATGGAGGTGTGTGAAGTTATAGGATGGAGGTGTGTGAAGTCATAGAATGGAGGTGTGTGAAGACATAGAATGGAGGTGTGTGAATTCAGAGAATGGAGGTGTGTGAAGTCATAATGGAGGTGTGGAATCGCGGAATGGAGGTGGGTGAAGTCATAGAAAGAAGGTGTGGGAAGTCATAGAATGGAGGAGTGTGAAGTCATAGAGTGGAGGTGAGTGAAGTCACAGATTTGAGGTCTGTGAAGTCATAGAATGGAGGTGTGTGAAGTCAGAATGGAGGTGTGAGAAGTCATAGAATGGAGATGTGTGAACTCATAGAATGGAGGTGTGTGGCGTCACAATGGAAGTGTGTGAAGTCATAGAATGGAGGTGTGTGAAGTCACAGAACGGAGGTGGGTGAAGTCATGCAATGGAGGTGTGTGAGTTCAGAATGGAGGTGTGTGAAATCACAGAATGGAGGTGTTTGAACTCAGAATGGAGGTGTGTGAAGTCATAGATGGAGGTGTGTGAAGTCATAGTATGGAGGTTTGTGAAATCATAGAATGGAGTTTTGTGGAGTCACAGAATGGAGCTGTGTGAAGTCAGAATGGAGCTGTGTGAAGTCATAGAATGGAGGTGTGTGAAGTCAAAATGGAGGTGTGTAAAGTCATAGAATGGAGGTGTGTGAAGTCACAGAATGGAGGTGTGTGAAGTCACAGAATGGAGGTGTGTGAAGACATAGAATGGAGGTGTGTGAAGTCATAGAATGGAGGTGTGTGAAGTCACAGAATCAAGGTGTGTGAAGTCACAGAATGGAGGTGTGTGATGTCAGAATGGAGGTAGGTGAAGTCACAGAATGGATGTGTGTGAAGTCATAGAATGGAGGTGTGTGAAGTCAAAAAATGGATGTGTGTGAATTCATAGAATGGAGGTGTGTGAAGTCACAGAATGGATGTGTGTGAATTCATAGAATGGAGTTGTGTGAAGTCATAGAATGGAGGTGTGTGAAGTCAGAATGGACGTGTGTGAAGTCATAGGATTGAGGTGTGTGAACTCAGAATGGAGGTGTGTGAAGTGACAAAATGGAGGTTTGTGAAGTCATACAATGGTGGTGTGTGAAGTCATAGAATGTATGTTTCTAAAGTAAGAGTGAAGGTGTGTGAAGTGATAGAATGGAGGTGTGTGAAGGCAAAATGAAGGTGTGTCAACTCATAGAATGGAGGTGTGTGAACTCATAGAATGGAGATGTGTGAAGTCAAAACGGAGGTGTGTGAAGTCACAGAATGGAGGTCTATGAAGTCACAGAATGGAGGTTTGTAAAGTCATAGAATTGAGGTGGGTGAAGTCACAGATTGGAAGTGTGTGAAGTCAAAACGGAGGTGTGTGAAGTCACAGAATGGAGGTCTGTGAAGTCATAGAATGGAGGTGTGTGAAGTCAGAATGGAGGTGTGTGAAGTCATAGAATGGAGATGTGTGAACTCATAGAATGGAGGTGTGTGGCGTCACAATGGAAGTGTGTGAAGTCATAGAATGGAGGTGTGTGAAGTCACAGAACGGAGGTGTGTGAAGTCATGCAATGGAGGTGTGTGAATTCAGAATGGAGGTGTGTGAAGTCATAGAATGGAGGAGTGTGAAGTCATAGAATGGATGTTTGTGAAGTAAGTATGAAGGTTTGTGAAGTCATAGAATGGAGGTGTGTGAAGTCATAGAATGGAGGTGTGTGAAGTCAGAATGGAGGTGTGTGAAGTCACCGAATTGAGGTGTGTGAACACAGAATGGAGGTGTGTGAAGTCACAGAATGGAGGTGTGTGAAGTCATAGAATGGAGGAGTGTGAAGTCATAGGATGGATGTTTGTGAAGTAAGAATGAAGGTGTGTGAAGTCACAGAATGGAGGTGTGTGAAGTCAAAATGGAGGTGTGAAGTCATAGAATGGGGTTGGGTAAAGCCTTAGAAAGGAGGTGAGGGAAGTCATAGAATGGAGGAGTGTGACGTCATAGAGTGGAGGTGAGTGAAGTCACACCTTCTAGGTCTGTGAAGTCATAGAATGGAGGTGTGTGAAGTCCGAATGCAGGTGTGTGGAGTCATAGAATGGACATGTGTGAACTCATAGAATTGAGGTGTGTGACGTCATAATGGATGTGTGTGAAGTCACAGAATGGAGGTGTGTGAAATCATACAATGGAGGTGTGTGAAGTCACAGAATGGAGGTTTGTGAATTCAGAATGGAGGTGTGTGAAGTCATAGATGGAGGTTTGTGAAGTCATAGTATGGAGGTGTGTGAAATCGTAGAATCGAGTTTTGTGAAGTCACAGAATGGAGCTGTGTGAAGTCAGAATGGAGGTGTGTGAAGTCATAGAATGGAGGTGTGTGAAGTCAAAATGGAGGTGTGTGAAATCATAGAATCGAGGTGTGTGAAGTCACAATGGAGTTGTGTGAAATCAAAGAATGGAGGTGTGTAAAGTCACAGAGTGGGGGTGTGTGAAGTCACAGCATGGAGGTCTGTAAAGTGAGAGAATAGAGGTGTGTGAAGTCACAGAATGAAGGTGTGTGAAGTCACAGAATGGAGGTGTGTGAACTCAGAATGGAGGTGGGTAAATTCACAGAATAGAGGTGTGTGAAGTCACAGAATGGAGGTGTGTGAAGTCATACAATGAAGGTGTGTGAAGTCAGAATGGAAGTTTGTGAAGTCACAGAATAGAGGTGTGTGAACTCAGAATGGAGGTGTGTGAAGTCATAGATGGAGTTGTGTGAAGACATAGTATGGAGGTGTATGAAATCATAGAATGGAGTTTTGTGAAGTCTCAGAATGGAGCTGTGTGAAGTCAGAATGGAGGTGTGTGAAGTCATAGAATGGAGGTGTGTGAAGTCGGAATGGAGGAGTGTGAACTCATAGAATGGAGGTATGTGAAGTCACAATGGAGGTGTTTGAAATCTTAGAATGGAGGTGTGTGAAGTCAAAAAATGGAGGTGTGTGAAGTCATAGAATGGAGCTGTGTGAAGTCAGAATGGAGGTGTGTGAAGTCACAGAATGGAGGTGTGTCAACTCAGAATGGAGTTGTGTGAAGTCACAGAATGGAGGTGTGTGATGTCATAGAATGGAGGTGTGTGAAGTCATAGAATGGAGGTGTGTGAAGTCAGAATGGAGGTGTGTGAAGTCACAGGATTGAGGTGTGTGAACACAGAATGGGGGTGTGTGAATCACAGAATGGAGGTGTGTGAAATCATAGAATGGACGTGTGTGAAGTCATAGAATGGATGTTTGTGAAGTACGAATGAAGGTGTGTGAAGTCATAGAATAGAGGTGTGTGAATTCAAAGAATGGAGGTGTGTGAAGTCATAGAATGGAGGTGTGTGAAGTCACAGAATGGATGTGTGTGAAGTCTTGAATGGACGTGTGCGGTCATAGAATGGAGGTGGGTGAAGTCATAGAAAGGAGTTGTGGGAAGTCATAGAATGGAGGAGTGTGAAGTCATAGAGTGGAGGTGAGTGAAGTCACAGATTCGAGGTCTGTGAAGTCATAGAATGGAGGTGTGTGAAGTCAGAATGGAGGTGTGTGAAGTCATAGAATGGAGATGTGTGAATTCATAGAATGGAGATGTGTGACGTCACAATTAAAGTGTGTGAAGTCAAAGAATGGAGGTGTTTGAAATCACAGAATGGAGGTGTGTGAAGTCATACAATGGAGGTGAGTGAAGTCAGAATGGAGGTGTGTGAAGTCACAGAATGGAGGTGTGTGAACTCAGAATGGAGGTGTGTGAAGTCATAGATGGAGGTGTGTGAAGTCATAGTATGGAGGTGTGCGAAATCATAGAATGGAGTTTTGTGAAGTCACACAATGGAGCTGTGTGAAGTCAGAATGGTGGTGTGTGAAGTCATAGAATGGAGGTGTGTGAAGTCAGAATGGAGGTGTGTGAAATCATAGAATCGAGGTGTGTGTAGTCACAATGGAGGTGGGTGAAGTCATAGAATGGAGGTGCGTGAAGTCACAGAATGGAGGTGTGTGAAGTCATAGAATGAAGGTGTGTGAAGTCATAGAATGGAGGTGTGTGAAATCACAGAATGGATGTGTGTGAAGTCACAGAATGGAGGTATGTGAACTCACAATGGAAGTGTGTGAAGTCACAGAATGGAGGTGTGTGAAGTCATAGAATGGAGGTGTGTGAAGTCACAGAATGGAGGTGTGTGAATTCATAGAATGGAGGTGTGCGAAGTCATACAATGGAGGTGTGTGAAGTCATAGAATAGAGGTGTGTGAAGTCATAGAATGGAGGTGTGTGAAGTCACAGAATGGAGGTGTGTGAAGTCATAGAATGGAAGTGTGTGAAGTCAAAGAATGGAGGTGTGTGAAGTCAGAATGGACATGTGTGAAGTCACAGAATTGAGGTGTGTGAACCCAGAATGGAGGTGTGTGAAGTCACAGAATGGAGGTTTGTGAAGTCATACAATGGAGATGTGTGAAGTCATAGAAAGGATGTTTCTAAAGTAAGAATGAGGTGTGTGAAGTCATAGAATGGAGGTGTGTGAAGTCAAAATGGAGGTGTGTGAACTCATAGAATGGAGGTGTGTGAGCTCATAGAATTGAGGTGTGTGAATCATGGAATGGAGGTGTGTGAAGTCCAAGAATGGAGGTGTGTGAAATCAAACAATGGAGGTGTGTGAAGTCACAGAATGGAGGTTGCCGGGGCCAACCGGCAGCAAACCAGGGTTCGCAGATTGGGGTTCCTGAAATCGGGGGCAAGGACTAGCAAGAAATAGAAGAGAGACAGACACAGAGCGTCCGGGATGTCCGCAGTCCAGGTAAAGACTGGCGAGACTGCCGGTTTATTTTCCACTCCCCTTTTTCCCTCCTCCTGTCCCAGGGAACCTCCATGTGTTACATTCATATGGTAATTCTCAGGTCATTTACATAGAATAGGGCCAGAAAGCAATAAGACAATAAAGCCAGCGTCTGATGCAAGTCAAGGTACAGTTTAATTCCACTCTGGCTCACAACAGGAGGTGTGTGAAGTCACAGAATTGAAGTGTGTGAAGTCAAAATGGAGGTGTGTGAAGTCACAGAATGGAGGTGTGTGAAGTCATAGAATGGAGGTGAGTGAAGTCATAAAATGGAGGTGTGTGAACTCATAGAATGGAGGTGTGTGAAGTCACAATGGAGTTGTTTGAAGTCATAGAATGGTGGTTTTTGATGTCAACGAATGGAGGTGTGTGAAGTCATAGAATGGAGGTGTGTGAAGTCAGATTTGAGGTGTGTGAAATCACAGAATGGAGGTGTGTCAACTCAGAAATGAGGTGTGTGAAGTCATAGAATGGAGGTGTGTGAAGTCATAGAATGGAAGTGCGTGAAATCATAGAATGGAGGTGTGTGAAGTCACAGAATTGAGGTGTGTGAAGTCAGAACGGAGGTGTGTGAAGTCAGAATGGAGGTGTGTGAAGTCATAGAATGGAGGTCTGTGAACTCAGAATGGAGGTTTGTGAAGTCATAGAATGGAGGTGTGAACTCAGAATGGAGGTGTGTGAAGTCACAGAATGGAGGTGTGTGAAGTCATAGAATGGAGGTGTGTGAAATCACAGAACGGAGGTGTGTGAATTCATAGAATGGAGGTGTGTGAAATCATAGGATAGAGGTGTGTGAAGTCACAGAATGGAGGTGTGTGAACTCAGAATGGAGGTGTGTGAAGCCACAGAATGGAGGTGTGTGAAGTCATAGAATGGAAGTGTATGAAGTCATAGAATGGAGGTGTGTGAGGCAGAATGGAGGTGTGTGAAGTCACAGAATGGAGGTGTGTGAACTCAGAATGGAGGTGTGTGAAGTCACAGAATGGAGGTTTGGGAAGTCATCGAATGGAGGTGTGTGAAGTCAGAGATTGGATGTTTCTGAAGTAAGAATGAAGGTGTGTGAAGTCATAGAATGGAGGTGTGTGAACTCAAATTGGAGGTGTGTGAACTCATACAATGGAGGTGTGTGAACTCATAGAATGGAGGTGTGTGAAGTCATCGAATGGAGGTGTGTGAAGTCAGAGATTGGATGTTTCTGAAGTAAGAATGAAGGTGTGTGAAGTCATAGAATGGAGGTGTGTGAACTCAAATTGGAGGTGTGTGAACTCATACAATGGAGTTGTGTGAAGTCATAGAATGGAGGTGTGTGAAGTCTGAATGGAGGTGTGTCAACTCAGAATGGAGGTGGGTGAAGTCACAGAATGGATGTGTTTGAACTCCTAGAATGGAGGTGTGTGAAGTCACAGAATGGATGTGTTTGAACTCCTAGAATGGAGGTGTGTGAAGTCACAGAATTGAGGTGTGTGAACACAGAATGGAGGTGTGTGAATCACAGAATGGAGGTGTGTGAAATCAGAATGGGGGTGGGTGAAGTCACAGAATGGATGTGTTTGAACTCCTAGAATGGAGGTGTGTGAAGTCACAGAATGGAGGTATGTGAATTCAGAGAATGTAGGTGTGTGAAGTCATAGAATGGAGGTGTGTGAAGTGATAGGATGGAGGTGTGTGAAGTCATAGAATGGAGGTGTGTGAAGTCACAGAATGGAGGTGTGTGAAGTCAAACTGGTGGTGAGGTAAGTCAGAATGGAGTTGTGTGAAGTCACAGAATGGAGGTGTGTGAACTCAGAATGGAGGTGTGTGAAGTCATAGATGGAGGTGTGTGAAGTCATAGTATGGAGGTGTGTAAAATCATAGAATGGAGTTTTGTGAAGTCACAGAATGGAGGTGTGTCAACTCAGAATGGAGGTGTGTGAAGTCACAGAACGGAGGTGGGTGAAGTCATGCAATGGAGGTGTGTGAGTTCAGAATGGAGGTGTGTGAAATCACAGAATGGAGGTGTTTGAACTCAGAATGGAGGTGTGTGAAGTCATAGATGGAGGTGTGTGAAGTCATAGTATGGAGGTTTGTGAAATCATAGAATGGAGTTTTGTGGAGTCACAGAATGGAGCTGTGTGAAGTCAGAATGGAGCTGTGTGAAGTCATAGAATGGAGGTGTGTGAAGTCAAAATGGAGGTGTGTAATGTCATAGAATGGAGGTGTGTGAAGTCACAGAATGGAGGTGTGTGAAGTCACAGAATGGAGGTGTGTGAAGACATAGAATGGAGGTGTGTGAAGTCATAGAATGGAGGTGTGTGAAGTCACAGAATCAAGGTGTGTGAAGTCACAGAATGGAGGTGTGTGATGTCAGAATGGAGGTAGGTGAAGTCACAGAATGGATGTGTGTGAAGTCATAGAATGGAGGTGTGTGAAGTCAAAAAATGGATGTGTGTGAATTCATAGAATGGAGGTGTGTGAAGTCATAGAATGGAGGTGTGTGAAGTCACAGAATGGATGTGTGTGAATTCATAGAATGGAGTTGTGTGAAGTCATAGAATGGAGGTGTGTGAAGTCAGAATGGACGTGTGTGAAGTCATAGGATTGAGGTGTGTGAACTCAGAATGGAGGTGTGTGAAGTGACAAAATGGAGGTTTGTGAAGTCATACAATGGTGGTGTGTGAAGTCATAGAATGTATGTTTCTAAAGTAAGAGTGAAGGTGTGTGAAGTGATAGAATGGAGGTGTGTGAAGGCAAAATGAAGGTGTGTCAACTCATAGAATGGAGGTGTGTGAACTCATAGAATGGAGATGTGTGAAGTCAAAACGGAGGTGTGTGAAGTCACAGAATGGAGGTCTATGAAGTCACAGAATGGAGGTTTGTAAAGTCATAGAATTGAGGTGGGTGAAGTCACAGATTGGAAGTGTGTGAAGTCAAAACGGAGGTGTGTGAAGTCACAGAATGGAGGTCTGTGAAGTCATAGAATGGAGGTGTGTGAAGTCAGAATGGAGGTGTGTGAAGTCATAGAATGGAGATGTGTGAACTCATAGAATGGAGGTGTGTGGCGTCACAATGGAAGTGTGTGAAGTCATAGAATGGAGGTGTGTGAAGTCACAGAACGGAGGTGGGTGAAGTCATGCAATGGAGGTGTGTGAATTCAGAATGGAGGTGTGTGAAGTCATAGAATGGAGGAGTGTGAAGTCATAGAATGGATGTTTGTGAAGTAAGTATGAAGGTTTGTGAAGTCATAGAATGGAGGTGTGTGAAGTCATAGAATGGAGGTGTGTGAAGTCAGAATGGAGGTGTGTGAAGTCACCGAATTGAGGTGTGTGAACACAGAATGGAGGTGTGTGAAGTCACAGAATGGAGGTGTGTGAAGTCATAGAATGGAGGAGTGTGAAGTCATAGAATGGATGTTTGTGAAGTAAGAATGAAGGTGTGTGAAGTCACAGAATGGAGGTGTGTGAAGTCAAAATGGAGGTGTGAAGTCATAGAATGGGGTTGGGTAAAGCCTTAGAAAGGAGGTGAGGGAAGTCATAGAATGGAGGAGTGTGACGTCATAGAGTGGAGGTGAGTGAAGTCACACCTTCTAGGTCTGTGAAGTCATAGAATGGAGGTGTGTGAAGTCCGAATGCAGGTGTGTGGAGTCATAGAATGGACATGTGTGAACTCATAGAATTGAGGTGTGTGACGTCATAATGGATGTGTGTGAAGTCACAGAATGGAGGTGTGTGAAATCATACAATGGAGGTGTGTGAAGTCACAGAATGGAGGTTTGTGAATTCAGAATGGAGGTGTGTGAAGTCATAGATGGAGGTTTGTGAAGTCATAGTATGGAGGTGTGTGAAATCGTAGAATCGAGTTTTGTGAAGTCACAGAATGGAGCTGTGTGAAGTCAGAATGGAGGTGTGTGAAGTCATAGAATGGAGGTGTGTGAAGTCAAAATGGAGGTGTGTGAAATCATAGAATCGAGGTGTGTGAAGTCACAATGGAGTTGTGTGAAATCAAAGAATGGAGGTGTGTAAAGTCACAGAGTGGGGGTGTGTGAAGTCACAGCATGGAGGTCTGTGAAGTGAGAGAATAGAGGTGTGTGAAGTCACAGAATGAAGGTGTGTGAAGTCACAGAATGGAGGTGTGTGAACTCAGAATGGAGGTGGGTAAATTCACAGAATAGAGGTGTGTGAAGTCACAGAATGGAGGTGTGTGAAGTCATACAATGAAGGTGTGTGAAGTCAGAATGGAAGTTTGTGAAGTCACAGAATAGAGGTGTGTGAACTCAGAATGGAGGTGTGTGAAGTCATAGATGGAGTTGTGTGAAGACATAGTATGGAGGTGTATGAAATCATAGAATGGAGTTTTGTGAAGTCTCAGAATGGAGCTGTGTGAAGTCAGAATGGAGGTGTGTGAAGTCATAGAATGGAGGTGTGTGAAGTCGGAATGGAGGAGTGTGAACTCATAGAATGGAGGTATGTGAAGTCACAATGGAGGTGTTTGAAATCTTAGAATGGAGGTGTGTGAAGTCAAAAAATGGAGGTGTGTGAAGTCATAGAATGGAGCTGTGTGAAGTCAGAATGGAGGTGTGTGAAGTCACAGAATGGAGGTGTGTCAACTCAGAATGGAGTTGTGTGAAGTCACAGAATGGAGGTGTGTGATGTCATAGAATGGAGGTGTGTGAAGTCATAGAATGGAGGTGTGTGAAGTCAGAATGGAGGTGTGTGAAGTCACAGGATTGAGGTGTGTGAACACAGAATGGGGGTGTGTGAATCACAGAATGGAGGTGTGTGAAATCATAGAATGGACGTGTGTGAAGTCATAGAATGGATGTTTGTGAAGTACGAATGAAGGTGTGTGAAGTCATAGAATAGAGGTGTGTGAATTCAAAGAATGGAGGTGTGTGAAGTCATAGAATGGAGGTGTGTGAAGTCACAGAATGGATGTGTGTGAAGTCTTGAATGGACGTGTGCGGTCATAGAATGGAGGTGGGTGAAGTCATAGAAAGGAGTTGTGGGAAGTCATAGAATGGAGGAGTGTGAAGTCATAGAGTGGAGGTGAGTGAAGTCACAGATTCGAGGTCTGTGAAGTCATAGAATGGAGGTGTGTGAAGTCAGAATGGAGGTGTGTGAAGTCATAGAATGGAGATGTGTGAATTCATAGAATGGAGATGTGTGACGTCACAATTAAAGTGTGTGAAGTCAAAGAATGGAGGTGTTTGAAATCACAGAATGGAGGTGTGTGAAGTCATACAATGGAGGTGAGTGAAGTCAGAATGGAGGTGTGTGAAGTCACAGAATGGAGGTGTGTGAACTCAGAATGGAGGTGTGTGAAGTCATAGATGGAGGTGTGTGAAGTCATAGTATGGAGGTGTGCGAAATCATAGAATGGAGTTTTGTGAAGTCACACAATGGAGCTGTGTGAAGTCAGAATGGTGGTGTGTGAAGTCATAGAATGGAGGTGTGTGAAGTCAGAATGGAGGTGTGTGAAATCATAGAATCGAGGTGTGTGTAGTCACAATGGAGGTGGGTGAAGTCATAGAATGGAGGTGCGTGAAGTCACAGAATGGAGGTGTGTGAAGTCATAGAATGAAGGTGTGTGAAGTCATAGAATGGAGGTGTGTGAAATCACAGAATGGATGTGTGTGAAGTCACAGAATGGAGGTATGTGAACTCACAATGGAAGTGTGTGAAGTCACAGAATGGAGGTGTGTGAAGTCATAGAATGGAGGTGTGTGAAGTCACAGAATGGAGGTGTGTGAATTCATAGAATGGAGGTGTGCGAAGTCATACAATGGAGGTGTGTGAAGTCATAGAATAGAGGTGTGTGAAGTCATAGAATGGAGGTGTGTGAAGTCACAGAATGGAGGTGTGTGAAGTCATAGAATGGAAGTGTGTGAAGTCAAAGAATGGAGGTGTGTGAAGTCAGAATGGACATGTGTGAAGTCACAGAATTGTGGTGTGTGAACCCAGAATGGAGGTGTGTGAAGTCACAGAATGGAGGTTTGTGAAGTCATACAATGGAGATGTGTGAAGTCATAGAAAGGATGTTTCTAAAGTAAGAATGAGGTGTGTGAAGTCATAGAATGGAGGTGTGTGAAGTCAAAATGGAGGTGTGTGAACTCATAGAATGGACATGTGTGAACTCATAGAATTGAGGTGTGTGACGTCATAATGGATGTGTGTGAAGTCACAGAATGGAGGTGTGTGAAATCATACAATGGAGGTGTGTGAAGTCACAGAATGGAGGTTTGTGAATTCAGAATGGAGGTGTGTGAAGTCATAGATGGAGGTTTGTGAAGTCATAGTATGGAGGTGTGTGAAATCGTAGAATCGAGTTTTGTGAAGTCACAGAATGGAGCTGTGTGAAGTCAGAATGGAGGTGTGTGAAGTCATAGAATGGAGGTGTGTGAAGTCAAAATGGAGGTGTGTGAAATCATAGAATCGAGGTGTGTGAAGTCACAATGGAGTTGTGTGAAATCAAAGAATGGAGGTGTGTAAAGTCACAGAGTGGGGGTGTGTGAAGTCACAGCATGGAGGTCTGTAAAGTGAGAGAATAGAGGTGTGTGAAGTCACAGAATGAAGGTGTGTGAAGTCACAGAATGGAGGTGTGTGAACTCAGAATGGAGGTGGGTAAATTCACAGAATAGAGGTGTGTGAAGTCACAGAATGGAGGTGTGTGAAGTCATACAATGAAGGTGTGTGAAGTCAGAATGGAAGTTTGTGAAGTCACAGAATAGAGGTGTGTGAACTCAGAATGGAGGTGTGTGAAGTCATAGATGGAGTTGTGTGAAGACATAGTATGGAGGTGTATGAAATCATAGAATGGAGTTTTGTGAAGTCTCAGAATGGAGCTGTGTGAAGTCAGAATGGAGGTGTGTGAAGTCATAGAATGGAGGTGTGTGAAGTCGGAATGGAGGAGTGTGAACTCATAGAATGGAGGTATGTGAAGTCACAATGGAGGTGTTTGAAATCTTAGAATGGAGGTGTGTGAAGTCAAAAAATGGAGGTGTGTGAAGTCATAGAATGGAGCTGTGTGAAGTCAGAATGGAGGTGTGTGAAGTCACAGAATGGAGGTGTGTCAACTCAGAATGGAGTTGTGTGAAGTCACAGAATGGAGGTGTGTGATGTCATAGAATGGAGGTGTGTGAAGTCATAGAATGGAGGTGTGTGAAGTCAGAATGGAGGTGTGTGAAGTCACAGGATTGAGGTGTGTGAACACAGAATGGGGGTGTGTGAATCACAGAATGGAGGTGTGTGAAATCATAGAATGGACGTGTGTGAAGTCATAGAATGGATGTTTGTGAAGTACGAATGAAGGTGTGTGAAGTCATAGAATAGAGGTGTGTGAATTCAAAGAATGGAGGTGTGTGAAGTCATAGAATGGAGGTGTGTGAAGTCACAGAATGGATGTGTGTGAAGTCTTGAATGGACGTGTGCGGTCATAGAATGGAGGTGGGTGAAGTCATAGAAAGGAGTTGTGGGAAGTCATAGAATGGAGGAGTGTGAAGTCATAGAGTGGAGGTGAGTGAAGTCACAGATTCGAGGTCTGTGAAGTCATAGAATGGAGGTGTGTGAAGTCAGAATGGAGGTGTGTGAAGTCATAGAATGGAGATGTGTGAAGTCATAGAATGGAGATGTGTGACGTCACAATTAAAGTGTGTGAAGTCAAAGAATGGAGGTGTTTGAAATCACAGAATGGAGGTGTGTGAAGTCATACAATGGAGGTGAGTGAAGTCAGAATGGAGGTGTGTGAAGTCACAGAATGGAGGTGTGTGAACTCAGAATGGAGGTGTGTGAAGTCATAGATGGAGGTGTGTGAAGTCATAGTATGGAGGTGTGCGAAATCATAGAATGGAGTTTTGTGAAGTCACACAATGGAGCTGTGTGAAGTCAGAATGGTGGTGTGTGAAGTCATAGAATGGAGGTGTGTGAAGTCAGAATGGAGGTGTGTGAAATCATAGAATCGAGGTGTGTGTAGTCACAATGGAGGTGGGTGAAGTCATAGAATGGAGGTGCGTGAAGTCACAGAATGGAGGTGTGTGAAGTCAAAATGGAGTTGCGTGAAATCACAGAATCGAGATGTGTGAAGTCACAATGGAGGTGTGTGAAGTCATAGAATGGAGGTGCGTCAAGTCACAGAATGGAGGTGTGTGAAGTCATGGAATGGAGGTGTGTGAAGTCATAGAATGGAGGTGTGTGAAGTCACGGAATGAAGGTGTCTGAACTCAGAATGGAGGTGGGTGAAGTCACAGAACGGATGTGTGTGAAGTCGTAGAATGGAGGTGTGTGAAGTCATAGAATGGAGGTGTGTGAAGTCAGAATGGAGGTGTGTGAAGTCACAGAATTGAGGTGTGTGAACACAGAATGGAGGTGTGTGAATCACAGAATGGAGGTGTGTGAAATCAGAATGGAGGTGGGTGAAGTCACAGAACGGATGTGTTTGAATGGATGTTTGTGAAGTACGAATGAAGGTGTGTGAAGTCATAGAATAGAGGTGTGTGAATTCAAAGAATGGAGGTGTGTGAAGTCATAGAATGGAGGTGTGTGAAGTCACAGAATGGATGTGTGTGAAGTCTTGAATGGACGTGTGCGGTCATAGAATGGAGGTGGGTGAAGTCATAGAAAGGAGTTGTGGGAAGTCATAGAATGGAGGAGTGTGAAGTCATAGAGTGGAGGTGAGTGAAGTCACAGATTCGAGGTCTGTGAAGTCATAGAATGGAGGTGTGTGAAGTCAGAATGGAGGTGTGTGAAGTCATAGAATGGAGATGTGTGAAGTCATAGAATGGAGATGTGTGACGTCACAATTAAAGTGTGTGAAGTCAAAGAATGGAGGTGTTTGAAATCACAGAATGGAGGTGTGTGAAGTCATACAATGGAGGTGAGTGAAGTCAGAATGGAGGTGTGTGAAGTCACAGAATGGAGGTGTGTGAACTCAGAATGGAGGTGTGTGAAGTCATAGATGGAGGTGTGTGAAGTCATAGTATGGAGGTGTGCGAAATCATAGAATGGAGTTTTGTGAAGTCACACAATGGAGCTGTGTGAAGTCAGAATGGTGGTGTGTGAAGTCATAGAATGGAGGTGTGTGAAGTCAGAATGGAGGTGTGTGAAATCATAGAATCGAGGTGTGTGTAGTCACAATGGAGGTGGGTGAAGTCATAGAATGGAGGTGCGTGAAGTCACAGAATGGAGGTGTGTGAAGTCATAGAATGAAGGTGTGTGAAGTCATAGAATGGAGGTGTGTGAAATCACAGAATGGATGTGTGTGAAGTCACAGAATGGAGGTATGTGAACTCACAATGGAAGTGTGTGAAGTCACAGAATGGAGGTGTGTGAAGTCATAGAATGGAGGTGTGTGAAGTCACAGAATGGAGGTGTGTGAATTCATAGAATGGAGGTGTGCGAAGTCATACAATGGAGGTGTGTGAAGTCATAGAATAGAGGTGTGTGAAGTCATAGAATGGAGGTGTGTGAAGTCACAGAATGGAGGTGTGTGAAGTCATAGAATGGAAGTGTGTGAAGTCAAAGAATGGAGGTGTGTGAAGTCAGAATGGACATGTGTGAAGTCACAGAATTGAGGTGTGTGAACCCAGAATGGAGGTGTGTGAAGTCACAGAATGGAGGTTTGTGAAGTCATACAATGGAGATGTGTGAAGTCATAGAAAGGATGTTTCTAAAGTAAGAATGAGGTGTGTGAAGTCATAGAATGGAGGTGTGTGAAGTCAAAATGGAGGTGTGTGAACTCATAGAATGGAGGTGTGTGAGCTCATAGAATTGAGGTGTGTGAATCATGGAATGGAGGTGTGTGAAGTCCAAGAATGGAGGTGTGTGAAATCAAACAATGGAGGTGTGTGAAGTCACAGAATGGAGGTTGCCGGGGCCAACCGGCAGCAAACCAGGGTTCGCAGATTGGGGTTCCTGAAATCGGGGGCAAGGACTAGCAAGAAATAGAAGAGAGACAGACACAGAGCGTCCGGGATGTCCGCAGTCCAGGTAAAGACTGGCGAGACTGCCGGTTTATTTTCCACTCCCCTTTTTCCCTCCTCCTGTCCCAGGGAACCTCCAGGTGTTACATTCATATGGTAATTCTCAGGTCATTTACATAGAATAGGGCCAGAAAGCAATAAGACAATAAAGCCAGCGTCTGATGCAAGTCAAGGTACAGTTTAATTCCACTCTGGCTCACAACAGGAGGTGTGTGAAGTCACAGAATTGAAGTGTGTGAAGTCAAAATGGAGGTGTGTGAAGTCACAGAATGGAGGTGTGTGAAGTCATAGAATGGAGGTGAGTGAAGTCATAAAATGGAGGTGTGTGAACTCATAGAATGGAGGTGTGTGAAGTCACAATGGAGTTGTTTGAAGTCATAGAATGGTGGTTTTTGATGTCAACGAATGGAGGTGTGTGAAGTCATAGAATGGAGGTGTGTGAAGTCAGATTTGAGGTGTGTGAAATCACAGAATGGAGGTGTGTCAACTCAGAAATGAGGTGTGTGAAGTCATAGAATGGAGGTGTGTGAAGTCATAGAATGGAAGTGCGTGAAATCATAGAATGGAGGTGTGTGAAGTCACAGAATTGAGGTGTGTGAAGTCAGAACGGAGGTGTGTGAAGTCAGAATGGAGGTGTGTGAAGTCATAGAATGGAGGTCTGTGAACTCAGATTGGAGGTTTGTGAAGTCATAGAATGGAGGTGTGAACTCAGAATGGAGGTGTGTGAAGTCACAGAATGGAGGTGTGTGAAGTCATAGAATGGAGGTGTGTGAAATCACAGAACGGAGGTGTGTGAATTCATAGAATGGAGGTGTGTGAAATCATAGGATAGAGGTGTGTGAAGTCACAGAATGGAGGTGTGTGAACTCAGAATGGAGGTGTGTGAAGCCACAGAATGGAGGTGTGTGAAGTCATAGAATGGAAGTGTATGAAGTCATAGAATGGAGGTGTGTGAGGCAGAATGGAGGTGTGTGAAGTCACAGAATGGAGGTGTGTGAACTCAGAATGGAGGTGTGTGAAGTCACAGAATGGAGGTTTGGGAAGTCATCGAATGGAGGTGTGTGAAGTCAGAGATTGGATGTTTCTGAAGTAAGAATGAAGGTGTGTGAAGTCATAGAATGGAGGTGTGTGAACTCAAATCGGAGGTGTGTGAACTCATACAATGGAGGTGTGTGAACTCATACAATGGAGGTGTGTGAAGTCATCGAATGGAGGTGTGTGAAGTCAGAGATTGGATGTTTCTGAAGTAAGAATGAAGGTGTGTGAAGTCATAGAATGGAGGTGTGTGAACTCAAATTGGAGGTGTGTGAACTCATACAATGGAGTTGTGTGAAGTCATAGAATGGAGGTGTGTGAAGTCTGAATGGAGGTGTGTGAAGTCACAGAATGGAGGTGTGTCAACTCAGAATGGAGGTGGGTGAAGTCACAGAATGGATGTGTTTGAACTCCTAGAATGGAGGTGTGTGAAGTCACAGAATGGATGTGTTTGAACTCCTAGAATGGAGGTGTGTGAAGTCACAGAATTGAGGTGTGTGAACACAGAATGGAGGTGTGTGAATCACAGAATGGAGGTGTGTGAAATCAGAATGGAGGTGGGTGAAGTCACAGAATGGATGTGTTTGAACTCCTAGAATGGAGGTGTGTGAACTCACAGAATGGAGGTATGAGAATTCAGAGAATGTAGGTGTGTGAAGTCATAGAATGGAGGTGTGTGAAGTGATAGGATGGAGGTGTGTGAAGTCATAGAATGGAGGTGTGTGAAGTCACAGAATGGAGGTGTGTGAAGTCAAACTGGTGGTGAGGTAAGTCAGAATGGAGTTGTGTGAAGTCACAGAATGGAGGTGTGTGAACTCAGAATGGAGGTGTGTGAAGTCATAGATGGAGGTGTGTGAAGTCATAGTATGGAGGTGTGTAAAATCATAGAATGGAGTTTTGTGAAGTCACAGAATGGAGGTGTGTCAACTCAGAATGGAGGTGTGTGAAGTCACAGAATGGAGGTATGTGAACTCACAATGGAAGTGTGTGAAGTCACAGAATGGAGGTGTGTGAAGTCATAGAATGGAGGTGTGTGAAGTCACAGAATGGAGGTGTGTGAATTCATAGAATGGAGGTGTGCGAAGTCATAGAATGGAGGTGTGTGAAGACATAGAATGGAGGTGTGTGAATTCAGAGAATGGAGGTGTGTGAAGTTATAGGATGGAGGTGTGTGAAGTCATAGAATGGAGGTGTGTGAAGACATAGAATGGAGGTGTGTGAATTCAGAGAATGGAGGTGTGTGAAGTCATAATGGAGGTGTGGAATCGCGGAATGGAGGTGGGTGAAGTCATAGAAAGAAGGTGTGGGAAGTCATAGAATGGAGGAGTGTGAAGTCATAGAGTGGAGGTGAGTGAAGTCACAGATTTGAGGTCTGTGAAGTCATAGAATGGAGGTGTGTGAAGTGAGAATGGAGGTGTGAGAAGTCATAGAATGGAGATGTGTGAACTCATAGAATGGAGGTGTGTGGCGTCACAATGGAAGTGTGTGAAGTCATAGAATGGAGGTGTGTGAAGTCACAGAACGGAGGTGGGTGAAGTCATGCAATGGAGGTGTGTGAGTTCAGAATGGAGGTGTGTGAAATCACAGAATGGAGGTGTTTGAACTCAGAATGGAGGTGTGTGAAGTCATAGATGGAGGTGTGTGAAGTCATAGTATGGAGGTTTGTGAAATCATAGAATGGAGTTTTGTGGAGTCACAGAATGGAGCTGTGTGAAGTCAGAATGGAGCTGTGTGAAGTCATAGAATGGAGGTGTGTGAAGTCAAAATGGAGGTGTGTAAAGTCATAGAATGGAGGTGTGTGAAGTCACAGAATGGAGGTGTGTGAAGTCACAGAATGGAGGTGTGTGAAGACATAGAATGGAGGTGTGTGAAGTCATAGAATGGAGGTGTGTGAAGTCACAGAATCAAGGTGTGTGAAGTCACAGAATGGAGGTGTGTGATGTCAGAATGGAGGTAGGTGAAGTCACAGAATGGATGTGTGTGAAGTCATAGAATGGAGGTGTGTGAAGTCAAAAAATGGATGTGTGTGAATTCATAGAATGGAGGTGTGTGAAGTCATAGAATGGAGGTGTGTGAAGTCACAGAATGGATGTGTGTGAATTCATAGAATGGAGTTGTGTGAAGTCATAGAATGGAGGTGTGTGAAGTCAGAATGGACGTGTGTGAAGTCATAGGATTGAGGTGTGTGAACTCAGAATGGAGGTGTGTGAAGTGACAAAATGGAGGTTTGTGAAGTCATACAATGGTGGTGTGTGAAGTCATAGAATGTATGTTTCTAAAGTAAGAGTGAAGGTGTGTGAAGTGATAGAATGGAGGTGTGTGAAGGCAAAATGAAGGTGTGTCAACTCATAGAATGGAGGTGTGTGAACTCATAGAATGGAGATGTGTGAAGTCAAAACGGAGGTGTGTGAAGTCACAGAATGGAGGTCTATGAAGTCACAGAATGGAGGTTTGTAAAGTCATAGAATTGAGGTGGGTGAAGTCACAGATTGGAAGTGTGTGAAGTCAAAACGGAGGTGTGTGAAGTCACAGAATGGAGGTCTGTGAAGTCATAGAATGGAGGTGTGTGAAGTCAGAATGGAGGTGTGTGAAGTCATAGAATGGAGATGTGTGAACTCATAGAATGGAGGTGTGTGGCGTCACAATGGAAGTGTGTGAAGTCATAGAATGGAGGTGTGTGAAGTCACAGAACGGAGGTGTGTGAAGTCATGCAATGGAGGTGTGTGAATTCAGAATGGAGGTGTGTGAAGTCATAGAATGGAGGAGTGTGAAGTCATAGAATGGATGTTTGTGAAGTAAGTATGAAGGTTTGTGAAGTCATAGAATGGAGGTGTGTGAAGTCATAGAATGGAGGTGTGTGAAGTCAGAATGGAGGTGTGTGAAGTCACCGAATTGAGGTGTGTGAACACAGAATGGAGGTGTGTGAAGTCACAGAATGGAGGTGTGTGAAGTCATAGAATGGAGGAGTGTGAAGTCATAGAATGGATGTTTGTGAAGTAAGAATGAAGGTGTGTGAAGTCACAGAATGGAGGTGTGTGAAGTCAAAATGGAGGTGTGAAGTCATAGAATGGGGTTGGGTAAAGCCTTAGAAAGGAGGTGAGGGAAGTCATAGAATGGAGGAGTGTGACGTCATAGAGTGGAGGTGAGTGAAGTCACACCTTCTAGGTCTGTGAAGTCATAGAATGGAGGTGTGTGAAGTCCGAATGCAGGTGTGTGGAGTCATAGAATGGACATGTGTGAACTCATAGAATTGAGGTGTGTGACGTCATAATGGATGTGTGTGAAGTCACAGAATGGAGGTGTGTGAAATCATACAATGGAGGTGTGTGAAGTCACAGAATGGAGGTTTGTGAATTCAGAATGGAGGTGTGTGAAGTCATAGATGGAGGTTTGTGAAGTCATAGTATGGAGGTGTGTGAAATCGTAGAATCGAGTTTTGTGAAGTCACAGAATGGAGCTGTGTGAAGTCAGAATGGAGGTGTGTGAAGTCATAGAATGGAGGTGTGTGAAGTCAAAATGGAGGTGTGTGAAATCATAGAATCGAGGTGTGTGAAGTCACAATGGAGTTGTGTGAAATCAAAGAATGGAGGTGTGTAAAGTCACAGAGTGGGGGTGTGTGAAGTCACAGCATGGAGGTCTGTGAAGTGAGAGAATAGAGGTGTGTGAAGTCACAGAATGAAGGTGTGTGAAGTCACAGAATGGAGGTGTGTGAACTCAGAATGGAGGTGGGTAAATTCACAGAATAGAGGTGTGTGAAGTCACAGAATGGAGGTGTGTGAAGTCATACAATGAAGGTGTGTGAAGTCAGAATGGAAGTTTGTGAAGTCACAGAATAGAGGTGTGTGAACTCAGAATGGAGGTGTGTGAAGTCATAGATGGAGTTGTGTGAAGACATAGTATGGAGGTGTATGAAATCATAGAATGGAGTTTTGTGAAGTCTCAGAATGGAGCTGTGTGAAGTCAGAATGGAGGTGTGTGAAGTCATAGAATGGAGGTGTGTGAAGTCGGAATGGAGGAGTGTGAACTCATAGAATGGAGGTATGTGAAGTCACAATGGAGGTGTTTGAAATCTTAGAATGGAGGTGTGTGAAGTCAAAAAATGGAGGTGTGTGAAGTCATAGAATGGAGCTGTGTGAAGTCAGAATGGAGGTGTGTGAAGTCACAGAATGGAGGTGTGTCAACTCAGAATGGAGTTGTGTGAAGTCACAGAATGGAGGTGTGTGATGTCATAGAATGGAGGTGTGTGAAGTCATAGAATGGAGGTGTGTGAAGTCAGAATGGAGGTGTGTGAAGTCACAGGATTGAGGTGTGTGAACACAGAATGGGGGTGTGTGAATCACAGAATGGAGGTGTGTGAAATCATAGAATGGACGTGTGTGAAGTCATAGAATGGATGTTTGTGAAGTACGAATGAAGGTGTGTGAAGTCATAGAATAGAGGTGTGTGAATTCAAAGAATGGAGGTGTGTGAAGTCATAGAATGGAGGTGTGTGAAGTCACAGAATGGATGTGTGTGAAGTCTTGAATGGACGTGTGCGGTCATAGAATGGAGGTGGGTGAAGTCATAGAAAGGAGTTGTGGGAAGTCATAGAATGGAGGAGTGTGAAGTCATAGAGTGGAGGTGAGTGAAGTCACAGATTCGAGGTCTGTGAAGTCATAGAATGGAGGTGTGTGAAGTCAGAATGGAGGTGTGTGAAGTCATAGAATGGAGATGTGTGAATTCATAGAATGGAGATGTGTGACGTCACAATTAAAGTGTGTGAAGTCAAAGAATGGAGGTGTTTGAAATCACAGAATGGAGGTGTGTGAAGTCATACAATGGAGGTGAGTGAAGTCAGAATGGAGGTGTGTGAAGTCACAGAATGGAGGTGTGTGAACTCAGAATGGAGGTGTGTGAAGTCATAGATGGAGGTGTGTGAAGTCATAGTATGGAGGTGTGCGAAATCATAGAATGGAGTTTTGTGAAGTCACACAATGGAGCTGTGTGAAGTCAGAATGGTGGTGTGTGAAGTCATAGAATGGAGGTGTGTGAAGTCAGAATGGAGGTGTGTGAAATCATAGAATCGAGGTGTGTGTAGTCACAATGGAGGTGGGTGAAGTCATAGAATGGAGGTGCGTGAAGTCACAGAATGGAGGTGTGTGAAGTCATAGAATGAAGGTGTGTGAAGTCATAGAATGGAGGTGTGTGAAATCACAGAATGGATGTGTGTGAAGTCACAGAATGGAGGTATGTGAACTCACAATGGAAGTGTGTGAAGTCACAGAATGGAGGTGTGTGAAGTCATAGAATGGAGGTGTGTGAAGTCACAGAATGGAGGTGTGTGAATTCATAGAATGGAGGTGTGCGAAGTCATACAATGGAGGTGTGTGAAGTCATAGAATAGAGGTGTGTGAAGTCATAGAATGGAGGTGTGTGAAGTCACAGAATGGAGGTGTGTGAAGTCATAGAATGGAAGTGTGTGAAGTCAAAGAATGGAGGTGTGTGAAGTCAGAATGGACATGTGTGAAGTCACAGAATTGAGGTGTGTGAACCCAGAATGGAGGTGTGTGAAGTCACAGAATGGAGGTTTGTGAAGTCATACAATGGAGATGTGTGAAGTCATAGAAAGGATGTTTCTAAAGTAAGAATGAGGTGTGTGAAGTCATAGAATGGAGGTGTGTGAAGTCAAAATGGAGGTGTGTGAACTCATAGAATGGAGGTGTGTGAGCTCATAGAATTGAGGTGTGTGAATCATGGAATGGAGGTGTGTGAAGTCCAAGAATGGAGGTGTGTGAAATCAAACAATGGAGGTGTGTGAAGTCACAGAATGGAGGTTGCCGGGGCCAACCGGCAGCAAACCAGGGTTCGCAGATTGGGGTTCCTGAAATCGGGGGCAAGGACTAGCAAGAAATAGAAGAGAGACAGACACAGAGCGTCCGGGATGTCCGCAGTCCAGGTAAAGACTGGCGAGACTGCCGGTTTATTTTCCACTCCCCTTTTTCCCTCCTCCTGTCCCAGGGAACCTCCAGGTGTTACATTCATATGGTAATTCTCAGGTCATTTACATAGAATAGGGCCAGAAAGCAATAAGACAATAAAGCCAGCGTCTGATGCAAGTCAAGGTACAGTTTAATTCCACTCTGGCTCACAACAGGAGGTGTGTGAAGTCACAGAATTGAAGTGTGTGAAGTCAAAATGGAGGTGTGTGAAGTCACAGAATGGAGGTGTGTGAAGTCATAGAATGGAGGTGAGTGAAGTCATAAAATGGAGGTGTGTGAACTCATAGAATGGAGGTGTGTGAAGTCACAATGGAGTTGTTTGAAGTCATAGAATGGTGGTTTTTGATGTCAACGAATGGAGGTGTGTGAAGTCATAGAATGGAGGTGTGTGAAGTCAGATTTGAGGTGTGTGAAATCACAGAATGGAGGTGTGTCAACTCAGAAATGAGGTGTGTGAAGTCATAGAATGGAGGTGTGTGAAGTCATAGAATGGAAGTGCGTGAAATCATAGAATGGAGGTGTGTGAAGTCACAGAATTGAGGTGTGTGAAGTCAGAACGGAGGTGTGTGAAGTCAGAATGGAGGTGTGTGAAGTCATAGAATGGAGGTCTGTGAACTCAGAATGGAGGTTTGTGAAGTCATAGAATGGAGGTGTGAACTCAGAATGGAGGTGTGTGAAGTCACAGAATGGAGGTGTGTGAAGTCATAGAATGGAGGTGTGTGAAATCACAGAACGGAGGTGTGTGAATTCATAGAATGGAGGTGTGTGAAATCATAGGATAGAGGTGTGTGAAGTCACAGAATGGAGGTGTGTGAACTCAGAATGGAGGTGTGTGAAGCCACAGAATGGAGGTGTGTGAAGTCATAGAATGGAAGTGTATGAAGTCATAGAATGGAGGTGTGTGAGGCAGAATGGAGGTGTGTGAAGTCACAGAATGGAGGTGTGTGAACTCAGAATGGAGGTGTGTGAAGTCACAGAATGGAGGTTTGGGAAGTCATCGAATGGAGGTGTGTGAAGTCAGAGATTGGATGTTTCTGAAGTAAGAATGAAGGTGTGTGAAGTCATAGAATGGAGGTGTGTGAACTCAAATCGGAGGTGTGTGAACTCATACAATGGAGGTGTGTGAACTCATAGAATGGAGGTGTGTGAAGTCATCGAATGGAGGTGTGTGAAGTCAGAGATTGGATGTTTCTGAAGTAAGAATGAAGGTGTGTGAAGTCATAGAATGGAGGTGTGTGAACTCAAATTGGAGGTGTGTGAACTCATACAATGGAGTTGTGTGAAGTCATAGAATGGAGGTGTGTGAAGTCTGAATGGAGGTGTGTGAAGTCACAGAATGGAGGTGTGTCAACTCAGAATGGAGGTGGGTGAAGTCACAGAATGGATGTGTTTGAACTCCTAGAATGGAGGTGTGTGAAGTCACAGAATGGATGTGTTTGAACTCCTAGAATGGAGGTGTGTGAAGTCACAGAATTGAGGTGTGTGAACACAGAATGGAGGTGTGTGAATCACAGAATGGAGGTGTGTGAAATCAGAATGGAGGTGGGTGAAGTCACAGAATGGATGTGTTTGAACTCCTAGAATGGAGGTGTGTGAAGTCACAGAATGGAGGTATGTGAATTCAGAGAATGTAGGTGTGTGAAGTCATAGAATGGAGGTGTGTGAAGTGATAGGATGGAGGTGTGTGAAGTCATAGAATGGAGGTGTGTGAAGTCACAGAATGGAGGTGTGTGAAGTCAAACTGGTGGTGAGGTAAGTCAGAATGGAGTTGTGTGAAGTCACAGAATGGAGGTGTGTGAACTCAGAATGGAGGTGTGTGAAGTCATAGATGGAGGTGTGTGAAGTCATAGTATGGAGGTGTGTAAAATCATAGAATGGAGTTTTGTGAAGTCACAGAATGGAGCTGTGTGAAGTCAGAATTGAGGTGTGTGAAGTCATAGAATGGAGGTGTGTGAAGTCAAAATGGAGTTGCGTGAAATCACAGAATCGAGGTGTGTGAAGTCACAATGGAGGTGTGTGAAGTCATAGAATGGAGGTGCGTCAAGTCACAGAATGGAGGTGTGTGAAGTCATGGAATGGAGGTGTGTGAAGTCATAGAATGGAGGTGTGTGAAGTCACAGAATGGAGGTGTCTGAACTCAGAATGGAGGTGGGTGAAGTCACAGAACGGATGTGTGTGAAGTCGTAGAATAGAGGTGTGTGAAGTCACAGAATGGAGATGTGTGAATTCAGAGAGCGAAGGTGTGTGAAGTCATAGAATGGAGGTGTGTGAAGTCATAGAATGGAGGTGTCTGAAGTCATCGAATGGATTTTTGTAAAGTAAGAATGAAGGTGTGTGAAGTCATAGAATGGAGGTGTGTGACGTCAGAATTGAAGTGTGTGAAGTCATAGAATGGAGGTGTGTGAAGTCTGAATGGAGGTGTGTGAAGTCACAGAATGGAGGTGTGTCAACTCAGAATGGAGGTGTGTGAAGTCACAGAATGGAGGTATGTGAACTCACAATGGAAGTGTGTGAAGTCACAGAATGGAGGTGTGTGAAGTCATAGAATGGAGGTGTGTGAAGTCACAGAATGGAGGTGTGTGAATTCATAGAATGGAGGTGTGCGAAGTCATAGAATGGAGGTGTGTGAAGACATAGAATGGAGGTGTGTGAATTCAGAGAATGGAGGTGTGTGAAGTTATAGGATGGAGGTGTGTGAAGTCATAGAATGGAGGTGTGTGAAGACATAGAATGGAGGTGTGTGAATTCAGAGAATGGAGGTGTGTGAAGTCATAATGGAGGTGTGGAATCGCGGAATGGAGGTGGGTGAAGTCATAGAAAGAAGGTGTGGGAAGTCATAGAATGGAGGAGTGTGAAGTCATAGAGTGGAGGTGAGTGAAGTCACAGATTTGAGGTCTGTGAAGTCATAGAATGGAGGTGTGTGAAGTCAGAATGGAGGTGTGAGAAGTCATAGAATGGAGATGTGTGAACTCATAGAATGGAGGTGTGTGGCGTCACAATGGAAGTGTGTGAAGTCATAGAATGGAGGTGTGTGAAGTCACAGAACGGAGGTGGGTGAAGTCATGCAATGGAGGTGTGTGAGTTCAGAATGGAGGTGTGTGAAATCACAGAATGGAGGTGTTTGAACTCAGAATGGAGGTGTGTGAAGTCATAGATGGAGGTGTGTGAAGTCATAGTATGGAGGTTTGTGAAATCATAGAATGGAGTTTTGTGGAGTCACAGAATGGAGCTGTGTGAAGTCAGAATGGAGCTGTGTGAAGTCATAGAATGGAGGTGTGTGAAGTCAAAATGGAGGTGTGTAAAGTCATAGAATGGAGGTGTGTGAAGTCACAGAATGGAGGTGTGTGAAGTCACAGAATGGAGGTGTGTGAAGACATAGAATGGAGGTGTGTGAAGTCATAGAATGGAGGTGTGTGAAGTCACAGAATCAAGGTGTGTGAAGTCACAGAATGGAGGTGTGTGATGTCAGAATGGAGGTAGGTGAAGTCACAGAATGGATGTGTGTGAAGTCATAGAATGGAGGTGTGTGAAGTCAAAAAATGGATGTGTGTGAATTCATAGAATGGAGGTGTGTGAAGTCATAGAATGGAGGTGTGTGAAGTCACAGAATGGATGTGTGTGAATTCATAGAATGGAGTTGTGTGAAGTCATAGAATGGAGGTGTGTGAAGTCAGAATGGACGTGTGTGAAGTCATAGGATTGAGGTGTGTGAACTCAGAATGGAGGTGTGTGAAGTGACAAAATGGAGGTTTGTGAAGTCATACAATGGTGGTGTGTGAAGTCATAGAATGTATGTTTCTAAAGTAAGAGTGAAGGTGTGTGAAGTGATAGAATGGAGGTGTGTGAAGGCAAAATGAAGGTGTGTCAACTCATAGAATGGAGGTGTGTGAACTCATAGAATGGAGATGTGTGAAGTCAAAACGGAGGTGTGTGAAGTCACAGAATGGAGGTCTATGAAGTCACAGAATGGAGGTTTGTAAAGTCATAGAATTGAGGTGGGTGAAGTCACAGATTGGAAGTGTGTGAAGTCAAAACGGAGGTGTGTGAAGTCACAGAATGGAGGTCTGTGAAGTCATAGAATGGAGGTGTGTGAAGTCAGAATGGAGGTGTGTGAAGTCATAGAATGGAGATGTGTGAACTCATAGAATGGAGGTGTGTGGCGTCACAATGGAAGTGTGTGAAGTCATAGAATGGAGGTGTGTGAAGTCACAGAACGGAGGTGTGTGAAGTCATGCAATGGAGGTGTGTGAATTCAGAATGGAGGTGTGTGAAGTCATAGAATGGAGGAGTGTGAAGTCATAGAATGGATGTTTGTGAAGTAAGTATGAAGGTTTGTGAAGTCATAGAATGGAGGTGTGTGAAGTCATAGAATGGAGGTGTGTGAAGTCAGAATGGAGGTGTGTGAAGTCACCGAATTGAGGTGTGTGAACACAGAATGGAGGTGTGTGAAGTCACAGAATGGAGGTGTGTGAAGTCATAGAATGGAGGAGTGTGAAGTCATAGAATGGATGTTTGTGAAGTAAGAATGAAGGTGTGTGAAGTCACAGAATGGAGGTGTGTGAAGTCAAAATGGAGGTGTGAAGTCATAGAATGGGGTTGGGTAAAGCCTTAGAAAGGAGGTGAGGGAAGTCATAGAATGGAGGAGTGTGACGTCATAGAGTGGAGGTGCGTGAAGTCACACCTTCTAGGTCTGTGAAGTCATAGAATGGAGGTGTGTGAAGTCCGAATGCAGGTGTGTGGAGTCATAGAATGGACATGTGTGAACTCATAGAATTGAGGTGTGTGACGTCATAATGGATGTGTGTGAAGTCACAGAATGGAGGTGTGTGAAATCATACAATGGAGGTGTGTGAAGTCACAGAATGGAGGTTTGTGAATTCAGAATGGAGGTGTGTGAAGTCATAGATGGAGGTTTGTGAAGTCATAGTATGGAGGTGTGTGAAATCGTAGAATCGAGTTTTGTGAAGTCACAGAATGGAGCTGTGTGAAGTCAGAATGGAGGTGTGTGAAGTCATAGAATGGAGGTGTGTGAAGTCAAAATGGAGGTGTGTGAAATCATAGAATCGAGGTGTGTGAAGTCACAATGGAGTTGTGTGAAATCAAAGAATGGAGGTGTGTAAAGTCACAGAGTGGGGGTGTGTGAAGTCACAGCATGGAGGTCTGTGAAGTGAGAGAATAGAGGTGTGTGAAGTCACAGAATGAAGGTGTGTGAAGTCACAGAATGGAGGTGTGTGAACTCAGAATGGAGGTGGGTAAATTCACAGAATAGAGGTGTGTGAAGTCACAGAATGGAGGTGTGTGAAGTCATACAATGAAGGTGTGTGAAGTCAGAATGGAAGTTTGTGAAGTCACAGAATAGAGGTGTGTGAACTCAGAATGGAGGTGTGTGAAGTCATAGATGGAGTTGTGTGAAGACATAGTATGGAGGTGTATGAAATCATAGAATGGAGTTTTGTGAAGTCTCAGAATGGAGCTGTGTGAAGTCAGAATGGAGGTGTGTGAAGTCATAGAATGGAGGTGTGTGAAGTCGGAATGGAGGAGTGTGAACTCATAGAATGGAGGTATGTGAAGTCACAATGGAGGTGTTTGAAATCTTAGAATGGAGGTGTGTGAAGTCAAAAAATGGAGGTGTGTGAAGTCATAGAATGGAGCTGTGTGAAGTCAGAATGGAGGTGTGTGAAGTCACAGAATGGAGGTGTGTCAACTCAGAATGGAGTTGTGTGAAGTCACAGAATGGAGGTGTGTGATGTCATAGAATGGAGGTGTGTGAAGTCATAGAATGGAGGTGTGTGAAGTCAGAATGGAGGTGTGTGAAGTCACAGGATTGAGGTGTGTGAACACAGAATGGGGGTGTGTGAATCACAGAATGGAGGTGTGTGAAATCATAGAATGGACGTGTGTGAAGTCATAGAATGGATGTTTGTGAAGTACGAATGAAGGTGTGTGAAGTCATAGAATAGAGGTGTGTGAATTCAAAGAATGGAGGTGTGTGAAGTCATAGAATGGAGGTGTGTGAAGTCACAGAATGGATGTGTGTGAAGTCTTGAATGGACGTGTGCGGTCATAGAATGGAGGTGGGTGAAGTCATAGAAAGGAGTTGTGGGAAGTCATAGAATGGAGGAGTGTGAAGTCATAGAGTGGAGGTGAGTGAAGTCACAGATTCGAGGTCTGTGAAGTCATAGAATGGAGGTGTGTGAAGTCAGAATGGAGGTGTGTGAAGTCATAGAATGGAGATGTGTGAATTCATAGAATGGAGATGTGTGACGTCACAATTAAAGTGTGTGAAGTCAAAGAATGGAGGTGTTTGAAATCACAGAATGGAGGTGTGTGAAGTCATACAATGGAGGTGAGTGAAGTCAGAATGGAGGTGTGTGAAGTCACAGAATGGAGGTGTGTGAACTCAGAATGGAGGTGTGTGAAGTCATAGATGGAGGTGTGTGAAGTCATAGTATGGAGGTGTGCGAAATCATAGAATGGAGTTTTGTGAAGTCACACAATGGAGCTGTGTGAAGTCAGAATGGTGGTGTGTGAAGTCATAGAATGGAGGTGTGTGAAGTCAGAATGGAGGTGTGTGAAATCATAGAATCGAGCTGTGTGTAGTCACAATGGAGGTGGGTGAAGTCATAGAATGGAGGTGCGTGAAGTCACAGAATGGAGGTGTGTGAAGTCATAGAATGAAGGTGTGTGAAGTCATAGAATGGAGGTGTGTGAAATCACAGAATGGATGTGTGTGAAGTCACAGAATGGAGGTATGTGAACTCACAATGGAAGTGTGTGAAGTCACAGAATGGAGGTGTGTGAAGTCATAGAATGGAGGTGTGTGAAGTCACAGAATGGAGGTGTGTGAATTCATAGAATGGAGGTGTGCGAAGTCATACAATGGAGGTGTGTGAAGTCATAGAATAGAGGTGTGTGAAGTCATAGAATGGAGGTGTGTGAAGTCACAGAATGGAGGTGTGTGAAGTCATAGAATGGAAGTGTGTGAAGTCAAAGAATGGAGGTGTGTGAAGTCAGAATGGACATGTGTGAAGTCACAGAATTGAGGTGTGTGAACCCAGAATGGAGGTGTGTGAAGTCACAGAATGGAGGTTTGTGAAGTCATACAATGGAGATGTGTGAAGTCATAGAAAGGATGTTTCTAAAGTAAGAATGAGGTGTGTGAAGTCATAGAATGGAGGTGTGTGAAGTCAAAATGGAGGTGTGTGAACTCATAGAATGGAGGTGTGTGAGCTCATAGAATTGAGGTGTGTGAATCATGGAATGGAGGTGTGTGAAGTCCAAGAATGGAGGTGTGTGAAATCAAACAATGGAGGTGTGTGAAGTCACAGAATGGAGGTTGCCGGGGCCAACCGGCAGCAAACCAGGGTTCGCAGATTGGGGTTCCTGAAATCGGGGGCAAGGACTAGCAAGAAATAGAAGAGAGACAGACACAGAGCGTCCGGGATGTCCGCAGTCCAGGTAAAGACTGGCGAGACTGCCGGTTTATTTTCCACTCCCCTTTTTCCCTCCTCCTGTCCCAGGGAACCTCCAGGTGTTACATTCATATGGTAATTCTCAGGTCATTTACATAGAATAGGGCCAGAAAGCAATAAGACAATAAAGCCAGCGTCTGATGCAAGTCAAGGTACAGTTTAATTCCACTCTGGCTCACAACAGGAGGTGTGTGAAGTCACAGAATTGAAGTGTGTGAAGTCAAAATGGAGGTGTGTGAAGTCACAGAATGGAGGTGTGTGAAGTCATAGAATGGAGGTGAGTGAAGTCATAAAATGGAGGTGTGTGAACTCATAGAATGGAGGTGTGTGAAGTCACAATGGAGTTGTTTGAAGTCATAGAATGGTGGTTTTTGATGTCAACGAATGGAGGTGTGTGAAGTCATAGAATGGAGGTGTGTGAAGTCAGATTTGAGGTGTGTGAAATCACAGAATGGAGGTGTGTCAACTCAGAAATGAGGTGTGTGAAGTCATAGAATGGAGGTGTGTGAAGTCATAGAATGGAAGTGCGTGAAATCATAGAATGGAGGTGTGTGAAGTCACAGAATTGAGGTGTGTGAAGTCAGAACGGAGGTGTGTGAAGTCAGAATGGAGGTGTGTGAAGTCATAGAATGGAGGTCTGTGAACTGAGAATGGAGGTTTGTGAAGTCATAGAATGGAGGTGTGAACTCAGAATGGAGGTGTGTGAAGTCACAGAATGGAGGTGTGTGAAGTCATAGAATGGAGGTGTGTGAAATCACAGAACGGAGGTGTGTGAATTCATAGAATGGAGGTGTGTGAAATCATAGGATAGAGGTGTGTGAAGTCACAGAATGGAGGTGTGTGAACTCAGAATGGAGGTGTGTGAAGCCACAGAATGGAGGTGTGTGAAGTCATAGAATGGAAGTGTATGAAGTCATAGAATGGAGGTGTGTGAGGCAGAATGGAGGTGTGTGAAGTCACAGAATGGAGGTGTGTGAACTCAGAATGGAGGTGTGTGAAGTCACAGAATGGAGGTTTGGGAAGTCATCGAATGGAGGTGTGTGAAGTCAGAGATTGGATGTTTCTGAAGTAAGAATGAAGGTGTGTGAAGTCATAGAATGGAGGTGTGTGAACTCAAATCGGAGGTGTGTGAACTCATACAATGGAGGTGTGTGAACTCATACAATGGAGGTGTGTGAAGTCATCGAATGGAGGTGTGTGAAGTCAGAGATTGGATGTTTCTGAAGTAAGAATGAAGGTGTGTGAAGTCATAGAATGGAGGTGTGTGAACTCAAATTGGAGGTGTGTGAACTCATACAATGGAGTTGTGTGAAGTCATAGAATGGAGGTGTGTGAAGTCTGAATGGAGGTGTGTGAAGTCACAGAATGGAGGTGTGTCAACTCAGAATGGAGGTGTGTGAAGTCACAGAATTGAGGTGTGTGAACACAGAATGGAGGTGTGTGAATCACAGAATGGAGGTGTGTGAAATCAGAATGGAGGTGGGTGAAGTCACAGAATGGATGTGTTTGAACTCCTAGAATGGAGGTGTGTGAAGTCACAGAATGGAGGTATGTGAATTCAGAGAATGTAGGTGTGTGAAATCATAGAATGGAGGTGTGTGAAGTGATAGGATGGAGGTGTGTGAAGTCATAGAATGGAGGTGTGTGAAGTCACAGAATGGAGGTGTGTGAAGTCAAACTGGTGGTGAGGTAAGTCAGAATGGAGTTGTGTGAAGTCACAGAATGGAGGTGTGTGAACTCAGAATGGAGGTGTGTGAAGTCATAGATGGAGGTGTGTGAAGTCATAGTATGGAGGTGTGTAAAATCATAGAATGGAGTTTTGTGAAGTCACAGAATGGAGGTGTGTCAACTCAGAATGGAGGTGTGTAAAGTCACAGAATGGAGGTATGTGAACTCACAATGGAAGTGTGTGAAGTCACAGAATGGAGGTGTGTGAAGTCATAGAATGGAGGTGTGTGAAGTCACAGAATGGAGGTGTGTGAATTCATAGAATGGAGGTGTGCGAAGTCATAGAATGGAGGTGTGTGAAGACATAGAATGGAGGTGTGTGAATTCAGAGAATGGAGGTGTGTGAAGTTATAGGATGGAGGTGTGTGAAGTCATAGAATGGAGGTGTGTGAAGACATAGAATGGAGGTGTGTGAATTCAGAGAATGGAGGTGTGTGAAGTCATAATGGAGGTGTGGAATCGCGGAATGGAGGTGGGTGAAGTCATAGAAAGAAGGTGTGGGAAGTCATAGAATGGAGGAGTGTGAAGTCATAGAGTGGAGGTGAGTGAAGTCACAGATTTGAGGTCTGTGAAGTCATAGAATGGAGGTGTGTGAAGTGAGAATGGAGGTGTGAGAAGTCATAGAATGGAGATGTGTGAACTCATAGAATGGAGGTGTGTGGCGTCACAATGGAAGTGTGTGAAGTCATAGAATGGAGGTGTGTGAAGTCACAGAACGGAGGTCTGTGAAGTCATGCAATGGAGGTGTGTGAGTTCAGAATGGAGGTGTGTGAAATCACAGAATGGAGGTGTTTGAACTCAGAATGGAGGTGTGTGAAGTCATAGATGGAGGTGTGTGAAGTCATAGTATGGAGGTTTGTGAAATCATAGAATGGAGTTTTGTGGAGTCACAGAATGGAGCTGTGTGAAGTCAGAATGGAGCTGTGTGAAGTCATAGAATGGAGGTGTGTGAAGTCAAAATGGAGGTGTGTAAAGTCATAGAATGGAGGTGTGTGAAGTCACAGAATGGAGGTGTGTGAAGTCACAGAATGGAGGTGTGTGAAGACATAGAATGGAGGTGTGTGAAGTCATAGAATGGAGGTGTGTGAAGTCACAGAATCAAGGTGTGTGAAGTCACAGAATGGAGGTGTGTGATGTCAGAATGGAGGTAGGTGAAGTCACAGAATGGATGTGTGTGAAGTCATAGAATGGAGGTGTGTGAAGTCAAAAAATGGATGTGTGTGAATTCATAGAATGGAGGTGTGTGAAGTCATAGAATGGAGGTGTGTGAAGTCACAGAATGGATGTGTGTGAATTCATAGAATGGAGTTGTGTGAAGTCATAGAATGGAGGTGTGTGAAGTCAGAATGGACGTGTGTGAAGTCATAGGATTGAGGTGTGTGAACTCAGAATGGAGGTGTGTGAAGTGACAAAATGGAGGTTTGTGAAGTCATACAATGGTGGTGTGTGAAGTCATAGAATGTATGTTTCTAAAGTAAGAGTGAAGGTGTGTGAAGTGATAGAATGGAGGTGTGTGAAGGCAAAATGAAGGTGTGTCAACTCATAGAATGGAGGTGTGTGAACTCATAGAATGGAGATGTGTGAAGTCAAAACGGAGGTGTGTGAAGTCACAGAATGGAGGTCTATGAAGTCACAGAATGGAGGTTTGTAAAGTCATAGAATTGAGGTGGGTGAAGTCACAGATTGGAAGTGTGTGAAGTCAAAACGGAGGTGTGTGAAGTCACAGAATGGAGGTCTGTGAAGTCATAGAATGGAGGTGTGTGAAGTCAGAATGGAGGTGTGTGAAGTCATAGAATGGAGATGTGTGAACTCATAGAATGGAGGTGTGTGGCGTCACAATGGAAGTGTGTGAAGTCATAGAATGGAGGTGTGTGAAGTCACAGAACGGAGGTGTGTGAAGTCATGCAATGGAGGTGTGTGAATTCAGAATGGAGGTGTGTGAAGTCATAGAATGGAGGAGTGTGAAGTCATAGAATGGATGTTTGTGAAGTAAGTATGAAGGTTTGTGAAGTCATAGAATGGAGGTGTGTGAAGTCATAGAATGGAGGTGTGTGAAGTCAGAATGGAGGTGTGTGAAGTCACCGAATTGAGGTGTGTGAACACAGAATGGAGGTGTGTGAAGTCACAGAATGGAGGTGTGTGAAGTCATAGAATGGAGGAGTGTGAAGTCATAGAATGGATGTTTGTGAAGTAAGAATGAAGGTGTGTGAAGTCACAGAATGGAGGTGTGTGAAGTCAAAATGGAGGTGTGAAGTCATAGAATGGGGTTGGGTAAAGCCTTAGAAAGGAGGTGAGGGAAGTCATAGAATGGAGGAGTGTGACGTCATAGAGTGGAGGTGAGTGAAGTCACACCTTCTAGGTCTGTGAAGTCATAGAATGGAGGTGTGTGAAGTCCGAATGCAGGTGTGTGGAGTCATAGAATGGACATGTGTGAACTCATAGAATTGAGGTGTGTGACGTCATAATGGATGTGTGTGAAGTCACAGAATGGAGGTGTGTGAAATCATACAATGGAGGTGTGTGAAGTCACAGAATGGAGGTTTGTGAATTCAGAATGGAGGTGTGTGAAGTCATAGATGGAGGTTTGTGAAGTCATAGTATGGAGGTGTGTGAAATCGTAGAATCGAGTTTTGTGAAGTCACAGAATGGAGCTGTGTGAAGTCAGAATGGAGGTGTGTGAAGTCATAGAATGGAGGTGTGTGAAGTCAGAATGGAGGTGTGTGAAATCATAGAATCGAGGTGTGTGAAGTCACAATGGAGTTGTGTGAAATCAAAGAATGGAGGTGTGTAAAGTCACAGAGTGGGGGTGTGTGAAGTCACAGCATGGAGGTCTGTAAAGTGAGAGAATAGAGGTGTGTGAAGTCACAGAATGAAGGTGTGTGAAGTCACAGAATGGAGGTGTGTGAACTCAGAATGGAGGTGGGTAAATTCACAGAATAGAGGTGTGTGAAGTCACAGAATGGAGGTGTGTGAAGTCATACAATGAAGGTGTGTGAAGTCAGAATGGAAGTTTGTGAAGTCACAGAATAGAGGTGTGTGAACTCAGAATGGAGGTGTGTGAAGTCATAGATGGAGTTGTGTGAAGACATAGTATGGAGGTGTATGAAATCATAGAATGGAGTTTTGTGAAGTCTCAGAATGGAGCTGTGTGAAGTCAGAATGGAGGTGTGTGAAGTCATAGAATGGAGGTGTGTGAAGTCGGAATGGAGGAGTGTGAACTCATAGAATGGAGGTATGTGAAGTCACAATGGAGGTGTTTGAAATCTTAGAATGGAGGTGTGTGAAGTCAAAAAATGGAGGTGTGTGAAGTCATAGAATGGAGCTGTGTGAAGTCAGAATGGAGGTGTGTGAAGTCACAGAATGGAGGTGTGTCAACTCAGAATGGAGTTGTGTGAAGTCACAGAATGGAGGTGTGTGATGTCATAGAATGGAGGTGTGTGAAGTCATAGAATGGAGGTGTGTGAAGTCAGAATGGAGGTGTGTGAAGTCACAGGATTGAGGTGTGTGAACACAGAATGGGGGTGTGTGAATCACAGAATGGAGGTGTGTGAAATCATAGAATGGGCGTGTGTGAAGTCATAGAATGGATGTTTGTGAAGTACGAATGAAGGTGTGTGAAGTCATAGAATAGAGGTGTGTGAATTCAAAGAATGGAGGTGTGTGAAGTCATAGAATGGAGGTGTGTGAAGTCACAGAATGGATGTGTGTGAAGTCTTGAATGGACGTGTGCGGTCATAGAATGGAGGTGGGTGAAGTCATAGAAAGGAGTTGTGGGAAGTCATAGAATGGAGGAGTGTGAAGTCATAGAGTGGAGGTGAGTGAAGTCACAGATTCGAGGTCTGTGAAGTCATAGAATGGAGGTGTGTGAAGTCAGAATGGAGGTGTGTGAAGTCATAGAATGGAGATGTGTGAATTCATAGAATGGAGATGTGTGACGTCACAATTAAAGTGTGTGAAGTCAAAGAATGGAGGTGTTTGAAATCACAGAATGGAGGTGTGTGAAGTCATACAATGGAGGTGAGTGAAGTCAGAATGGAGGTGTGTGAAGTCACAGAATGGAGGTGTGTGAACTCAGAATGGAGGTGTGTGAAGTCATAGATGGAGGTGTGTGAAGTCATAGTATGGAGGTGTGCGAAATCATAGAATGGAGTTTTGTGAAGTCACACAATGGAGCTGTGTGAAGTCAGAATGGTGGTGTGTGAAGTCATAGAATGGAGGTGTGTGAAGTCAGAATGGAGGTGTGTGAAATCATAGAATCGAGGTGTGTGTAGTCACAATGGAGGTGGGTGAAGTCATAGAATGGAGGTGCGTGAAGTCACAGAATGGAGGTGTGTGAAGTCATAGAATGAAGGTGTGTGAAGTCATAGAATGGAGGTGTGTGAAATCACAGAATGGATGTGTGTGAAGTCACAGAATGGAGGTATGTGAACTCACAATGGAAGTGTGTGAAGTCACAGAATGGAGGTGTGTGAAGTCATAGAATGGAGGTGTGTGAAGTCACAGAATGGAGGTGTGTGAATTCATAGAATGGAGGTGTGCGAAGTCATACAATGGAGGTGTGTGAAGTCATAGAATAGAGGTGTGTGAAGTCATAGAATGGAGGTGTGTGAAGTCACAGAATGGATGTGTGTGAATTCATAGAATGGAGTTGTGTGAAGTCATAGAATGGAGGTGTGTGAAGTCAGAATGGACGTGTGTGAAGTCATAGGATTGAGGTGTGTGAACTCAGAATGGAGGTGTGTGAAGTGACAAAATGGAGGTTTGTGAAGTCATACAATGGTGGTGTGTGAAGTCATAGAATGTATGTTTCTAAAGTAAGAGTGAAGGTGTGTGAAGTGATAGAATGGAGGTGTGTGAAGGCAAAATGAAGGTGTGTCAACTCATAGAATGGAGGTGTGTGAACTCATAGAATGGAGATGTGTGAAGTCAAAACGGAGGTGTGTGAAGTCACAGAATGGAGGTCTATGAAGTCACAGAATGGAGGTTTGTAAAGTCATAGAATTGAGGTGGGTGAAGTCACAGATTGGAAGTGTGTGAAGTCAAAACGGAGGTGTGTGAAGTCACAGAATGGAGGTCTGTGAAGTCATAGAATGGAGGTGTGTGAAGTCAGAATGGAGGTGTGTGAAGTCATAGAATGGAGATGTGTGAACTCATAGAATGGAGGTGTGTGGCGTCACAATGGAAGTGTGTGAAGTCATAGAATGGAGGTGTGTGAAGTCACAGAACGGAGGTGTGTGAAGTCATGCAATGGAGGTGTGTGAATTCAGAATGGAGGTGTGTGAAGTCATAGAATGGAGGAGTGTGAAGTCATAGAATGGATGTTTGTGAAGTAAGTATGAAGGTTTGTGAAGTCATAGAATGGAGGTGTGTGAAGTCATAGAATGGAGGTGTGTGAAGTCAGAATGGAGGTGTGTGAAGTCACCGAATTGAGGTGTGTGAACACAGAATGGAGGTGTGTGAAGTCACAGAATGGAGGTGTGTGAAGTCATAGAATGGAGGAGTGTGAAGTCATAGAATGGATGTTTGTGAAGTAAGAATGAAGGTGTGTGAAGTCACAGAATGGAGGTGTGTGAAGTCAAAATGGAGGTGTGAAGTCATAGAATGGGGTTGGGTAAAGCCTTAGAAAGGAGGTGAGGGAAGTCATAGAATGGAGGAGTGTGACGTCATAGAGTGGAGGTGCGTGAAGTCACACCTTCTAGGTCTGTGAAGTCATAGAATGGAGGTGTGTGAAGTCCGAATGCAGGTGTGTGGAGTCATAGAATGGACATGTGTGAACTCATAGAATTGAGGTGTGTGACGTCATAATGGATGTGTGTGAAGTCACAGAATGGAGGTGTGTGAAATCATACAATGGAGGTGTGTGAAGTCACAGAATGGAGGTTTGTGAATTCAGAATGGAGGTGTGTGAAGTCATAGATGGAGGTTTGTGAAGTCATAGTATGGAGGTGTGTGAAATCGTAGAATCGAGTTTTGTGAAGTCACAGAATGGAGCTGTGTGAAGTCAGAATGGAGGTGTGTGAAGTCATAGAATGGAGGTGTGTGAAGTCAGAATGGAGGTGTGTGAAATCATAGAATCGAGGTGTGTGAAGTCACAATGGAGTTGTGTGAAATCAAAGAATGGAGGTGTGTAAAGTCACAGAGTGGGGGTGTGTGAAGTCACAGCATGGAGGTCTGTGAAGTGAGAGAATAGAGGTGTGTGAAGTCACAGAATGAAGGTGTGTGAAGTCACAGAATGGAGGTGTGTGAACTCAGAATGGAGGTGGGTAAATTCACAGAATAGAGGTGTGTGAAGTCACAGAATGGAGGTGTGTGAAGTCATACAATGAAGGTGTGTGAAGTCAGAATGGAAGTTTGTGAAGTCACAGAATAGAGGTGTGTGAACTCAGAATGGAGGTGTGTGAAGTCATAGATGGAGTTGTGTGAAGACATAGTATGGAGGTGTATGAAATCATAGAATGGAGTTTTGTGAAGTCTCAGAATGGAGCTGTGTGAAGTCAGAATGGAGGTGTGTGAAGTCATAGAATGGAGGTGTGTGAAGTCGGAATGGAGGAGTGTGAACTCATAGAATGGAGGTATGTGAAGTCACAATGGAGGTGTTTGAAATCTTAGAATGGAGGTGTGTGAAGTCAAAAAATGGAGGTGTGTGAAGTCATAGAATGGAGCTGTGTGAAGTCAGAATGGAGGTGTGTGAAGTCACAGAATGGAGGTGTGTCAACTCAGAATGGAGTTGTGTGAAGTCACAGAATGGAGGTGTGTGATGTCATAGAATGGAGGTGTGTGAAGTCATAGAATGGAGGTGTGTGAAGTCAGAATGGAGGTGTGTGAAGTCACAGGATTGAGGTGTGTGAACACAGAATGGGGGTGTGTGAATCACAGAATGGAGGTGTGTGAAATCATAGAATGGACGTGTGTGAAGTCATAGAATGGATGTTTGTGAAGTACGAATGAAGGTGTGTGAAGTCATAGAATAGAGGTGTGTGAATTCAAAGAATGGAGGTGTGTGAAGTCATAGAATGGAGGTGTGTGAAGTCACAGAATGGATGTGTGTGAAGTCTTGAATGGACGTGTGCGGTCATAGAATGGAGGTGGGTGAAGTCATAGAAAGGAGTTGTGGGAAGTCATAGAATGGAGGAGTGTGAAGTCATAGAGTGGAGGTGAGTGAAGTCACAGATTCGAGGTCTGTGAAGTCATAGAATGGAGGTGTGTGAAGTCAGAATGGAGGTGTGTGAAGTCATAGAATGGAGATGTGTGAATTCATAGAATGGAGATGTGTGACGTCACAATTAAAGTGTGTGAAGTCAAAGAATGGAGGTGTTTGAAATCACAGAATGGAGGTGTGTGAAGTCATACAATGGAGGTGAGTGAAGTCAGAATGGAGGTGTGTGAAGTCACAGAATGGAGGTGTGTGAACTCAGAATGGAGGTGTGTGAAGTCATAGATGGAGGTGTGTGAAGTCATAGTATGGAGGTGTGCGAAATCATAGAATGGAGTTTTGTGAAGTCACACAATGGAGCTGTGTGAAGTCAGAATGGTGGTGTGTGAAGTCATAGAATGGAGGTGTGTGAAGTCAGAATGGAGGTGTGTGAAATCATAGAATCGAGGTGTGTGTAGTCACAATGGAGGTGGGTGAAGTCATAGAATGGAGGTGCGTGAAGTCACAGAATGGAGGTGTGTGAAGTCATAGAATGAAGGTGTGTGAAGTCATAGAATGGAGGTGTGTGAAATCACAGAATGGATGTGTGTGAAGTCACAGAATGGAGGTATGTGAACTCACAATGGAAGTGTGTGAAGTCACAGAATGGAGGTGTGTGAAGTCATAGAATGGAGGTGTGTGAAGTCACAGAATGGAGGTGTGTGAATTCATAGAATGGAGGTGTGCGAAGTCATACAATGGAGGTGTGTGAAGTCATAGAATAGAGGTGTGTGAAGTCATAGAATGGAGGTGTGTGAAGTCACAGAATGGAGGTGTGTGAAGTCACAGAATGGAAGTGTGTGAAGTCAAAGAATGGAGGTGTGTGAAGTCAGAATGGACATGTGTGAAGTCACAGAACTGAGGTGTGTCAACCCAGAATGGAGGTGTGTGAAGTCACAGAATGGAGGTTTGTGAAGTCATACAATGGAGATGTGTGAAGTCATAGAAAGGATGTTTCTAAAGTAAGAATGAGGTGTGTGAAGTCATAGAATGGAGGTGTGTGAAGTCAAAATGGAGGTGTGTGAACTCATAGAATGGAGGTGTGTGAGCTCATAGAATTGAGGTGTGTGAATCATGGAATGGAGGTGTGTGAAGTCCAAGAATGGAGGTGTGTGAAATCAAACAATGGAGGTGTGTGAAGTCACAGAATGGAGGTTGCCGGGGCCAACCGGCAGCAAACCAGGGTTCGCAGATTGGGGTTCCTGAAATCGGGGGCAAGGACTAGCAAGAAATAGAAGAGAGACAGACACAGAGCGTCCGGGATGTCCGCAGTCCAGGTAAAGACTGGCGAGACTGCCGGTTTATTTTCCACTCCCCTTTTTCCCTCCTCCTGTCCCAGGGAACCTCCAGGTGTTACATTCATATGGTAATTCTCAGGTCATTTACATAGAATAGGGCCAGAAAGCAATAAGACAATAAAGCCAGCGTCTGATGCAAGTCAAGGTACAGTTTAATTCCACTCTGGCTCACAACAGGAGGTGTGTGAAGTCACAGAATTGAAGTGTGTGAAGTCAAAATGGAGGTGTGTAAAGTCACAGAATGGAGGTGTGTGAAGTCATAGAATGGAGGTGAGTGAAGTCATAAAATGGAGGTGTGTGAACTCATAGAATGGAGGTGTGTGAAGTCACAATGGAGTTGTTTGAAGTCATAGAATGGTGGTTTTTGATGTCAACGAATGGAGGTGTGTGAAGTCATAGAATGGAGGTGTGTGAAGTCAGATTTGAGGTGTGTGAAATCACAGAATGGAGGTGTGTCAACTCAGAAATGAGGTGTGTGAAGTCATAGAATGGAGGTGTGTGAAGTCATAGAATGGAAGTGCGTGAAATCATAGAATGGAGGTGTGTGAAGTCACAGAATTGAGGTGTGTGAAGTCAGAACGGAGGTGTGTGAAGTCAGAATGGAGGTGTGTGAAGTCATAGAATGGAGGTCTGTGAACTCAGAATGGAGGTTTGTGAAGTCATAGAATGGAGGTGTGAACTCAGAATGGAGGTGTGTGAAGTCACAGAATGGAGGTGTGTGAAGTCATAGAATGGAGGTGTGTGAAATCACAGAACGGAGGTGTGTGAATTCATAGAATGGAGGTGTGTGAAATCATAGGATAGAGGTGTGTGAAGTCACAGAATGGAGGTGTGTGAACTCAGAATGGAGGTGTGTGAAGCCACAGAATGGAGGTGTGTGAAGTCATAGAATGGAAGTGTATGAAGTCATAGAATGGAGGTGTGTGAGGCAGAATGGAGGTGTGTGAAGTCACAGAATGGAGGTGTGTGAACTCAGAATGGAGGTGTGTGAAGTCACAGAATGGAGGTTTGGGAAGTCATCGAATGGAGGTGTGTGAAGTCAGAGATTGGATGTTTCTGAAGTAAGAATGAAGGTGTGTGAAGTCATAGAATGGAGGTGTGTGAACTCAAATTGGAGGTGTGTGAACTCATACAATGGAGGTGTGTGAACTCATAGAATGGAGGTGTGTGAAGTCATCGAATGGAGGTGTGTGAAGTCAGAGATTGGATGTTTCTGAAGTAAGAATGAAGGTGTGTGAAGTCATAGAATGGAGGTGTGTGAACTCAAATTGGAGGTGTGTGAACTCATACAATGGAGTTGTGTGAAGTCATAGAATGGAGGTGTGTGAAGTCTGAATGGAGGTGTGTGAAGTCACAGAATGGAGGTGTGTCAACTCAGAATGGAGGTGGGTGAAGTCACAGAATGGATGTGTTTGAACTCCTAGAATGGAGGTGTGTGAAGTCACAGAATGGATGTGTTTGAACTCCTAGAATGGAGGTGTGTGAAGTCACAGAATTGAGGTGTGTGAACACAGAATGGAGGTGTGTGAATCACAGAATGGAGGTGTGTGAAATCAGAATGGAGGTGGGTGAAGTCACAGAATGGATGTGTTTGAACTCCTAGAATGGAGGTGTGTGAAGTCACAGAATGGAGGTATGTGAATTCAGAGAATGTAGGTGTGTGAAGTCACAGAATGGAGGTGTGTGAAGTGATAGGATGGAGGTGTGTGAAGTCATAGAATGGAGGTGTGTGAAGTCACAGAATGGAGGTGTGTGAAGTCAAACTGGTGGTGAGGTAAGTCAGAATGGAGTTGTGTGAAGTCACAGAATGGAGGTGTGTGAACTCAGAATGGAGGTGTGTGAAGTCATAGATGGAGGTGTGTGAAGTCATAGTATGGAGGTGTGTAAAATCATAGAATGGAGTTTTGTGAAGTCACAGAATGGAGGTGTGTCAACTCAGAATGGAGGTGTGTGAAGTCACAGAATGGAGGTATGTGAACTCACAATGGAAGTGTGTGAAGTCACAGAATGGAGGTGTGTGAAGTCATAGAATGGAGGTGTGTGAAGTCACAGAATGGAGGTGTGTGAATTCATAGAATGGAGGTGTGCGAAGTCATAGAATGGAGGTGTGTGAAGACATAGAATGGAGGTGTGTGAATTCAGAGAATGGAGGTGTGTGAAGTTATAGGATGGAGGTGTGTGAAGTCATAGAATGGAGGTGTGTGAAGACATAGAATGGAGGTGTGTGAATTCAGAGAATGGAGGTGTGTGAAGTCATAATGGAGGTGTGGAATCGCGGAATGGAGGTGGGTGAAGTCATAGAAAGAAGGTGTGGGAAGTCATAGAATGGAGGAGTGTGAAGTCATAGAGTGGAGGTGAGTGAAGTCACAGATTTGAGGTCTGTGAAGCCATAGAATGGAGGTGTGTGAAGTCAGAATGGAGGTGTGAGAAGTCATAGAATGGAGATGTGTGAACTCATAGAATGGAGGTGTGTGGCGTCACAATGGAAGTGTGTGAAGTCATAGAATGGAGGTGTGTGAAGTCACAGAACGGAGGTGGGTGAAGTCATGCAATGGAGGTGTGTGAGTTCAGAATGGAGGTGTGTGAAATCACAGAATGGAGGTGTTTGAACTCAGAATGGAGGTGTGTGAAGTCATAGATGGAGGTGTGTGAAGTCATAGTATGGAGGTTTGTGAAATCATAGAATGGAGTTTTGTGGAGTCACAGAATGGAGCTGTGTGAAGTCAGAATGGAGCTGTGTGAAGTCATAGAATGGAGGTGTGTGAAGTCAAAATGGAGGTGTGTAAAGTCATAGAATGGAGGTGTGTGAAGTCACAGAATGGAGGTGTGTGAAGTCACAGAATGGAGGTGTGTGAAGACATAGAATGGAGGTGTGTGAAGTCATAGAATGGAGGTGTGTGAAGTCACAGAATCAAGGTGTGTGAAGTCACAGAATGGAGGTGTGTGATGTCAGAATGGAGGTAGGTGAAGTCACAGAATGGATGTGTGTGAAGTCATAGAATGGAGGTGTGTGAAGTCAAAAAATGGATGTGTGTGAATTCATAGAATGGAGGTGTGTGAAGTCATAGAATGGAGGTGTGTGAAGTCACAGAATGGATGTGTGTGAATTCATAGAATGGAGTTGTGTGAAGTCATAGAATGGAGGTGTGTGAAGTCAGAATGGACGTGTGTGAAGTCATAGGATTGAGGTGTGTGAACTCAGAATGGAGGTGTGTGAAGTGACAAAATGGAGGTTTGTGAAGTCATACAATGGTGGTGTGTGAAGTCATAGAATGTATGTTTCTAAAGTAAGAGTGAAGGTGTGTGAAGTGATAGAATGGAGGTGTGTGAAGGCAAAATGAAGGTGTGTCAACTCATAGAATGGAGGTGTGTGAACTCATAGAATGGAGATGTGTGAAGTCAAAACGGAGGTGTGTGAAGTCACAGAATGGAGGTCTATGAAGTCACAGAATGGAGGTTTGTAAAGTCATAGAATTGAGGTGGGTGAAGTCACAGATTGGAAGTGTGTGAAGTCAAAACGGAGGTGTGTGAAGTCACAGAATGGAGGTCTGTGAAGTCATAGAATGGAGGTGTGTGAAGTCAGAATGGAGGTGTGTGAAGTCATAGAATGGAGATGTGTGAACTCATAGAATGGAGGTGTGTGGCGTCACAATGGAAGTGTGTGAAGTCATAGAATGGAGGTGTGTGAAGTCACAGAACGGAGGTGTGTGAAGTCATGCAATGGAGGTGTGTGAATTCAGAATGGAGGTGTGTGAAGTCATAGAATGGAGGAGTGTGAAGTCATAGAATGGATGTTTGTGAAGTAAGTATGAAGGTTTGTGAAGTCATAGAATGGAGGTGTGTGAAGTCATAGAATGGAGGTGTGTGAAGTCAGAATGGAGGTGTGTGAAGTCACCGAATTGAGGTGTGTGAACACAGAATGGAGGTGTGTGAAGTCACAGAATGGAGGTGTGTGAAGTCATAGAATGGAGGAGTGTGAAGTCATAGAATGGATGTTTGTGAAGTAAGAATGAAGGTGTGTGAAGTCACAGAATGGAGGTGTGTGAAGTCAAAATGGAGGTGTGAAGTCATAGAATGGGGTTGGGTAAAGCCTTAGAAAGGAGGTGAGGGAAGTCATAGAATGGAGGAGTGTGACGTCATAGAGTGGAGGTGAGTGAAGTCACACCTTCTAGGTCTGTGAAGTCATAGAATGGAGGTGTGTGAAGTCCGAATGCAGGTGTGTGGAGTCATAGAATGGACATGTGTGAACTCATAGAATTGAGGTGTGTGACGTCATAATGGATGTGTGTGAAGTCACAGAATGGAGGTGTGTGAAATCATACAATGGAGGTGTGTGAAGTCACAGAATGGAGGTTTGTGAATTCAGAATGGAGGTGTGTGAAGTCATAGATGGAGGTTTGTGAAGTCATAGTATGGAGGTGTGTGAAATCGTAGAATCGAGTTTTGTGAAGTCACAGAATGGAGCTGTGTGAAGTCAGAATGGAGGTGTGTGAAGTCATAGAATGGAGGTGTGTGAAGTCAGAATGGAGGTGTGTGAAATCATAGAATCGAGGTGTGTGAAGTCACAATGGAGTTGTGTGAAATCAAAGAATGGAGGTGTGTAAAGTCACAGAGTGGGGGTGTGTGAAGTCACAGCATGGAGGTCTGTAAAGTGAGAGAATAGAGGTGTGTGAAGTCACAGAATGAAGGTGTGTGAAGTCACAGAATGGAGGTGTGTGAACTCAGAATGGAGGTGGGTAAATTCACAGAATAGAGGTGTGTGAAGTCACAGAATGGAGGTGTGTGAAGTCATACAATGAAGGTGTGTGAAGTCAGAATGGAAGTTTGTGAAGTCACAGAATAGAGGTGTGTGAACTCAGAATGGAGGTGTGTGAAGTCATAGATGGAGTTGTGTGAAGACATAGTATGGAGGTGTATGAAATCATAGAATGGAGTTTTGTGAAGTCTCAGAATGGAGCTGTGTGAAGTCAGAATGGAGGTGTGTGAAGTCATAGAATGGAGGTGTGTGAAGTCGGAATGGAGGAGTGTGAACTCATAGAATGGAGGTATGTGAAGTCACAATGGAGGTGTTTGAAATCTTAGAATGGAGGTGTGTGAAGTCAAAAAATGGAGGTGTGTGAAGTCATAGAATGGAGCTGTGTGAAGTCAGAATGGAGGTGTGTGAAGTCACAGAATGGAGGTGTGTCAACTCAGAATGGAGTTGTGTGAAGTCACAGAATGGAGGTGTGTGATGTCATAGAATGGAGGTGTGTGAAGTCATAGAATGGAGGTGTGTGAAGTCAGAATGGAGGTGTGTGAAGTCACAGGATTGAGGTGTGTGAACACAGAATGGGGGTGTGTGAATCACAGAATGGAGGTGTGTGAAATCATAGAATGGGCGTGTGTGAAGTCATAGAATGGATGTTTGTGAAGTACGAATGAAGGTGTGTGAAGTCATAGAATAGAGGTGTGTGAATTCAAAGAATGGAGGTGTGTGAAGTCATAGAATGGAGGTGTGTGAAGTCACAGAATGGATGTGTGTGAAGTCTTGAATGGACGTGTGCGGTCATAGAATGGAGGTGGGTGAAGTCATAGAAAGGAGTTGTGGGAAGTCATAGAATGGAGGAGTGTGAAGTCATAGAGTGGAGGTGAGTGAAGTCACAGATTCGAGGTCTGTGAAGTCATAGAATGGAGGTGTGTGAAGTCAGAATGGAGGTGTGTGAAGTCATAGAATGGAGATGTGTGAATTCATAGAATGGAGATGTGTGACGTCACAATTAAAGTGTGTGAAGTCAAAGAATGGAGGTGTTTGAAATCACAGAATGGAGGTGTGTGAAGTCATACAATGGAGGTGAGTGAAGTCAGAATGGAGGTGTGTGAAGTCACAGAATGGAGGTGTGTGAACTCAGAATGGAGGTGTGTGAAGTCATAGATGGAGGTGTGTGAAGTCATAGTATGGAGGTGTGCGAAATCATAGAATGGAGTTTTGTGAAGTCACACAATGGAGCTGTGTGAAGTCAGAATGGTGGTGTGTGAAGTCATAGAATGGAGGTGTGTGAAGTCAGAATGGAGGTGTGTGAAATCATAGAATCGAGGTGTGTGTAGTCACAATGGAGGTGGGTGAAGTCATAGAATGGAGGTGCGTGAAGTCACAGAATGGAGGTGTGTGAAGTCATAGAATGAAGGTGTGTGAAGTCATAGAATGGAGGTGTGTGAAATCACAGAATGGATGTGTGTGAAGTCACAGAATGGAGGTATGTGAACTCACAATGGAAGTGTGTGAAGTCACAGAATGGAGGTGTGTGAAGTCATAGAATGGAGGTGTGTGAAGTCACAGAATGGAGGTGTGTGAATTCATAGAATGGAGGTGTGCGAAGTCATACAATGGAGGTGTGTGAAGTCATAGAATAGAGGTGTGTGAAGTCATAGAATGGAGGTGTGTGAAGTCACAGAATGGAGGTGTGTGAAGTCATAGAATGGAAGTGTGTGAAGTCAAAGAATGGAGGTGTGTGAAGTCAGAATGGACATGTGTGAAGTCACAGAATTGAGGTGTGTGAACCCAGAATGGAGGTGTGTGAAGTCACAGAATGGAGGTTTGTGAAGTCATACAATGGAGATGTGTGAAGTCATAGAAAGGATGTTTCTAAAGTAAGAATGAGGTGTGTGAAGTCATAGAATGGAGGTGTGTGAAGTCAAAATGGAGGTGTGTGAACTCATAGAATGGAGGTGTGTGAGCTCATAGAATTGAGGTGTGTGAATCATGGAATGGAGGTGTGTGAAGTCCAAGAATGGAGGTGTGTGAAATCAAACAATGGAGGTGTGTGAAGTCACAGAATGGAGGTTGCCGGGGCCAACCGGCAGCAAACCAGGGTTCGCAGATTGGGGTTCCTGAAATCGGGGGCAAGGACTAGCAAGAAATAGAAGAGAGACAGACACAGAGCGTCCGGGATGTCCGCAGTCCAGGTAAAGACTGGCGAGACTGCCGGTTTATTTTCCACTCCCCTTTTTCCCTCCTCCTGTCCCAGGGAACCTCCAGGTGTTACATTCATATGGTAATTCTCAGGTCATTTACATAGAATAGGGCCAGAAAGCAATAAGACAATAAAGCCAGCGTCTGATGCAAGTCAAGGTACAGTTTAATTCCACTCTGGCTCACAACAGGAGGTGTGTGAAGTCACAGAATTGAAGTGTGTGAAGTCAAAATGGAGGTGTGTAAAGTCACAGAATGGAGGTGTGTGAAGTCATAGAATGGAGGTGAGTGAAGTCATAAAATGGAGGTGTGTGAACTCATAGAATGGAGGTGTGTGAAGTCACAATGGAGTTATTTGAAGTCATAGAATGGTGGTTTTTGATGTCAACGAATGGAGGTGTGTGAAGTCATAGAATGGAGGTGTGTGAAGTCAGATTTGAGGTGTGTGAAATCACAGAATGGAGGTGTGTCAACTCAGAAATGAGGTGTGTGAAGTCATAGAATGGAGGTGTGTGAAGTCATAGAATGGAAGTGCGTGAAATCATAGAATGGAGGTGTGTGAAGTCACAGAATTGAGGTGTGTGAAATCAGAACGGAGGTGTGTGAAGTCAGAATGGAGGTGTGTGAAGTCATAGAATGGAGGTCTGTGAACTCAGAATGGAGGTTTGTGAAGTCATAGAATGGAGGTGTGAACTCAGAATGGAGGTGTGTGAAGTCACAGAATGGAGGTGTGTGAAGTCATAGAATGGAGGTGTGTGAAATCACAGAACGGAGGTGTGTGAATTCATAGAATGGAGGTGTGTGAAATCATAGGATAGAGGTGTGTGAAGTCACAGAATGGAGGTGTGTGAACTCAGAATGGAGGTGTGTGAAGCCACAGAATGGAGGTGTGTGAAGTCATAGAATGGAAGTGTATGAAGTCATAGAATGGAGGTGTGTGAGGCAGAATGGAGGTGTGTGAAGTCACAGAATGGAGGTGTGTGAACTCAGAATGGAGGTGTGTGAAGTCACAGAATGGAGGTTTGGGAAGTCATCGAATGGAGGTGTGTGAAGTCAGAGATTGGATGTTTCTGAAGTAAGAATGAAGGTGTGTGAAGTCATAGAATGGAGGTGTGTGAACTCAAATCGGAGGTGTGTGAACTCATACAATGGAGGTGTGTGAACTCATAGAATGGAGGTGTGTGAAGTCATCGAATGGAGGTGTGTGAAGTCAGAGATTGGATGTTTCTGAAGTAAGAATGAAGGTGTGTGAAGTCATAGAATGGAGGTGTGTGAACTCAAATTGGAGGTGTGTGAACTCATACAATGGAGTTGTGTGAAGTCATAGAATGGAGGTGTGTGAAGTCTGAATGGAGGTGTGTGAAGTCACAGAATGGAGGTGTGTCAACTCAGAATGGAGGTGGGTGAAGTCACAGAATGGATGTGTTTGAACTCCTAGAATGGAGGTGTGTGAAGTCACAGAATGGATGTGTTTGAACTCCTAGAATGGAGGTGTGTGAAGTCACAGAATTGAGGTGTGTGAACACAGAATGGAGGTGTGTGAATCACAGAATGGAGGTGTGTGAAATCAGAATGGAGGTGGGTGAAGTCACAGAATGGATGTGTTTGAACTCCTAGAATGGAGGTGTGTGAAGTCACAGAATGGAGGTATGTGAATTCAGAGAATGTAGGTGTGTGAAGTCATAGAATGGAGGTGTGTGAAGTGATAGGATGGAGGTGTGTGAAGTCATAGAATGGAGGTGTGTGAAGTCACAGAATGGAGGTGTGTGAAGTCAAACTGGTGGTGAGGTAAGTCAGAATGGAGTTGTGTGAAGTCACAGAATGGAGGTGTGTGAACTCAGAATGGAGGTGTGTGAAGTCATAGATGGAGGTGTGTGAAGTCATAGTATGGAGGTGTGTAAAATCATAGAATGGAGTTTTGTGAAGTCACAGAATGGAGGTGTGTCAACTCAGAATGGAGGTGTGTGAAGTCACAGAATGGAGGTATGTGAACTCACAATGGAAGTGTGTGAAGTCACAGAATGGAGGTGTGTGAAGTCATAGAATGGAGGTGTGTGAAGTCACAGAATGGAGGTGTGTGAATTCATAGAATGGAGGTGTGCGAAGTCATAGAATGGAGGTGTGTGAAGACATAGAATGGAGGTGTGTGAATTCAGAGAATGGAGGTGTGTGAAGTCATAATGGAGGTGTGGAATCGCGGAATGGAGGTGGGTGAAGTCATAGAAAGAAGGTGTGGGAAGTCATAGAATGGAGGAGTGTGAAGTCATAGAGTGGAGGTGAGTGAAGTCACAGATTTGAGGTCTGTGAAGTCATAGAATGGAGGTGTGTGAAGTCAGAATGGAGGTGTGAGAAGTCATAGAATGGAGATGTGTGAACTCATAGAATGGAGGTGTGTGGCGTCACAATGGAAGTGTGTGAAGTCATAGAATGGAGGTGTGTGAAGTCACAGAACGGAGGTGGGTGAAGTCATGCAATGGAGGTGTGTGAGTTCAGAATGGAGGTGTGTGAAATCACAGAATGGAGGTGTTTGAACTCAGAATGGAGGTGTGTGAAGTCATAGATGGAGGTGTGTGAAGTCATAGTATGGAGGTTTGTGAAATCATAGAATGGAGTTTTGTGGAGTCACAGAATGGAGCTGTGTGAAGTCAGAATGGAGCTGTGTGAAGTCATAGAATGGAGGTGTGTGAAGTCAAAATGGAGGTGTGTAAAGTCATAGAATGGAGGTGTGTGAAGTCACAGAATGGAGGTGTGTGAAGTCACAGAATGGAGGTGTGTGAAGACATAGAATGGAGGTGTGTGAAGTCATAGAATGGAGGTGTGTGAAGTCACAGAATCAAGGTGTGTGAAGTCACAGAATGGAGGTGTGTGATGTCAGAATGGAGGTAGGTGAAGTCACAGAATGGATGTGTGTGAAGTCATAGAATGGAGGTGTGTGAAGTCAAAAAATGGATGTGTGTGAATTCATAGAATGGAGGTGTGTGAAGTCATAGAATGGAGGTGTGTGAAGTCACAGAATGGATGTGTGTGAATTCATAGAATGGAGTTGTGTGAAGTCATAGAATGGAGGTGTGTGAAGTCAGAATGGACGTGTGTGAAGTCATAGGATTGAGGTGTGTGAACTCAGAATGGAGGTGTGTGAAGTGACAAAATGGAGGTTTGTGAAGTCATACAATGGTGGTGTGTGAAGTCATAGAATGTATGTTTCTAAAGTAAGAGTGAAGGTGTGTGAAGTGATAGAATGGAGGTGTGTGAAGGCAAAATGAAGGTGTGTCAACTCATAGAATGGAGGTGTGTGAACTCATAGAATGGAGATGTGTGAAGTCAAAACGGAGGTGTGTGAAGTCACAGAATGGAGGTCTATGAAGTCACAGAATGGAGGTTTGTAAAGTCATAGAATTGAGGTGGGTGAAGTCACAGATTGGAAGTGTGTGAAGTCAAAACGGAGGTGTGTGAAGTCACAGAATGGAGGTCTGTGAAGTCATAGAATGGAGGTGTGTGAAGTCAGAATGGAGGTGTGTGAAGTCATAGAATGGAGATGTGTGAACTCATAGAATGGAGGTGTGTGGCGTCACAATGGAAGTGTGTGAAGTCATAGAATGGAGGTGTGTGAAGTCACAGAACGGAGGTGGGTGAAGTCATGCAATGGAGGTGTGTGAATTCAGAATGGAGGTGTGTGAAGTCAGAATGGAGGTGTGTGAAGTCACCGAATTGAGGTGTGTGAACACAGAATGGAGGTGTGTGAAGTCACAGAATGGAGGTGTGTGAAGTCATAGAATGGAGGAGTGTGAAGTCATAGAATGGATGTTTGTGAAGTAAGAATGAAGGTGTGTGAAGTCACAGAATGGAGGTGTGTGAAGTCAAAATGGAGGTGTGAAGTCATAGAATGGGGTTGGGTAAAGCCTTAGAAAGGAGGTGAGGGAAGTCATAGAATGGAGGAGTGTGACGTCATAGAGTGGAGGTGAGTGAAGTCACACCTTCTAGGTCTGTGAAGTCATAGAATGGAGGTGTGTGAAGTCCGAATGCAGGTGTGTGGAGTCATAGAATGGACATGTGTGAACTCATAGAATTGAGGTGTGTGACGTCATAATGGATGTGTGTGAAGTCACAGAATGGAGGTGTGTGAAATCATACAATGGAGGTGTGTGAAGTCACAGAATGGAGGTTTGTGAATTCAGAATGGAGGTGTGTGAAGTCATAGATGGAGGTTTGTGAAGTCATAGTATGGAGGTGTGTGAAATCGTAGAATCGAGTTTTGTGAAGTCACAGAATGGAGCTGTGTGAAGTCAGAATGGAGGTGTGTGAAGTCATAGAATGGAGGTGTGTGAAGTCAAAATGGAGGTGTGTGAAATCATAGAATCGAGGTGTGTGAAGTCACAATGGAGTTGTGTGAAATCAAAGAATGGAGGTGTGTAAAGTCACAGAGTGGGGGTGTGTGAAGTCACAGCATGGAGGTCTGTGAAGTGAGAGAATAGAGGTGTGTGAAGTCACAGAATGAAGGTGTGTGAAGTCACAGAATGGAGGTGTGTGAACTCAGAATGGAGGTGGTAAATTCACAGAATAGAGGTGTGTGAAGTCACAGAATGGAGGTGTGTGAAGTCATACAATGAAGGTGTGTGAAGTCAGAATGGAAGTTTGTGAAGTCACAGAATAGAGGTGTGTGAACTCAGAATGGAGGTGTGTGAAGTCATAGATGGAGTTGTGTGAAGACATAGTATGGAGGTGTATGAAATCATAGAATGGAGTTTTGTGAAGTCTCAGAATGGAGCTGTGTGAAGTCAGAATGGAGGTGTGTGAAGTCATAGAATGGAGGTGTGTGAAGTCGGAATGGAGGAGTGTGAACTCATAGAATGGAGGTATGTGAAGTCACAATGGAGGTGTTTGAAATCTTAGAATGGAGGTGTGTGAAGTCAAAAAATGGAGGTGTGTGAAGTCATAGAATGGAGCTGTGTGAAGTCAGAATGGAGGTGTGTGAAGTCACAGAATGGAGGTGTGTCAACTCAGAATGGAGTTGTGTGAAGTCACAGAATGGAGGTGTGTGATGTCATAGAATGGAGGTGTGTGAAGTCATAGAATGGAGGTGTGTGAAGTCAGAATGGAGGTGTGTGAAGTCACAGGATTGAGGTGTGTGAACACAGAATGGGGGTGTGTGAATCACAGAATGGAGGTGTGTGAAATCATAGAATGGACGTGTGTGAAGTCATAGAATGGATGTTTGTGAAGTACGAATGAAGGTGTGTGAAGTCATAGAATAGAGGTGTGTGAATTCAAAGAATGGAGGTGTGTGAAGTCATAGAATGGAGGTGTGTGAAGTCACAGAATGGATGTGTGTGAAGTCTTGAATGGACGTGTGCGGTCATAGAATGGAGGTGGGTGAAGTCATAGAAAGGAGTTGTGGGAAGTCATAGAATGGAGGAGTGTGAAGTCATAGAGTGGAGGTGAGTGAAGTCACAGATTCGAGGTCTGTGAAGTCATAGAATGGAGGTGTGTGAAGTCAGAATGGAGGTGTGTGAAGTCATAGAATGGAGATGTGTGAATCATAGAATGGAGATGTGTGACGTCACAATTAAAGTGTGTGAAGTCAAAGAATGGAGGTGTTTGAAATCACAGAATGGAGGTGTGTGAAGTCATACAATGGAGGTGAGTGAAGTCAGAATGGAGGTGTGTGAAGTCACAGAATGGAGGTGTGTGAACTCAGAATGGAGGTGTGTGAAGTCATAGATGGAGGTGTGTGAAGTCATAGTATGGAGGTGTGCGAAATCATAGAATGGAGTTTTGTGAAGTCACACAATGGAGCTGTGTGAAGTCAGAATGGTGGTGTGTGAAGTCATAGAATGGAGGTGTGTGAAGTCAGAATGGAGGTGTGTGAAATCATAGAATCGAGGTGTGTGTAGTCACAATGGAGGTGGGTGAAGTCATAGAATGGAGGTGCGTGAAGTCACAGAATGGAGGTGTGTGAAGTCATAGAATGAAGGTGTGTGAAGTCATAGAATGGAGGTGTGTGAAATCACAGAATGGATGTGTGTGAAGTCACAGAATGGAGGTATGTGAACTCACAATGGAAGTGTGTGAAGTCACAGAATGGAGGTGTGTGAAGTCATAGAATGGAGGTGTGTGAAGTCACAGAATGGAGGTGTGTGAATTCATAGAATGGAGGTGTGCGAAGTCATACAATGGAGGTGTGTGAAGTCATAGAATAGAGGTGTGTGAAGTCATAGAATGGAGGTGTGTGAAGTCACAGAATGGAGGTGTGTGAAGTCACAGAATGGAAGTGTGTGAAGTCAAAGAATGGAGGTGTGTGAAGTCAGAATGGACATGTGTGAAGTCACAGAATTGAGGTGTGTGAACCCAGAATGGAGGTGTGTGAAGTCACAGAATGGAGGTTTGTGAAGTCATACAATGGAGATGTGTGAAGTCATAGAAAGGATGTTTCTAAAGTAAGAATGAGGTGTGTGAAGTCATAGAATGGAGGTGTGTGAAGTCAAAATGGAGGTGTGTGAACTCATAGAATGGAGGTGTGTGAGCTCATAGAATTGAGGTGTGTGAATCATGGAATGGAGGTGTGTGAAGTCCAAGAATGGAGGTGTGTGAAATCAAACAATGGAGGTGTGTGAAGTCACAGAATGGAGGTTGCCGGGGCCAACCGGCAGCAAACCAGGGTTCGCAGATTGGGGTTCCTGAAATCGGGGGCAAGGACTAGCAAAAAATAGAAGAGAGACAGACACAGAGCGTCCGGGATGTCCGCAGTCCAGGTAAAGACTGGCGAGACTGCCGGTTTATTTTCCACTCCCCTTTTTCCCTCCTCCTGTCCCAGGGAACCTCCAGGTGTTACATTCATATGGTAATTCTCAGGTCATTTACATAGAATAGGGCCAGAAAGCAATAAGACAATAAAGCCAGCGTCTGATGCAAGTCAAGGTACAGTTTAATTCCACTCTGGCTCACAACAGGAGGTGTGTGAAGTCACAGAATTGAAGTGTGTGAAGTCAAAATGGAGGTGTGTGAAGTCACAGAATGGAGGTGTGTGAAGTCATAGAATGGAGGTGAGTGAAGTCATAAAATGGAGGTGTGTGAACTCATAGAATGGAGGTGTGTGAAGTCACAATGGAGTTGTTTGAAGTCATAGAATGGTGGTTTTTGATGTCAACGAATGGAGGTGTGTGAAGTCATAGAATGGAGGTGTGTCAACTCAGAAATGAGGTTGTGTGAAGTCATAGAATGGAGGTGTGTGAAGTCATAGAATGGAAGTGCGTGAAATCATAGAATGGAGGTGTGTGAAGTCACAGAATTGAGGTGTGTGAAGTCAGAACGGAGGTGTGTGAAGTCAGAATGGAGGTGTGTGAAGTCATAGAATGGAGGTCTGTGAACTCAGAATGGAGGTTTGTGAAGTCATAGAATGGAGGTGTGAACTCAGAATGGAGGTGTGTGAAGTCACAGAATGGAGGTGTGTGAAGTCATAGAATGGAGGTGTGTGAAATCACAGAACGGAGGTGTGTGAATTCATAGAATGGAGGTGTGTGAAATCATAGGATAGAGGTGTGTGAAGTCACAGAATGGAGGTGTGTGAACTCAGAATGGAGGTGTGTGAAGCCACAGAATGGAGGTGTGTGAAGTCATAGAATGGAAGTGTATGAAGTCATAGAATGGAGGTGTGTGAGGCAGAATGGAGGTGTGTGAAGTCACAGAATGGAGGTGTGTGAACTCAGAATGGAGGTGTGTGAAGTCACAGAATGGAGGTTTGGGAAGTCATCGAATGGAGGTGTGTGAAGTCAGAGATTGGATGTTTCTGAAGTAAGAATGAAGGTGTGTGAAGTCATAGAATGGAGGTGTGTGAACTCAAATCGGAGGTGTGTGAACTCATACAATGGAGGTGTGTGAACTCATAGAATGGAGGTGTGTGAAGTCATCGAATGGAGGTGTGTGAAGTCAGAGATTGGATGTTTCTGAAGTAAGAATGAAGGTGTGTGAAGTCATAGAATGGAGGTGTGTGAACTCAAATTGGAGGTGTGTGAACTCATACAATGGAGTTGTGTGAAGTCATAGAATGGAGGTGTGTGAAGTCTGAATGGAGGTGTGTGAAGTCACAGAATGGAGGTGTGTCAACTCAGAATGGAGGTGGGTGAAGTCACAGAATGGATGTGTTTGAACTCCTAGAATGGAGGTGTGTGAAGTCACAGAATGGATGTGTTTGAACTCCTAGAATGGAGGTGTGTGAAGTCACAGAATTGAGGTGTGTGAACACAGAATGGAGGTGTGTGAATCACAGAATGGAGGTGTGTGAAATCAGAATGGAGGTGGGTGAAGTCACAGAATGGATGTGTTTGAACTCCTAGAATGGAGGTGTGTGAAGTCACAGAATGGAGGTATGTGAATTCAGAGAATGTAGGTGTGTGAAGTCATAGAATGGAGGTGTGTGAAGTGATAGGATGGAGGTGTGTGAAGTCATAGAATGGAGGTGTGTGAAGTCACAGAATGGAGGTGTGTGAAGTCAAACTGGTGGTGAGGTAAGTCAGAATGGAGTTGTGTGAAGTCACAGAATGGAGGTGTGTGAACTCAGAATGGAGGTGTGTGAAGTCATAGATGGAGGTGTGTGAAGTCATAGTATGGAGGTGTGTAAAATCATAGAATGGAGTTTTGTGAAGTCACAGAATGGAGGTGTGTCAACTCAGAATGGAGGTGTGTGAAGTCACAGAATGGAGGTATGTGAACTCACAATGGAAGTGTGTGAAGTCACAGAATGGAGGTGTGTGAAGTCATAGAATGGAGGTGTGTGAAGTCACAGAATGGAGGTGTGTGAATTCATAGAATGGAGGTGTGCGAAGTCATAGAATGGAGGTGTGTGAAGACATAGAATGGAGGTGTGTGAATTCAGAGAATGGAGGTGTGTGAAGTTATAGGATGGAGGTGTGTGAAATCATAGAATGGAGGTGTGTGAAGACATAGAATGGAGGTGTGTGAATTCAGAGAATGGAGGTGTGTGAAGTCATAATGGAGGTGTGGAATCGCGGAATGGAGGTGGGTGAAGTCATAGAAAGAAGGTGTGGGAAGTCATAGAATGGAGGAGTGTGAAGTCATAGAGTGGAGGTGAGTGAAGTCACAGATTTGAGGTCTGTGAAGTCATAGAATGGAGGTGTGTGAAGTCAGAATGGAGGTGTGAGAAGTCATAGAATGGAGATGTGTGAACTCATAGAATGGAGGTGTGTGGCGTCACAATGGAAGTGTGTGAAGTCATAGAATGGAGGTGTGTGAAGTCACAGAACGGAGGTGGGTGAAGTCATGCAATGGAGGTGTGTGAGTTCAGAATGGAGGTGTGTGAAATCACAGAATGGAGGTGTTTGAACTCAGAATGGAGGTGTGTGAAGTCATAGATGGAGGTGTGTGAAGTCATAGTATGGAGGTTTGTGAAATCATAGAATGGAGTTTTGTGGAGTCACAGAATGGAGCTGTGTGAAGTCAGAATGGAGCTGTGTGAAGTCATAGAATGGAGGTGTGTGAAGTCAAAATGGAGGTGTGTAAAGTCATAGAATGGAGGTGTGTGAAGTCACAGAATGGAGGTGTGTGAAGTCACAGAATGGAGGTGTGTGAAGACATAGAATGGAGGTGTGTGAAGTCATAGAATGGAGGTGTGTGAAGTCACAGAATCAAGGTGTGTGAAGTCACAGAATGGAGGTGTGTGATGTCAGAATGGAGGTAGGTGAAGTCACAGAATGGATGTGTGTGAAGTCATAGAATGGAGGTGTGTGAAGTCAAAAAATGGATGTGTGTGAATTCATAGAATGGAGGTGTGTGAAGTCATAGAATGGAGGTGTGTGAAGTCACAGAATGGATGTGTGTGAATTCATAGAATGGAGTTGTGTGAAGTCATAGAATGGAGGTGTGTGAAGTCAGAATGGACGTGTGTGAAGTCATAGGATTGAGGTGTGTGAACTCAGAATGGAGGTGTGTGAAGTGACAAAATGGAGGTTTGTGAAGTCATACAATGGTGGTGTGTGAAGTCATAGAATGTATGTTTCTAAAGTAAGAGTGAAGGTGTGTGAAGTGATAGAATGGAGGTGTGTGAAGGCAAAATGAAGGTGTGTCAACTCATAGAATGGAGGTGTGTGAACTCATAGAATGGAGATGTGTGAAGTCAAAACGGAGGTGTGTGAAGTCACAGAATGGAGGTCTATGAAGTCACAGAATGGAGGTTTGTAAAGTCATAGAATTGAGGTGGGTGAAGTCACAGATTGGAAGTGTGTGAAGTCAAAACGGAGGTGTGTGAAGTCACAGAATGGAGGTCTGTGAAGTCATAGAATGGAGGTGTGTGAAGTCAGAATGGAGGTGTGTGAAGTCATAGAATGGAGATGTGTGAACTCATAGAATGGAGGTGTGTGGCGTCACAATGGAAGTGTGTGAAGTCATAGAATGGAGGTGTGTGAAGTCACAGAACGGAGGTGGGTGAAGTCATGCAATGGAGGTGTGTGAATTCAGAATGGAGGTGTGTGAAGTCATAGAATGGAGGAGTGTGAAGTCATAGAATGGATGTTTGTGAAGTAAGTATGAAGGTTTGTGAAGTCATAGAATGGAGGTGTGTGAAGTCATAGAATGGAGGTGTGTGAAGTCAGAATGGAGGTGTGTGAAGTCACCGAATTGAGGTGTGTGAACACAGAATGGAGGTGTGTGAAGTCACAGAATGGAGGTGTGTGAAGTCATAGAATGGAGGAGTGTGAAGTCATAGAATGGATGTTTGTGAAGTAAGAATGAAGGTGTGTGAAGTCACAGAATGGAGGTGTGTGAAGTCAAAATGGAGGTGTGAAGTCATAGAATGGGGTTGGGTAAAGCCTTAGAAAGGAGGTGAGGGAAGTCATAGAATGGAGGAGTGTGACGTCATAGAGTGGAGGTGAGTGAAGTCACACCTTCTAGGTCTGTGAAGTCATAGAATGGAGGTGTGTGAAGTCCGAATGCAGGTGTGTGGAGTCATAGAATGGACATGTGTGAACTCATAGAATTGAGGTGTGTGACGTCATAATGGATGTGTGTGAAGTCACAGAATGGAGGTGTGTGAAATCATACAATGGAGGTGTGTGAAGTCACAGAATGGAGGTTTGTGAATTCAGAATGGAGGTGTGTGAAGTCATAGATGGAGGTTTGTGAAGTCATAGTATGGAGGTGTGTGAAATCGTAGAATCGAGTTTTGTGAAGTCACAGAATGGAGCTGTGTGAAGTCAGAATGGAGGTGTGTGAAGTCATAGAATGGAGGTGTGTGAAGTCAAAATGGAGGTGTGTGAAATCATAGAATCGAGGTGTGTGAAGTCACAATGGAGTTGTGTGAAATCAAAGAATGGAGGTGTGTAAAGTCACAGAGTGGGGGTGTGTGAAGTCACAGCATGGAGGTCTGTGAAGTGAGAGAATAGAGGTGTGTGAAGTCACAGAATGAAGGTGTGTGAAGTCACAGAATGGAGGTGTGTGAACTCAGAATGGAGGTGGGTAAATTCACAGAATAGAGGTGTGTGAAGTCACAGAATGGAGGTGTGTGAAGTCATACAATGAAGGTGTGTGAAGTCAGAATGGAAGTTTGTGAAGTCACAGAATAGAGGTGTGTGAACTCAGAATGGAGGTGTGTGAAGTCATAGATGGAGTTGTGTGAAGACATAGTATGGAGGTGTATGAAATCATAGAATGGAGTTTTGTGAAGTCTCAGAATGGAGCTGTGTGAAGTCAGAATGGAGGTGTGTGAAGTCATAGAATGGAGGTGTGTGAAGTCGGAATGGAGGAGTGTGAACTCATAGAATGGAGGTATGTGAAGTCACAATGGAGGTGTTTGAAATCTTAGAATGGAGGTGTGTGAAGTCAAAAAATGGAGGTGTGTGAAGTCATAGAATGGAGCTGTGTGAAGTCAGAATGGAGGTGTGTGAAGTCACAGAATGGAGGTGTGTCAACTCAGAATGGAGTTGTGTGAAGTCACAGAATGGAGGTGTGTGATGTCATAGAATGGAGGTGTGTGAAGTCATAGAATGGAGGTGTGTGAAGTCAGAATGGAGGTGTGTGAAGTCACAGGATTGAGGTGTGTGAACACAGAATGGGGGTGTGTGAATCACAGAATGGAGGTGTGTGAAATCATAGAATGGACGTGTGTGAAGTCATAGAATGGATGTTTGTGAAGTACGAATGAAGGTGTGTGAAGTCATAGAATAGAGGTGTGTGAATTCAAAGAATGGAGGTGTGTGAAGTCATAGAATGGAGGTGTGTGAAGTCACAGAATGGATGTGTGTGAAGTCTTGAATGGACGTGTGCGGTCATAGAATGGAGGTGGGTGAAGTCATAGAAAGGAGTTGTGGGAAGTCATAGAATGGAGGAGTGTGAAGTCATAGAGTGGAGGTGAGTGAAGTCACAGATTCGAGGTCTGTGAAGTCATAGAATGGAGGTGTGTGAAGTCAGAATGGAGGTGTGTGAAGTCATAGAATGGAGATGTGTGAATTCATAGAATGGAGATGTGTGACGTCACAATTAAAGTGTGTGAAGTCAAAGAATGGAGGTGTTTGAAATCACAGAATGGAGGTGTGTGAAGTCATACAATGGAGGTGAGTGAAGTCAGAATGGAGGTGTGTGAAGTCACAGAATGGAGGTGTGTGAACTCAGAATGGAGGTGTGTGAAGTCATAGATGGAGGTGTGTGAAGTCATAGTATGGAGGTGTGCGAAATCATAGAATGGAGTTTTGTGAAGTCACACAATGGAGCTGTGTGAAGTCAGAATGGTGGTGTGTGAAGTCATAGAATGGAGGTGTGTGAAGTCAGAATGGAGGTGTGTGAAATCATAGAATCGAGGTGTGTGTAGTCACAATGGAGGTGGGTGAAGTCATAGAATGGAGGTGCGTGAAGTCACAGAATGGAGGTGTGTCAACTCAGAATAGAGGTGTGTGAAGTCACAGAATGGAGGTGTGTGAAGTCATAGAATGGAGGTGTGTGAAGTCATAGAATGGAGGTGTGTGAAGTCAGAATGGAGGTGTGTGAAGTCACAGAATTGAGGTGTGTGAACACAGAATGGAGGTGTGTGAATCACAGAATGGAGGTGTGTGAAATCAGAATGGAGGTGGGTGAAGTCACAGAACGGATGTGTGTGAAGTCGTAGAATGGAGGTGTGTGAAGTCACAGAATGGAGGTGTATGAATTCAGTGAATGGAGTTGTGTGAAATCACAGAATGGAGGTGTGTGAAGTCATAGAATGGAGGTGTGTGAAGTCATAGAATGGAGGTGTGTGAAGTCACAGAATGAAGGTGTGTGATGTCAAACAATGGTGGTGTGGTAAGTCAGAATGGAGGTTTGTTAAGTCACAGAATGTAGGTGTGTGAACTCAGAATGGAGGTGTGTGAAGTCATAGAATGGAGGTGTGTGAGTCACAAAGGAGGTGTGTGAAATCATAGAATCGAGGTGTGTGAAGTCACAATGGAGGTGTGTGAAGTCATAGAATGGAGGTGCGTGAAGTCACAGAATGGAGGTGTGTGAAGTCATGGAATGGAGGTGTGTGAAGTCACAGAATGGAGGTGTGTGAAGTCACAGAATGGAAGTGTGTGAACTCAGAATGGAGGTGGGTGAAATCACAGAACGGATGTGTGTGAAGTCGTAGAATGGAGGTGTGTGAAGTCACAGAATGGAGGTGTGTGAATTCAGAGATTGGAGGTGTGTGAAGTCATAGAACGGAGGTGTGTGAAGTCATAGAATGGAGGTGTGTGAAGTCATAGATGGAGGTGTGTGAAGTCATAGTATGGAGGTGTGTGAAATCATAGAATGCAGTTTTGTGAAGTCACAGAATGGAGCTGTGTGAAGTCAGAATGGAGGTGTGTGAAGTCATAGAATGGAGGTGTGTGAAGTCATAGATGGAGGTGTGTGAAGTAACAGAATGGAGGTGATGAAGTCATAGAAAGGAGGTGTGGGAAGTAATAGAATGGAGGAGTGTGAAGTCATAGACTGGAAGTCAGTGAAGTCACAGATTCGAGGTCTGTGAAGTCATAGAATGGAGGTGTGTGAACTCATAGAATGGAGGTGTGTGACGTCACAATGGAAGTGTGTGAAGTCATAGAATGGAGGTGTGTGAAGTCATAGATGGAGGTGTGTGACGTCACCTAATGGAGTTGTGTGAAGTCATAGAATGGAGCTGTGTGAAGTCAGAATGGAGGTGTGTGAAGTCACAGAATTGAGGTGTGTGAACACAGAATGGAGGTGTGTGAATCACAGAATGGAGGTGTGTCCACTCAGAATGGAGGTGTGTGAAGTCACAGAATGGAGGTGTGTGAAGTCATAGAATGGAGGTGTGTGAAGTCAGAATGGAGGTGTGTGAAGTCACAGAATTGAGGTGTGTGAACACAGAATGGAGGTGTGTGAATCACAGAATGGAGATGTGTGAAATCAGAATGGAGTTGGGTGAAGTAACAGAATGGATGTGTTTGAACTCGAAGAATGGAGGTGTGTGAAGTCACAGAATGGAGCTGTGTGAATTCAGAGAATGGAGGTGTGTGAAGTCATAGAATGGAGGTGTGTGAAGTGATAGAATGGAGGTGTGTGAAGTGATAGAATGGAGTTGTGTGAAGTCACAGAATGTAGGTGTTTGAAGTCAAATGGAGTTGTGTGAAATCATAGAATCGAGGTGTGTGAAGTCACAATGGAGGTGTGTGAAGTCATAGAATGGAGGTGCGTGAAGTCACAGAATGGAGGTGTGTGAAGTCATGGAATGGAGGTGTGTGAAGTCATAGAATGGAGGGGTGTGAAGTCACAGAATGGAGGTGTGTGAACTCAGAGTGGAGGTGGGTGAAGTCACAGAACGGATGTGTGTGAAGTCGTAGAATGGAGGTGTGTGAAGTCACAGAATGTAGGTGTGTGAATTCAGAGAATGGAAGTGTGTGAAGTCATAGAGTGGAGGTGTGTGAAGTCATAGAATGGAGGTGTCTGAAGTCATCGAATGGATTTTTGTGAAGTAAGAATGAAGGTGTGTGAAGTCATAGAATGGAGGTGTGTGACGTCACAATTGAAGTGTGTGAAGTCATAGAATGGAGGTGTGTGAAGTCAGAATGGAGGTGTGTGAAGTCACAGAATGGAGGTGTGTCAACTCAGAATGGAGGTGTGTGAAGTCACAGAATGGAGGTGTGTGAAGTCATAGAATGGAGGTGTGTGAAGTCATAGAATGGAGGTGTGTGAAGTGAGAATGGGGGTGTGTGAAGTCACAGAATTGAGGTGTGTGAACACAGAATGGACGTGTGTGAATCACAGAATGGAGGTGTGTGAAATCAGAATGAAGGTGGGTGAAGTCACAGAACGGATGTGTGTGAAGTCGTAGAATGGAGGTGTGTGAAGTCACAGAATGGAGGTGAGTGAATTCAGAGAATGGAGGTGTGTGAAGTCACAGAATGGAGGTGTGTGAAGTCATAGAATGGAGGTGTGTGAAGTCATAGAATGTTGGTGTGTGAAGTCACAGAATGGAGGTGTGTGAAGTCAAACAATGGTGGTGAGGTAAGTCAGAATGGAGGTGTGTGAAGTCACAGAATGTAGGTGTGTGAACTCAGAATGGAGGTGTGTGAAGTAACAGAATGGAGGTGATGAAGTCATAGAATGGAGGTGTGTGAAGTCAGAATGGAGGTGTGTGAAGTCACAGGATTGAGGTGTGTGAACACAGAATGGGGGTGTGTGAATCACAGAATGGAGGTGTGTGAAATCATAGAATGGACGTGTGTGAAGTCATAGAATGGATGTTTGTGAAGTACGAATGAAGGTGTGTGAAGTCATAGAATAGAGGTGTGTGAATTCAAAGAATGGAGGTGTGTGAAGTCATAGAATGGAGGTGTGTGAAGTCACAGAATGGATGTGTGTGAAGTCTTGAATGGACGTGTGCGGTCATAGAATGGAGGTGGGTGAAGTCATAGAAAGGAGTTGTGGGAAGTCATAGAATGGAGGAGTGTGAAGTCATAGAGTGGAGGTGAGTGAAGTCACAGATTCGAGGTCTGTGAAGTCATAGAATGGAGGTGTGTGAAGTCAGAATGGAGGTGTGTGAAGTCATAGAATGGAGATGTGTGAATTCATAGAATGGAGATGTGTGACGTCACAATTAAAGTGTGTGAAGTCAAAGAATGGAGGTGTTTGAAATCACAGAATGGAGGTGTGTGAAGTCATAGAATGGAGGTGTGTGAAGTCATAGATGGAGGTGTGTGAAGTAACAGAATGGAGGTGATGAAGTCATAGAAAGGAGGTGTGGGAAGTAATAGAATGGAGGAGTGTGAAGTCATAGACTGGAAGTCAGTGAAGTCACAGATTCGAGGTCTGTGAAGTCATAGAATGGAGGTGTGTGAACTCATAGAATGGAGGTGTGTGACGTCACAATGGAAGTGTGTGAAGTCATAGAATGGAGGTGTGTGAAGTCATAGATGGAGGTGTGTGACGTCACCTAATGGAGTTGTGTGAAGTCATAGAATGGAGCTGTGTGAAGTCAGAATGGAGGTGTGTGAAGTCACAGAATTGAGGTGTGTGAACACAGAATGGAGGTGTGTGAATCACAGAATGGAGGTGTGTCCACTCAGAATGGAGGTGTGTGAAGTCACAGAATGGAGGTGTGTGAAGTCATAGAATGGAGGTGTGTGAAGTCAGAATGGAGGTGTGTGAAGTCACAGAATTGAGGTGTGTGAACACAGAATGGAGGTGTGTGAATCACAGAATGGAGATGTGTGAAATCAGAATGGAGTTGGGTGAAGTAACAGAATGGATGTGTTTGAACTCGAAGAATGGAGGTGTGTGAAGTCACAGAATGGAGCTGTGTGAATTCAGAGAATGGAGGTGTGTGAAGTCATAGAATGGAGGTGTGTGAAGTGATAGAATGGAGGTGTGTGAAGTGATAGAATGGAGTTGTGTGAAGTCACAGAATGTAGGTGTTTGAAGTCAAAATGGAGTTGTGTGAAATCATAGAATCGAGGTGTGTGAAGTCACAATGGAGGTGTGTGAAGTCATAGAATGGAGGTGCGTGAAGTCACAGAATGGAGGTGTGTGAAGTCATGGAATGGAGGTGTGTGAAGTCATAGAATGGAGGGGTGTGAAGTCACAGAATGGAGGTGTGTGAACTCAGAGTGGAGGTGGGTGAAGTCACAGAACGGATGTGTGTGAAGTCGTAGAATGGAGGTGTGTGAAGTCACAGAATGTAGGTGTGTGAATTCAGAGAATGGAAGTGTGTGAAGTCATAGAGTGGAGGTGTGTGAAGTCATAGAATGGAGGTGTCTGAAGTCATCGAATGGATTTTTGTGAAGTAAGAATGAAGGTGTGTGAAGTCATAGAATGGAGGTGTGTGACGTCACAATTGAAGTGTGTGAAGTCATAGAATGGAGGTGTGTGAAGTCAGAATGGAGGTGTGTGAAGTCACAGAATGGAGGTGTGTCAACTCAGAATGGAGGTGTGTGAAGTCACAGAATGGAGGTGTGTGAAGTCATAGAATGGAGGTGTGTGAAGTCATAGAATGGAGGTGTGTGAAGTGAGAATGGGGGTGTGTGAAGTCACAGAATTGAGGTGTGTGAACACAGAATGGACGTGTGTGAATCACAGAATGGAGGTGTGTGAAATCAGAATGAAGGTGGGTGAAGTCACAGAACGGATGTGTGTGAAGTCGTAGAATGGAGGTGTGTGAAGTCACAGAATGGAGGTGAGTGAATTCAGAGAATGGAGGTGTGTGAAGTCACAGAATGGAGGTGTGTGAAGTCATAGAATGGAGGTGTGTGAAGTCATAGAATGTTGGTGTGTGAAGTCACAGAATGGAGGTGTGTGAAGTCAAACAATGGTGGTGAGGTAAGTCAGAATGGAGGTGTGTGAAGTCACAGAATGTAGGTGTGTGAACTCAGAATGGAGGTGTGTGAAGTCATAGATGGAGGTGTGTGAAGTCATAGAATGGAGGTGTGTGAAATCATAGAATGGAGGTGTGTGAATTCAGAGAATGGAGGTGTGTGAAGTCATAGAATGGAGGTGTGTGAAGTCATAGAATGGAAGTGTGTGAAGTCATAGATGGAGGTGTGTGAAGTCATAGTATGGAGGTGTGTGAAATCATAGAATGGAGGTGTGTGAATTCAGAGAATGGAGGTGTGTGAAGTCATAGAATGGAGGTGTGTGAAGTCAGAGAATGGAGCTGTGTGAAGTCAGAATGGAGGTGTGTGAAGTCATAGAATGGAGGTGTGTGAAGTCATAGATGGAAGTGTGTGAAGTAACAGAATGGAGGTGGTGAAGTCATAGAAAGGAGGTCGGGGAAGTCATAGAATGGAGGAGTGTGAAGTCATAGAGTGGAAGTGAGTGAAGTCACAGATTCGAGGTCTGTGAAGTCATAGAATGGAGGTGTGTGAACTCATAGAATGGAGATGTGTGACGTCACAATGGAAGTGTGTGAAGTCATAGAATGGAGGTGTGTGAAGTCAAAATGGAGGTGTGTGAAATCATAGAATCGAGGTGTGTGAAGTCACAATGGAGTTGTGTGAAATCAAAGAATGGAGGTGTGTAAAGTCACAGAGTGGGGGTGTGTGAAGTCACAGCATGGAGGTCTGTGAAGTGAGAGAATAGAGGTGTGTGAAGTCACAGAATGAAGGTGTGTGAAGTCACAGAATGGAGGTGTGTGAACTCAGAATGGAGGTGGGTAAATTCACAGAATAGAGGTGTGTGAAGTCACAGAATGGAGGTGTGTGAAGTCATACAATGAAGGTGTGTGAAGTCAGAATGGAAGTTTGTGAAGTCACAGAATAGAGGTGTGTGAACTCAGAATGGAGGTGTGTGAAGTCATAGATGGAGTTGTGTGAAGACATAGTATGGAGGTGTATGAAATCATAGAATGGAGTTTTGTGAAGTCTCAGAATGGAGCTGTGTGAAGTCAGAATGGAGGTGTGTGAAGTCATAGAATGGAGGTGTGTGAAGTCGGAATGGAGGAGTGTGAACTCATAGAATGGAGGTATGTGAAGTCACAATGGAGGTGTTTGAAATCTTAGAATGGAGGTGTGTGAAGTCAAAAAATGGAGGTGTGTGAAGTCATAGAATGGAGCTGTGTGAAGTCAGAATGGAGGTGTGTGAAGTCACAGAATGGAGGTGTGTCAACTCAGAATGGAGTTGTGTGAAGTCACAGAATGGAGGTGTGTGATGTCATAGAATGGAGGTGTGTGAAGTCATAGAATGGAGGTGTGTGAAGTCAGAATGGAGGTGTGTGAAGTCACAGGATTGAGGTGTGTGAACACAGAATGGGGGTGTGTGAATCACAGAATGGAGGTGTGTGAAATCATAGAATGGACGTGTGTGAAGTCATAGAATGGATGTTTGTGAAGTACGAATGAAGGTGTGTGAAGTCATAGAATAGAGGTGTGTGAATTCAAAGAATGGAGGTGTGTGAAGTCATAGAATGGAGGTGTGTGAAGTCACAGAATGGATGTGTGTGAAGTCTTGAATGGACGTGTGCGGTCATAGAATGGAGGTGGGTGAAGTCATAGAAAGGAGTTGTGGGAAGTCATAGAATGGAGGAGTGTGAAGTCATAGAGTGGAGGTGAGTGAAGTCACAGATTCGAGGTCTGTGAAGTCATAGAATGGAGGTGTGTGAAGTCAGAATGGAGGTGTGTGAAGTCATAGAATGGAGATGTGTGAATTCATAGAATGGAGATGTGTGACGTCACAATTAAAGTGTGTGAAGTCAAAGAATGGAGGTGTTTGAAATCACAGAATGGAGGTGTGTGAAGTCATACAATGGAGGTGAGTGAAGTCAGAATGGAGGTGTGTGAAGTCACAGAATGGAGGTGTGTGAACTCAGAATGGAGGTGTGTGAAGTCATAGATGGAGGTGTGTGAAGTCATAGTATGGAGGTGTGCGAAATCATAGAATGGAGTTTTGTGAAGTCACACAATGGAGCTGTGTGAAGTCAGAATGGTGGTGTGTGAAGTCATAGAATGGAGGTGTGTGAAGTCAGAATGGAGGTGTGTGAAATCATAGAATCGAGGTGTGTGTAGTCACAATGGAGGTGGGTGAAGTCATAGAATGGAGGTGCGTGAAGTCACAGAATGGAGGTGTGTGAAGTCATAGAATGAAGGTGTGTGAAGTCATAGAATGGAGGTGTGTGAAATCACAGAATGGATGTGTGTGAAGTCACAGAATGGAGGTATGTGAACTCACAATGGAAGTGTGTGAAGTCACAGAATGGAGGTGTGTGAAGTCATAGAATGGAGGTGTGTGAAGTCACAGAATGGAGGTGTGTGAATTCATAGAATGGAGGTGTGCGAAGTCATACAATGGAGGTGTGTGAAGTCATAGAATAGAGGTGTGTGAAGTCATAGAATGGAGGTGTGTGAAGTCACAGAATGGAGGTGTGTGAAGTCATAGAATGGAAGTGTGTGAAGTCAAAGAATGGAGGTGTGTGAAGTCAGAATGGACATGTGTGAAGTCACAGAATTGAGGTGTGTGAACCCAGAATGGAGGTGTGTGAAGTCACAGAATGGAGGTTTGTGAAGTCATACAATGGAGATGTGTGAAGTCATAGAAAGGATGTTTCTAAAGTAAGAATGAGGTGTGTGAAGTCATAGAATGGAGGTGTGTGAAGTCAAAATGGAGGTGTGTGAACTCATAGAATGGAGGTGTGTGAGCTCATAGAATTGAGGTGTGTGAATCATGGAATGGAGGTGTGTGAAGTCCAAGAATGGAGGTGTGTGAAATCAAACAATGGAGGTGTGTGAAGTCACAGAATGGAGGTTGCCGGGGCCAACCGGCAGCAAACCAGGGTTCGCAGATTGGGGTTCCTGAAATCGGGGGCAAGGACTAGCAAGAAATAGAAGAGAGACAGACACAGAGCGTCCGGGATGTCCGCAGTCCAGGTAAAGACTGGCGAGACTGCCGGTTTATTTTCCACTCCCCTTTTTCCCTCCTCCTGTCCCAGGGAACATCCAGGTGTTACATTCATATGGTAATTCTCAGGTCATTTACATAGAATAGGGCCAGAAAGCAATAAGACAATAAAGCCAGCGTCTGATGCAAGTCAAGGTACAGTTTAATTCCACTCTGGCTCACAACAGGAGGTGTGTGAAGTCACAGAATTGAAGTGTGTGAAGTCAAAATGGAGGTGTGTGAAGTCACAGAATGGAGGTGTGTGAAGTCATAGAATGGAGGTGAGTGAAGTCATAAAATGGAGGTGTGTGAACTCATAGAATGGAGGTGTGTGAAGTCACAATGGAGTTGTTTGAAGTCATAGAATGGTGGTTTTTGATGTCAACGAATGGAGGTGTGTGAAGTCATAGAATGGAGGTGTGTGAAGTCAGATTTGAGGTGTGTGAAATCACAGAATGGAGGTGTGTCAACTCAGAAATGAGGTGTGTGAAGTCATAGAATGGAGGTGTGTGAAGTCATAGAATGGAAGTGCGTGAAATCATAGAATGGAGGTGTGTGAAGTCACAGAATTGAGGTGTGTGAAGTCAGAATGGAGGTGTGTGAAGTCAGAATGGAGGTGTGTGAAGTCATAGAATGGAGGTGTGTGAAATCACAGAACGGAGGTGTGTGAATTCATAGAATGGAGGTGTGTGAAATCATAGGATAGAGGTGTGTGAAGTCACAGAATGGAGGTGTGTGAACTCAGAATGGAGGTGTGTGAAGCCACAGAATGGAGGTGTGTGAAGTCATAGAATGGAAGTGTATGAAGTCATAGAATGGAGGTGTGTGAGGCAGAAAGGAGGTGTGTAAAGTCACAGAATGGAGGTGTGTGAACTCAGAATGGAGGTGTGTGAAGTCACAGAATGGAGGTTTGGGAAGTCATCGAATGGAGGTGTGTGAAGTCAGAGATTGGATGTTTCTGAAGTAAGAATGAAGGTGTGTGAAGTCATAGAATGGAGGTGTGTGAACTCAAATTGGAGTTGTGTGAACTCATACAATGGAGGTGTGTGAACTCATAGAATGGAGGTGTGTGAAGTCATGGAATGGAGGTGTGTGAAGTCAAAGAATGGAGGTGTGTGAAGTGAAACAATAGAGTTGTGTGAAGTCACAGAATGGAGGTGTGTGAAGTCAAAGAATGGAAGTGTGTGAAGTTAAAACGGAGGTGTGTGAAGTCACAGAATGGACGTGTGTGAAGTCAAAAAGGTGGTGTGTGAAGTCACAGAATGGAGGTGTGTGAAGTCATACAATGGAGCTGTGTGAAGTCAGAATGGAGGTGTGTGAAGTCAGAATGGAGGGGTGTGAAGTCAGAATGGAGGTATGTGAAGTCACAGAATGGAGGTGTGTGAAGTCATAGAATGGAGGTGAGTGAAGTCATAAAATGGAGGTGTGTGAACTCATAGAATGGAGGTGTGTGAAGTCACAATGGAGTTGTTTGAAGTCACAGTATGGTGGTTTTTGATGTCAACGAATGGAGGTGTGTGAAGTCATAGAATGGAGGTGTGTGAAGTCAGATTTGAGGTGTGTGAAATCACAGAATGGAGGTGTGTCAACTCAGAAATGAGGTGTGTGAAGTCATAGAATGGAGGTGTGTGAAGTCATAGAATGGAAGTGCGTGAAATCATAGAATGGAGGTGTGTGAAGTCACAGAATTGAGGTGTGTGAAGTCAGAATGGAGGTGTGTGAAGTCAGAATGGAGGTGTGTGAAGTCATAGAATGGACGTCTGTGAACTCAGAATGGAGGTTTGTGAAGTCATAGAATGGAGGTGTGAACTCAGAATGGAGGTGTGTGAAGTCACAGAATGGAGGTGTGTGTAGTCGTAGAATGGAGGTGTGTGAAATCACAGAACGGAGGTGTGTGAATTCATAGAATGGAGGTGTGGGAAATCATAGGATAGAGGTGTGTGAAGTCACAGAATGGAGGTGTGTGAACTCAGAATGGAGGTGTGTGAAGCCACAGAATGGAGGTGTGTGAAGTCATAGAATGGAAGTGTATGAAGTCATAGAATGGAGGTGTGTGAGGCAGAATGGAGGTGTGTGAAGTCACAGAATGGAGGTGTGTGAACTCAGAATGGAGGTGTGTGAAGTCACAGAATGGAGGTTTGGGAAGTCATCGAATGGAGGTGTGTGAAGTCAGAGATTGGATGTTTCTGAAGTAAGAATGAAGGTGTGTGAAGTCATAGAATGGAGGTGTGTGAACTCAAATTGGAGTTGTGTGAACTCATACAATGGAGGTGTGTGAACTCATAGAATGGAGGTGTGTGAAGTCATGGAATGGAGGTGTGTGAAGTCAAAGAATGGAGGTGTGTGAAGTGAAACAATAGAGTTGTGTGAAGTCACAGAATGGAGGTGTGTGAAGTCAAAGAATGGAAGTGTGTGAAGTCAAAACGGAGGTGTGTGAAGTCACAGAATGGACGTGTGTGAAGTCAAAAAGGTGGTGTGTGAAGTCACAGAATGGAGGTGTGTGAAGTCATACAATGGAGCTGTGTGAAGTCAGAATGGAGGTGTGGGAAGTCAGAATGGAGGGGTGTGAAGTCAGAATGGAGGTATGTGAAGTCACAGAATGGACATGTGTGACGTCATAGAATGGAGGTGTGTGAAATCATAGAATGGAGGTGTGCGAAGTCAGAATGGAGGTGTGTGAAGTCACAGAATTGAGGTGTGTGAAGTCACAGAATGGAAGTGTGTGAAGTCAGAATGAAGGTGTGTGAAGTCGCAGAATGGAGGTGTGTGAGGTCACAGAATGGATGTTTGTGAAGTAAGAATGAAAGTTTTTGAAGTCATAGAATGGAGGTGTGTGAAGTCACAGATTGGAGGTGTGTGAAGTCATAGAATGGTGGTGTGTGAACTCATAGAATGGAGGTGTGTGAAGTCACAATGCAGTTGTGTGAAGTCATAGAATGGTAGTTTTTGATGTCAACGAATGGAGGTGTGTGAAGTCATAGAATGGAGGTGTGTGAAGTCATAGAATTGAGGTGTGTGAAGTCAGAATGGAGGGGTGTGAAGTGAGAATGGAGGTGTGTGAAGTCACAGAATAGAGGTGAGTGAAGTCATAGAATTGAGGTGTGTGAAGTCATAGAATGGAGGTGTGTGAAGTCATAAAATGGAGGTGTGTGAACTCATAGAATGGAGGTGTGTGAAGTCACAATGCAGTTGTGTGAAGTCATAGAATGGTAGTTTTTGATGTCAACGAATGGAGGTGTGTGAAGTCATAGAATGGAGGTGTGTGAAGTCGGATTGGAGGTGTGTGAAATCACAGGATGGAGGTGTGTCAACTCAGAAATGAGGTGTGTGAAGTCATAGAATGGAGGTGTGTGAAGTCAGAATGGAGGTGTGTGAAGTCATAGAATGGAGGTGTGTGAACTCAGAATGGAGATGTGTGAAGTCACAGAATGGAGGTGTGTGAAGTCACAGAATGGAGGTGTGTGAAATCAGAGAATGGAGGTGTGAATTCATAGAATGGAGGGGTGTGAAGTCATAGGATCGAGGTGTGTGAAGTCACAGAATGGAGGTGTGTGAAGTCACAGAATGGAGGTGTGTGAAGTCACAGAATAGAGGTGTGAGAAGTCATAGAATGGAAGTGTGAAGTCATAGACTGGAGGTGTGTGAAAGCAGTATGGAGGTGTGTGAAGACACAGAATGGAGGTGTGTGAAGTGAGAATGGAGGTGTGTGAAGTCACAGAATGGAGGTATGTGAAGTCATAGAATGGAGGTGTGTGAAGTCAGAGAATGGATGTTTGTGAAGTAAGAATGAAGGTGTGTGAAGTCATAGAATGGAGGTGTGTGAAGTCAAATTGGAGGTATGTGAACTCATAGAATGGAGGTGTGTGAACTCATAGAATGGAGGTGTGTGAAGTCATGGAATGGAGGTGTGTGAAGTCAAATAATGGAGGTGTGTGGAGTGAAACAATAGAGGTGTGTGAAGTCACAGAATGGAGGTGTGTGAAGTCACAGATTGGAAGTGTGTGAAGTCAAAACGGAGGTGTGTGAAGTCACAGAACAGAGGTGTGTGAAGTCACAGAATGGAGGTGTGTGAAATCAAAAATGTTGTGTGTAAAGTCACAGAATGGAGGTGTGTGAAGTCATAGAATGGAGCTGTGTGAAGTCAGAATGGAGGTGTGTGAAGTCAGTATGGAGGGGTGTGAAGTCAGAATGGAGGTGTGTGAATTCACAGAATGGAGGTGTGTGAAGTCATAGAATGGAGGTGTGTGAAATTATAGAATGGAGGTGTGTGAAGTCAGAATGGAGGTGTGTCAAGTCACAGAATTGAGGTGTGTGAAGTCACAGAATGGAGGTGTGTGAAGTCAGAATGAAGGTGTGTGAAGTCACAGAATGGGGGTGTGTGAAGTCATAGAATTGACGTGTGTGAAGTCATAGAATGGAGGTGTGTGAAGTCAAATTGGAGGTATGTGAACTCATAGAATGGAGGTGTGTGAACTCATAGAATGGAGGTGTGTGAAGTCATGGAATGGAGGTGTGTGAAGTCAAAGAATGGAGGTGTGTGAAGTGAAACAATAGAGGTGTGTGAAGTCACAGAATGGAGGTGTGTGAAGTCACAGATTGGAAGTGTGTGAAGTCAAAACGGAGGTGTGTGAAGTCACAGAACAGAGGTGTGTGAAGTCACAGAATGGAGGTGTGTGAAATCAAAAATGTTGTGTGTAAAGTCACAGAATGGAGGTGTGTGAAGTCATAGAATGGAGCTGTGTGAAGTCAGAATGGAGGTGTGTGAAGTCAGTATGGAGGGGTGTGAAGTCAGAATGGAGGTGTGTGAATCCACAGAATGGAGGTGTGTGAAGTCATAGAATGGAGGTGTGTGAAATCATAGAATGGAGGTGTGTGAAGTCAGAATGGAGGTGTGTCAAGTAACAGAATTGAGGTGTGTGAAGTCACAGAATGGAGGTGTGTGAAGTCAGAATGAAGGTGTGAGAAATCACAGAATGGGGGTGTGTGAAGTCATAGAATTGACGTGTGTGAAGTCATAGAATGGAGGTGTGTGAAGTCACAGAATGGAGGTGTGTGAAGTCAAAATGGAGGTGTGTGAAGTCATACAATGGAGGTGGGTGAAGTCATAGAAAAGAGGTGTGTGACGTCACAATGGAAGTGTGTGAAGTCATAGAATGGAGGTGTGTGAAGTCACAGAATGGAGGTGTGTGAAGTCACAGAATGCAGGTGTGTGAAGTTATAGAACGGAGGTGTGTGAAGTCATAGAATTGAGGTGTGTGAAGACATAGAATGGAGGTGTGAGAAGTCACAGAATGGAGGTGTGTGAAGTCAGAATGGAGGTGTGTAAAGTCATAGAATTGAGGTGGGTGAAGTCATAGAAAGGAGGTGTGGGAAGTCATAGAATGGAGGAGTGTGAAGTTAGAATGTAGGTGTGTGACGTCATAAAATGAAGGTGTGTGAAGTCAGAATGGAGGTGTGTGAAGTCATAAAATGAAGGTGTGTGAAGTCAGAATGGAGTTGTGTGAAGTCAAAGAATGGAGGTGTGTGAACTCAGAATGGAGGTGTGTGAAGTCATAGATGGAGGTGTGTGAAGTCATAGTATGGAGGTGTGTGAAATCACAGAATGGAGTTTTGTGAAGTCACAGAATGGAGTTGTGTGAAGTCAGAAAGGAGGTGTGTGAAGTCATAGAATGGAGGTGTGTGAAGTCAGAATGGAGGTGTGTGAAGTCACAAAATGGAGGTGTGTGAAGTCATAGAATGGAGGTGTGTGAACTCAAAATGGAGATGTGTGAAGTCATAGAATGTAGGTGTGTGAAGTCATAGAATGGAAGTGTGTGAAGTCATAGATTGGAGGTGTGTGAAGTCAGAATGGACATGTGTGAAGTCACAGAATTGAGGTGTGTGAACTCAAAATGGAGATGTGTGAAGTCATAGAATGTAGGTGTGTGAAGTCATAGAATGGAAGTGTGTGAAGTCATAGATTGGAGGTGTGTGAAGTCAGAATGGACATGTGTGAAGTCACAGAATTGAGGTGTGTGAACCCAGAATGGAGGTGTGTGAAGTCACAGAATTGAGCTTTGTGAAGTCATACAATGGGGGTGTGTGAAGTCATAGAATGGATGTTTCTATAGTAAGAATTAAGGTGTGTGAAGTCATAGAATGGAGGTGTGTGAAGTCAAAATGGAGGTGTGTGAACTCATAGAATGGTGGTGTGTGAACTCATATAATGGAGGTGTGTGCAGTCATGGAATTGATGTGTGTGAAGTCCAAGAATGGAGGTGTGTGAAGTCAAAAATGGAGGTGTGTGAAGTCACAGAATGGAGATGTGTGAAGTCCCAGAATTGAAGTTTATGAAGTCAAAATGGAGGTGTGTGAAATCACAGAATAGAGGTCTGTGAAGTCACAGAATGGAGGTCTGTGAAGTCAAAATTTTGGTGTGTGAAGTCACAAATGGAGGGGTGTGAAGTCAAAGAATGATGGTTTTTGATGTCAACGAATGGAGGTGTGTGAAGTCATAGAATGGAGCTGTGTGAAGTCAGATTGGAGGTGTGTGAAATCACAGAATGGAGGTGTGTCAACTCAGAAATGAGGTGTGTGAAGTCATAGAATGGAAGTGTGTGAAATCATAGAATGGAGGTGTGTGAAGTCACAGAATTGACGTGTGTGAAGTCAGAATGGAGGTGTGTGAAGTCAGAATGGAAGTGTGTGAAGTCATAGAATGGAGGTGTGTGAAGTCACAATGCAGGTGTGTGAACTCATAGAATGAAGGTGTGTGAAGTCACAATGCAGGTGTGTGAAGTCACAGAATGGAGGTGTGTGAAGTCATAGAATGGAGGTGTGTGAAGTCACAGATGGATGTGTGTGAAGTCACAGAATGGAGGTGTGTGAAGTCATAGAATGGAGGTGTGTGAAGTCACAGAATGGAGTTGTGTGAAGTAATAGAATGGAGGTGTGTGAAGTCATAGAATGGAGGTGTGTGAAGTCATAGAATGGAGGTCTGTGAACTCAGAATGGAGGTTTGTGAAGTCATAGAATGTAGGTGTGTGAAGTCACAGAATGGAGGTATGTGAAGTCATAGAATGGAGGTGTGTGAAGTCATAGAGTGGAGGTGTGTCAACTCATAGAATGGAGGTGTGTGAAGTCACAATGGAGGTGTGTGAAGTCATAGAGTGGTGGTTTTTGATGTCAAGGAATGGAGGTGTGTGATGTCATAGAATGGAGGTGTGTGAAGTCAGATTTTAGGTGTGTGAAATCACAGAATGGAGGTGTGTCAACTCAGAAAAGAGGTGTGTGAAGTCATAGAATGGAGGTGTGTGAAGTCATAGAATGGATGTGTGTGAAATCAAAGAATGGAGGTGTGTGAAGTCACAGAATTGAGGTGTGTGAATTCAGAATGGAGGTGTGTGAAGTTAGAATGGAGGTTTGTGAAGTCATAGAATGGAGGTGTGTGAAGTCATAGAATGGAGGTCTGTGAACTCAGAATGGTGGTTTGTGAAGTCATAGAATGTAGGTGTGTGAACTCAGAATGGAGGTGTGTGAAGTAACACAATGGAGGTGTATGAAGTCATAGAATGGAGGTGTGTGAAATCACAGAATGGAGGTGTGTGAATTCATAGAATGGAGGTGTGTGAAGTCATAGGATAGAGGTGTGTGAATTCACAGAATGGAGGTGTGTGAAGTCACAGAATGGAGATGTGTGAAGTCACAGAATGGATGTTTATGATTCATAGAATGGAGGTGTGTGAAGTCATAGAATGGATGTTTCTGAAGTAAGAATGAAGATGTGTGAAGTCATGGAATGGAGGTGTGTGAAGTCTCAGAATGGAGGTGTGTGAAGTCACAGAATGGAAGTGTGTGAAGTCAAAACGGAGGTGTGTGAAGTCACAGAATGCAGGTGTGTGAAGTCACAGAATGGAGATGTGTGAAGTCACAGAATGGATGTTTATGATTCATAGAATGGAGGTGTGTGAAGTCATAGAATGGATGTTTCTGAAGTAAGAATGAAGATGTGTGAAGTCATAGAATGTAGCTATGTGAAGTCAGAATGGAGGTGTGTGAAGTCAGAATGGAGGTGTGTGAAAGCACAGAAATGAGGTGTGTGAAGTCACAGAATGGAGGTGTGAAGTCAGAATCGAGGTGTGTGATGTCACAGAATGGAGGTGTGTGAAGTCACAGAATGGATAGTTACGAAGTAAGAATGAAGGTGTTTGAAGTCATAGAATGGAGGTGTGTGAAGTCACAGAATGGAGGTGTGTGAAGTCATAGAATAGAGGTGTGTGAAGTCATACAATTGAGGTGTGTGAAGTCATAGAATGCAGGTGTGTGAAGTCACAGAATGGAGGTGTGTGAAGTCAGAATGTAGGTGTGTGAAGTCAAAGAATGGATGTTTCTGAAGTAAGATTGAAGGTGTGTGAAGTCATGGAATGGAGGTGTGTGAAGTCACAGAATGGAGGTGTGGGAAGTCACAGAATGGAGGTGTGTGAAGTCCTACAATGGAGGTGTATGAAATCGTAGAATGGAGGTGTTTGAAGTCAGAATGGAGTTATGTGAAAGCACAGAATTGAGGTGTGTGAATTCATAGAATGGAGGTGTGTGAAGTCATAGAATGGAGGTCTGTGAACTCAGAATGGAGGTTGTGAAGTCATAGAATGGAGGTGTTTGAACTCAAATGGAGGTGTGTGAAGTTACAGAATGGTGGTGTGTGAAATCCTAGAATGCAGGTATGTGAAATCACAGAATGGAGGTGTGTGAATTCATAGAATGGAGGTGTGTGAAGTCATAGGATGGAGGTGTGTGAAGTCATAGAATTGAGGTGTGTGAAGACATAGAATGAAGGTGTGTGAAGTCACAGAATGGAGGTGTGTGAAGTCAGAATGGAGGTGTGTGAAGTCATAGACTGGTGGTGGGTGAAGTTATAGAAAGGAGGTGTGGGAAGTCACAGAATGGAAGTGTGTGAAGTCATAGAATGGAGGTGTGAAATCACAGAATGGAGGTGTGTGAATTCATAGGATGGAGGTGTGTGAAGTCATAGGATGGAGGTGTGTGAAGTCAAAGAATGGAGGTGTGTGAAGTCATAGAATGGAGGTGTGTGAAGTCATAGAATGGAAGTGTGTGAAGTCATAGAATGGAGGTGTGTGAAGTCAGAATGGACATGTGGGAAGTCACAGAATTGAGGTGTGTGGACTCAGAATGGAGGTGTGTGAAGTCACAGAATTGAGGTTTGTGAAGTCATAGAATGGATGTTTCTAAAGTAAGAATTAAGGTGTGTGAAGTCAAATTGGAGTTGTGTGAAGTCAAAGAATGGAGGTGTGTGAACTCAGAATGGAGGTGTGTGAAGTCATAGATGGAGGCGTGTGAAGTCATAGTATGGAGGTGTGTGAAATCACAGAATGGAGTTTTGTGAAGTCACAGAATGGAGTTGTGTGAAGTCAGAAAGGAGGTGTGTGAAGTCATAGAATGGAGGTGTGTGAAGTCAGAATGGAGGTGTGTGAACTCATAGAATGGAGGTGTGTGAAGTCAAAATGGAGGTGTGTGAAGTTATAGAATGGAGGTGTGTGAAGTCACAAAATGGAGGTGTGTGAAGTCATAGAATGGAGGTCTGTGAAGTCATAGAATGGAGGTGTGTGAAGTCAGAATGGACCTGTGTGAAGTCACAGAATGGAGGTGTGTGAACACAAAATGGAGGTGTGTGAAGTCATAGAATGGAGGTGTGTGAAGTCATAGAATGGAAGTGTGAGAAGTCATAGAATGGAGGTGCGTGAAGTCAGAATGGACATGTGTGAAGTCACAGAATTGAGGTGTGTGAACCCAGAATGGAGGTGTGTGAAGTCACAGAATCGAGGTTTGTGAAGTCATACAATGGGGGTGTGTGAAGTCATAGAATGGATGTTTCTAAAGTAAGAATTAAGGTGTGTGAAGTCATAGAATGGAGGTGTGTGAATTCAAAATGGAGGTGTGTGAACTCATAGAATGGTGGTGTGTGAACTCATATAATGGAGGTGTGTGCAGTCATGGAATTGATGTGTGTGAAGTCCAAGAAAGGAGGTGTGTGAAGTCACAGAATGGAGATGTGTGAAGTCACAGAATTGAAGTTTATGAAGTCAAAATGGAGGTGTGTGAAATCACAGAATGGAGGTCTGTGAAGTCACAGAATGGAGGTGTGTGAAGTCAAAATTGTGGTGTGTGAAGTCACAAATGGAGCGGTGTGAAGTCAGAATTGAGCTGTATGCAGTCATAGAATGGAGGTGTGTGAAGTCACAATGGATGTGTGTGAAGTCAAAGAATGATGGTTTTTGATGTCAACGAATGGAGGTGTGTGAAGTCATAGAATGGAGGTGTGTGAAGTCAGATTGGAGGTGTGTGAAATCACAGAATGGAAGTGTGTCAACTCAGAAATGAGGTGTGTGAAGTCATAGAATGGAAGTGTGTGAAATCATAGAATGGAGGTGTGTGAAGTCACAGAATTGACGTGTGTGAAGTCAGAATGGAGGTGTGGGAAGTCAGAATGGAGGTGTGTGAAGTCAGAATGAAGGTGTGTGAAGTCACAGTGCAGGTGTGTGAAGTCACAGAATGGAGGTGTGTGAAGTCATAGAATAGAGGTGTGTGAAGTCACAGAATGGATGTGTGTGAAGTCATAGAATGGAGGTGTGTGAAGTCATAGAATGGAGGTGTGTGAAGTCACAGAATGGAGTTGTGTGAAGTAATAGAATGGAGGTGTGTGAAGTCATAGAATGGAGGTGTGTGAAGTCATAGAATGGAGGTCTGTGAACTCAGAATGGAGGTTTGTGAAGTCATAGAATGTAGGTGTGTGAACTCAGAATGGAGGTGTGTGAAGTCACACAATGGAGGTGTATGAAGTCATAGAATGGGGGTGTGTGAAATCACAGAATGGAGGTGTGTGAATTCTTAGAATGGAGGTGTGTGAAGTCATAGGATAGAGGTGTGTGAAGTCACAGAATGGAGGTGTGTGAAGTCACAGAATGGAGGTTTGTGATTCATAGAATGGAGGTGTGTGAAGTCATACAATGGATGTTTCTGAAGTAAGAATGAAGATGTGTGAAGTTATGGAATGGAGGTTTGTGAAGTCACAGTATGGAGGTGTGTGAAGTCACAGAATGGAAGTGTGTGAAGTCAAAACGGAGGTGTGTGAAGTCACAGAATGGTTGTGTGAAGTCAGAATGGAGGTGTGTGATGTCACAGAATGTAGGTGTGTGAAGTCACAGAATGGAGGTGTGTGAAGTTAAAAAGTGGTGTGTGAAATCACAGAATGGAGGTGTGTGAAGTCATAGAATGGAGCTATGTGAAGTCAGAATGGAGGTGTGTGAAGTCAGAATGGAAGTGTGTGAAAGCACAGAAATGAGGTGTGTGAAGTCACAGAATGGAGGTGTGAAGTCAGAATGGATGTGTGTGATGTCACAGAATGGAGGCGTTTGAAGTCACAGAATGGATAGTTGTGAAGTAAGAATGAAGGTGTTTGAAGTCTTAGAATGGAGGTGTGTGAAGTCACAGAATGGAGGTGTGTGAAGTCATAGAGTAGAGGTGTGTGAAGTCATAGAATTGAGGTGTGTGAAGTCATAGAATGCAGGTATGTGAAGTCACAGAATGGAGGCGTTTGAAGTCACAGAATGGATAGTTGTGAAGTAAGAATGAAGGTGTTTGAAGTCTTAGAATGGAGGTGTGTGAAGTCACAGAATGGAGGTGTGTGAAGTCATAGAGTAGAGGTGTGTGAAGTCATAGAATTGAGGTGTGTGAAGTCATAGAATGCAGGTATGTGAAGTCACAGAATGGAGGTGTGTGAAGTCAGAATGTAGGTGTGTGAAGTCAAAGAATGGATGTTTCTGAAGTAAGAATGAAGGTGTGTGAAGTCATGGAATGGAGGTGTGTGAAGTCACAGAATGGAGGTGTGGGAAGTCACAGAATGGAGGTGTGTGAAGTCCTACAATGGAGGTGTGTGAAATCGTAGAATGGAGGTGTTTGAAGTCAGAATGGAGTTGTGTGAAGGCACAGAATTGAGGTGTGTGAATTCATAAAATGGAGGCGTGTGAAGTCATAGAACGGAGGTCTGTGAATTCAGAATGGAGGTTGTGAAGTCATAGAATGGAGGTGTGTGAAGTCAGAATGGAGGTGTGTGAAGTCACAGAATGGAGGTGTGTGAAATCCTAGAATGGGGGTGTGTGAAATCGTAGAATGGAGTTGTGTGAAATCAGAATGGAGGTGTGTGAAAGCACAGAAATGAGGTGTGTGAAGTCACAGAATGGAGGTGTGAAGTCAGAATGGAGGTGTGTGAAGTCACAGAATGGAGGTGTGTGAAGTCACAGAATGGATGGTTGTGAAGAATGAAGGTGTTTGAAGTCATAGAATGGAGGTGTGTGAAATCACAGAAGGAAGGTGTGTGAAGTCATAGAATAGAGGTGTGTGAAGTCATAGAATTGAGGTGTGTGAAGTTATAGAATGCAGGTGTGTGAAGTCTCAGAATGGAGGTTTGTGAAGTCAGAATGGAGGTGTGTGAAGTCAAAGAATGGATGTTTCTGAAGTAAGAATGAAGGTGTGTGAAGTCATGGAATGGAGGTGTGTGAAGTCACAGAATGGAGGTGTGGGAAGTCACAGAATGGAGGTGTGTGAAGTCCTAGAATGGAGGTGTGTGAAAACGTAGAATGGAGGTGTGTGAAGTCAGAATGGAGTTGTGTGAAGGCACAGAATTGAGGTGTGTGAATTCATAGAATGGAGGTGTGTGAAGTCATAGGATGGAGGTGTGTGAAGTCACAGAATGGAGGTGTGTAAACTCAGAATGGAGGTGGGTGAAGTCACAGAATGGAGGTGTGTGAACTCAGAATGTAGGGGTGTGAAGTCACAGAATGGAGGTGTGTGAACTCATAGAATGGAGGTGTGTGAACTCATAGAAGGGTGGTGTGTCAAGTCATGGAATGGAGGTGTGTGAAGTCAAAGAATGGAGGTGTGTGAAGTCAAACAATAGAGGCGTGTGAAGTCACAGAATGGAGTTGTGTGAAGTCACAGAATGGAAATGTGTGAAGTCAAAACGGAGGTGTGTGAAGTCACAGACTGGAGGTGTGTGAAGTCACAGAATGGAGGTTTGTGAAGTCAAAAATGTGGTGTGTGAAGTCACAGAATGGAGGTGTGTGAAGTCATAGAATGGAGCTGTGTAAAGTCAGAAAGGAGGTGTGTAAAGTCAGAATGCAGGTGTGTGACATCAGAATGGAGGTGTGTGAAGTCACAGAATGGAGAAGTGTGAAGTCATAGAATGGAGGTGTGTGAAGTCATAGAATGGAGGTGTCTGAAGTCACAGAATGGAGGTGTGTGAAGTTACAGAATGGAGGTGTGTGAACTCAAAATGGAGGTGTGTGAAGTCACAGAATGGAAGTTTGTGAAGTCATACAATGGGGGTGTGTGAAGTCATAGAATGGATATTTCTAAAGTAACAATGAAGGTGTGTGAAGTCATAGAATGGAGGTGTGTGAAGTCAAAATGGAGGTGTGTGAACTCATAGAATAGAGGTGTGGGAAGTCACAGAATGTAGGTGTGGAAGTCATGGAATGGAGGTGTGTGAAGTACAAGAATGGAGGTGTGTGAAGAATAACAATGGAAATGTGTGAAATCACAGAATGGTGGTGTGTGAAGTCACAGAATTGACGTGTGCGAAGTAAAAATGGAGGTGTGTGAAGTCAAAGAATGGAGGTCTGTGAAGTCATAGAATGGAGGTGTGTGAAGTCAAAATTGTGGTGTGTGAAGTCACAAATGGTGGTGTGTGAAGTCAGCATTGTGCTGTGTGAAGTCATAGAATTGAGGTGTTTGAACTCATAGAATAGAGGTGTGTGAAGTCACAATGCAGGTGTGTGAAGTCATAGAATGGTGGTTTTTGATGTCAACGAATGGAGGTGTGTGAAGTCATAGAATGGAGGTGTGTGAAGTCAGAATCGAGATGTGTTAAATCACAGAATGGAGGTGTGTTAACTCAGAAATAAGGTGTGTGAAGTCATAGAATGGAGGTGTATGAAGGCATAGAATGGAAGTGTGTGAAATCATAGAATGGAGGTGTGTGAAGTCATAAAATTGAGGTGTGTGAAGTCAGAATGGAGGTGTGTGAAGTCATAGAATGGAGGGGTGTGAAGTCACAATGCAGGTGTGTGAACTCAGAATGGAGGTGTGTGAAGTCACAGAATGGAGGTTTGTGAAGGCATAGAATGGAGGTGTGTGAAGTCATAGAATGGATGTTTCTGAAGTAAGAATGAAGATGTGTGGAGTCATGGAATGGAGGTGTGTGAAGTCACAGAATGGAGGTGTGTGAAGTCACAGAATGGAGATGTGTGAAGTCACAGAATGGAGGTGTGTGAAGTCATAGAATGGAGGTGTGTGAAGTCATAGACTGGAGGTGTGTGAAGTCATAGAATGGAGGTCTGTGAACTCAGAATGGAGGTTTGTGAAGTCATAGAAGGGAGGTGTGTGAAGTCACAGAATGGAGGTGTGTGAAGTCATAGAATGGAGGTGTGTGAAGCCATAGAAATAGGTGGCTGAACTCATAGAATGGAGGTGTGTGAAGTCACAATGGAGGTGTTTGAAGTCATAGAATGGTGGTTTTTGATGTCAACGAATGGAGGTGTGTGAATTCATAGAATGGAGGTGTGTGAAGTCAGATTGGAGGTGTGTGAAATCACAGAATGGAGGTGTGTCAACTCAGAAATGAGGTGTGTGAAGTCATAGAATGGAGGTGTGTGAAGTCATAGAATGGAAGTGTGTGAAATCATAGAATGGAGGTGTGTGAAGTCAGAGGAACTGAGGTGTGTGAAGTTAGAATGGAGGTGTGTGAAAGTAGAATGGAGGTGTGTGAAGTCGTAGAATGGAGGTGTGTGAAGTCATAGAATGGAGGTCTGTGAACTCAGAATGGAGGTTGTGAAGTCATAGAATGGAGGTGTGTGAACTCAAAATGGAGGTGTGTGAAGTTACAGAATGGTGGTGTGTGAAGTCCTAGAATGGAGGTATGTGAAATCACAGAATGGAGGTGTGTGAATTCATAGAATGGAGGTGTGTGAAGTCATAGTATGGAGGTGTGTGAAGTCATAGAATTGAGGTGTGTGAAGTCATAGAATGCATGTGTGTGAAGTCACAGAATGGAGGTGTGTGAAGTCAGAATGGAGGTGTGTCAAGTCATAGAATGGAGGTGGGTGAAGTTATAGGAAGGAGGTGTGGGAAGTCACAGAATGGAGGTGTGTGAAGTCATAGAATGGAGGTGTGTGAAATCGCACAATAGAGGTTTGTGAATTCATAGAATGGAGGTGTGTGAAGTCATAGGATGGAGGTGTGTGAAGTCAAAGAATGGAGGTGTGTGAAGTCACAGAATGGAGTTGTGTGAACTCAGAATGGAGGTGTGTGAAGTCACAGAATGGAGGTGTGTGAAGTTATAGAATGGAAGTGTGTGAAGTCATAGAATGGAGGTGTGTGAAATCAGAATGGAGGTGTGTGAAGTCACAGAATGGAGGTGTGTGAAGTCAGAATGGATGTGTGTGAAGTCACACAATGGAGGTGTGTGAACTCAGAATGGAGGTGTGTGAAATCACAGAATGGAGGTTTGTGAAGTCATAGAATGGAAGTGTGTGAAGTCATACAATGGATGTTTCTGAAGTAAGAATGAAGGTGCGTGAAGTCATAGAATGGAGGTGTGTGATGTCAAAATGGAGGTGTTTGAACTCACAGAATGAAGGTGTGTGAACTCATAGAAGGGTGGTGTGTGAAGTCATGGAATGGAGGTGTGTGAAATCAAAGAATGGAGGTGTGTGAAGTCACAGAATTGAGGTGTGTGAATTCAGAATGGAGGTGTGTGAAGTTAGAATGGAGGTTTGTGAAGTCATAGAATGGAGGTGTGTGAAGTCATAGAATGGAGGTCTGTGTACTCAGAATAGAGGTTTGTGAAGTCATAGAATGTAGGTGTGTGAACTCGGAATGGAGGTGTGTGAAATCACAGAATGGAGGTGTGTGAATTCTTAGAATGGAGGTGTGTGAAGTCATAGGATAGAGGTGTGTGAAGTCACAGAATGGAGGTCTGTGAAGTCACAGAATGGAGGTTTGTGATTCATAGAATTGAGGTGTGTGAAGTCATAGAATGGATGTTTCTGAAGTAAGAATGAAGATGTGTGAAGTCATGGAATGGAGGTTGTGAAGTCACAGAATGGAGGTGTGTGAAGTCACAGAATGGAAGTGTGTGAAGTCAAAACGGAGGTGTGTGAAATCACAGAATGCAGGTGTGTGAAATCACAGAGTGGAGGTGTGTGAAGTTAAAAAGTGGTGTGTGAAATCACAGAATGGAGGTGTGTGAAGTCCTAGAATGGAGCTATGTGTAGTCAGAATGGAGGTGTGTGAAGTCACAATGGAGGTGTGTGAAAGCACAGAAATGAGGTGTGTGAAGTCACAGAATGGAGGTGTGAAGTCAGAATGGAGGTGTGTGAAGTCACAGAATGGAGGTGTTTGAAGTCATAGAATGGAGGTGTGTGAAGTCATAGGATAGAGGTGTGTGAAGTCACAGAATGGAGGTCTGTGAAGTCACAGAATGGAGGTTTGTGATTCATAGAATGGAGGTGTGTGAAGTCATAGAATGGATGTTTCTGAAGTAAGAATGAAGATGTGTGAAGTCATGGAATGGAGGTTGTGAAGTCACAGAATGGAGGTGTGTGAAGTCACAGAATGGAAGTGTGTGAAGTCAAAACGGAGGTGTGTGAAGTCACAGAATGCAGGTGTGTGAAATCACAGAATGGAGGTGTGTGAAGTTAAAAAGTGGTGTGTGAAATCACAGAATGGAGGTGTGTGAAGTCCTAGAATGGAGCTATGTGAAGTCAGAATGGAGGTGTGTGAAGTCAGAATGGAGGTGTGTGAAAGCACAGAAATGAGGTGTGTGAAGTCACAGAATGGAGGGGTAAAGTCAGAATGGAGGTGTGTGATGTCACAGAATGGAGGTGTGTGAAATCACAGAATGGATAGTTGTGAAGTAAGAATGAAGGTGTTTGAAGTCATAGAATGGAGGTGTGTGAAGTCACAGAATGGAGGTGTGTGAAGTCATAGAATAGAGGTGTGTGAAGTCATACAATTGAGGTGTGTGAAGTCATAGAATGCAGGTGTGTGAAGTCACAGAATGGAGGTGTGTGAAGTCAGAATGTAGGTGTGTGAAGTCAAAGAATGGATGTTTCTGAAGTAAGAATGAAGGTGTGTGATGTCATGGAATAGAGGTGTGTGAAGTCACAGAATGGAGGTGTGGGAAGTCACAGAATGGAGGTGTGTGAAGTCCTAGAATGGAGGTGTGTGAAATCGTAGAATATAGGTGTTTGAAGTCAGAATGGAGTTGTGTGAAGGCACAGAATTGAGGTGTGTGAATTCATAGAATGGAGGTGTGTGAAGTCATAGAATGGAGGTCTGTGAACTCAGAATGGAGGTTGTGAAATCATAGAATGGAGGTGTGTGAAGTCAGAATGGAGGTGTGTGAAGTCACAGAATGGAGGTGTGTGAAGTCCTAGAATGGGGGTGTGTGAAATCGTAGAATGGAGTTGTGTGAAGTCAGAATGGAGGTGTGTGAAAGCACAGAAATGAGGTGTGTGAAGTCACAGAATGGAGGTGTGAAGTCAGAATGGAGGTGTGTGAAGTCACAGAATGGATGGTTGTGAAGAATGAAGGTGTTTGAAGTCATCGAATGGAGGTGTGTGAAGTCACAGAATGAAGGTGTGTGAAGTCATAGAATAGAGGTGTGTGAAGTCATAGAATTGAGGTGTGTGAAGTTATAGAATGCAGGTGTGTGAAGTCATAGATTAGAGGTGTGTGAAGTCAGAATGGAGGTGTGTGAAGTCAAAGAATGGATGTTTCCGAAGTAAGAATGAAGGTGTGTGAAGTCATGGAATGGAGGTGTGTGAAGTCACAGAATGGAGGTGTGGAAAGTCACAGAATGGAGGTGTGGGAAGTCCTAGAATGGAGGTGTGTGAAATCGTAGAATGGAGGTGTGTGATGTCAGAATGGAGTTGTGTGAAGGCACAGAATTGAGGTGTGTGAATTCATAGAATGGAGGTGTGTGAAGTCATAGGATGGAGGTGTGTGAAGTCACAGAATGGAGGTGTGTGAACTCAGAATGGAGGTGTGTGAAGTCACAGAATGGAGGTGTGTGGACTCAGAATGTAGGGGTGTGAAGTCACAGAATGGAGGTGTGTGAACTCATAGAATGGAGGTGTGTGAACTCATAGAAGGGTGGTGTGTGAAGTCATGGAATGGAGGTGTGTGAAGTCAAAGAATGGAGGTGTGTGAAGTCAAACAATAGAGGCGTGTGAAGTCACAGAATGGAGTTGTGTGAAGTCACAGAATGGAATTGTGTGAAGTCAGAACGGAGGTGTGTGAAGTCACAGAATGGAGGTGTGTGAAGTCACAGAATGGAGGTGTGTGAAGTCAAAAATGTGGTGTGTGAAGTCACAGAATGGAGGTGTGTGAAGTCATAGAATGGAGCTGTGTAAAGTCAGAATGGAGGTGTGTAAAGTCAGAATACAGGTGTGTGACATCAGAATGGAGGTGTGTGAAGTCACAGAATGGAGGAGTGTGAAGTCATAGAATGGAGGTGTGTGAAGTCATAGAATGGAGGTGTGTGAAGTCATAGAATGGAGGTGTGTGAAGTTACAGAATGGAGGTGTGTGAACTCAAAATGGAGGTGTGTGAAGTCACAGAATTGAGGTTTGTGAAGTCATACAATCGGGGTGTGTGAAGTCATAGAATGGATATTTCTAAAGTAACAATGAAGGTGTGTGAAGTCATAGAATGGAGGTGTGTGAATTCAAAATGGAGGTGTGTGAACTCATAGAATAGAGATGTGTGAAGTCACAGAATGGAGGTGTGGAAGTCATGGAATGGAGGTGTGTGAAGTACAAGAATGGAGGTGTGTGAAGAAAAACAATGGAAGTGTGTGAAATCACAGAATGGTGGTGTGTGAAGTCACAGAATTGACGTGTGTGAAGTCAAAATGGAGGAGTGTGAAGTCACAGAATGGAGGTCTGTGAAGTCATAGAATGGAGGTGTGTGAACTCAAAATTGTGGTGTGTGAAGTCACAAATGGTGGTGTGTGAAGTCAGCATTGTGCTGTGTGAAGTCATAGAATTGAGGTGTGTGAACTCATAGAATAGAGGTGTGTGAAGTCACAATGCAGGTGTGTGAAGTCATAGAATGGTGGTTTTTGATGTCAACGAATGGAGGTGTGTGAAGTCATAGAATGGAGGTGTGTGAAGTCAAAGAATGGAGGTGTGTAAAGTTATAGAATGGAGGTGTGTGAAGTCATAGAATGGAGGTGTGAGAAGTCAAAGAATGGAGGTGTGTAAAGTTATAGAATGGAGGTGTGTGAAGTCATAGAATGGAGGTGTGAGAAGTCATAAAATGGAGGTGTGTGAAGTCAGAGTGGAGGTGTGTGAAGCAATAGAATGAAGGTGTGTGAAGTCATAATAGAGGTGTGTGAACTAATAGAATGGAGGTGTGTGAAGGCACAATGAAGGTGTGTGAAGTCATAGAATGGTTGTGTGTGAAGTCATAGAATGGAGGTGTGTGAAGTCATAGAATGGAGGTGTGTGAAGTCATAGAATAGAGGTGTGTGAAGTCATAGAATGGAGGTGTGTGAAGTCAGAAAATGGAGGTGTGTGAAGTCATAGAATGGAGGTGTGTGAAGTCATATAATTGAGGTGTGTGAAGTCATAGAATGGAAGTGTGTGAAGTCACAGAATGGAGATTTGTGAAGTCAGAATGGAGGTGTGTGAAGTCATAGAATGGAGGTGTGTGAAGTTACAGAATGGATGTGTGTGAACTCAAAATGGAGGTGTGTGAAGTCAAAGAATGGAGGTTTGTGAAGTCATACAATGGGGGTGTGTGAAGTCATAGAATGGATATTTCTAAAGTAACAATGAAGGTGTGTGAAGTCATAGAATGGAGGTGTGTGAAGTCAAAATGGGGGTGTGTGAACTCATAGAATAGAGGTGTGTGAAGTCACAGAATGGAGGTGTGGAAGTCATGGAATGGAGGTGTGTGAAGTACAAGAATGGAGGTGTGTGAAGAAAAACAATGGAAGTGTGTGAAATCACAGAATGGTGGTGTGTGAAGTCACAGAATTGACGTGTGTGAAGTCAAAATGGAGGTGTGTGAAGTCACAGAATGGAGGTCTGTGAAGTCATTGAATGGAGGTGTGTGAAGTCAAAATTGTGGTGTGTGAAGTCACAAATGGAGGTGTGTGAAGTCAGCATTGTGCTGTGTGAAGTCATAGAATTGAGGTGTGTGAACTCATAGAATAGAGGTGTGTGAAGTCACAATGCAGGTGTGTGAAGTCATAGAATGGTGGTTTTTTGTCAACGAATGGAGGTGTGTGAAGTCATAGAATGGAGGTGTGTGAAGTCAGAATCGAGATGTGTTAAATCACAGAATGGAGGTGTGTTAACTCAGAAATAAGGTGTGTGAAGTCATAGAATGGAGGTGTATGAAGGCATAGAATGGAAGTGTGTGAAATCATAGAATGGAGGTGTGTGAAGTCACAATGCAGGTGTGTGAACTCAGAATGGAGGTGTGTGAAGTCACAGAATGGAGGTTTGTGAAGTCATAGAATGGAGGTGTGTGAAGTCATAGAATGGATGTTTCTGAAGTAAGAATGAAGATGTGTGAAGTCATGGAATGGCGGTGTGTGAAGTCACAGAATGGAGGTGTGTGAAGTCACAGAATGGAGATGTGTGAAGTCACAGAATGGAGGTGTGTGATGTCATAGAATGGAGGTGTGTGAAGTCATAGACTGGAGGTGTGTGAAGTCATAGAATGGAGGTCTGTGAACTCAAATGGAGGTTTGTGAACTCATAGAAGGGAGGTGTGTGAAGTCACAGAATGGAGGTGTGTGAAGTCATAGAATGGAGGTGTGTGAAGCCATAGAAATAGGTGGGTGAACTCATAGAATGGAGGTGTGTGAAGTCACAATGGAGGTGTTTGAAGTCATAGAATGGTGGTTTTTGATGTCAACGAATGGAGGTGTGTAAATTCATAGAATGGAGGTGTGTGAAGTCAGATTGGAGGTGTGTGAAATCACAGAATGGAGGTGTGTCAACTCAGAAATGAGGTGTGTGAAGTCATAGAATTGAGGTGTGTGAAGTCATAGAATGGAGGTGTGTGAAATCATAGAATGGAGGTGTGTGAAGTCAGAGGAACTGAGGTGTGTGAAGTTAGAATGGAGGTGTGTGAAGGTAGAATGGAGGTGTGTGAAGTCATAGAATGGAGGTGTGTGAAGTCATAGAATGGAGGTCTGTGAACTCAGAATGGAGGTTGTGAAGTCATAGAATGGAGGTGTGTGAACTCAAAATGGAGGTGTGTGAAGTTACAGAATGGTGGTGTGTGAAGTCCTAGAATGGAGGTATGTGAAATCACAGAATGGAGGTGTGTGAATTCATACAATGGAGGTGTGTGAAGTCATAGGATGGAGGTGTGTGAAGTCATAGAACTGAGGTGTGTGAAGTCATAGAATGCAGGTGTGTGAAGTCACAGAATGGAGGTGTGTGAAGTCAGAATGGAGGTGTGTCAAGTCATAGAATGGAGGTGGGTGAAGTTATAGAAAGGAGGTGTGGGAAGTCACAGAATGGAGGTGTGTGAAGTCATAGAATGGAGGTGTGTGAAATCACAGAATAGAGGTGTGTGAATTCATAGAATGGAGGTGTGTGAAGTCATAGGATGGAGGTGTGTGAAGTCAAAGAATGGAGGTGTGTGAAGTCACAGAATGGAGTTGTGTGAACTCAGAATGGAGGTGTGTGAAGTCACAGAATGGAGGTGTGTGAAGTTATAGAATGGAAGTGTGTGAAGTCATAGAATGGAGGTGTGTGAAATCAGAATGGAGGTGTGTGAAGTCACAGAATGGAGGTGTGTGAAGTCAGAATGGAGGTGTGTGAAGTCACACAATGGAGGTGTGTGAACTCAGAATGGAGGTGTGTGAAGTCACAGAATGGAGGTTTGTGAAGTCATAGAATGGAGGTGTGTGAAGTCATACAATGGATGTTTCTGAAGTAAGAATGAAGGTGCGTGAAGTCATAGAATGGAGGTGTGTGAAGTCAAAATGGAGTTGTGTGAACTCACAGAATGAAGGTGTGTGAACTCATAGAAGGGTGGTGTGTGAAGTCATGGAATGGAGGTGTGTGAAATCAAAGAATGGAGGTGTGTGAAGTCACAGAATTGAGGTGTGTGAATTCAGAATGGAGGTGTGTGAAGTTAGAATGGAGGTTTGTGAAGTCATAGAATGGAGGTGTGTGAAGTCATAGAATGGAGGTCTGTGTACTCAGAATGGAGGTTTGTGAAGTCATAGAATGTAGGTGTGTGAACTCGGAATGGAGGTGTGTGAAGTCACACAATGGAGGTGTATGAAGTCATAAAATGGAGGTGTGTGAAATCACAGAATGGAGGTGTGTGAATTCTTAGAATGGAGGTGTGTGAAGTCACAGAATGGAGGTGTGTGAACTCAGAATGGAGGTCTGTGAAGTCACAGAATGGAGGTTTGTGATTCATAGAATGGAGATGTGTGAAGTCATAGAATGGATGTTTCTGAAGTAAGAATGAAGATGTGTGAAGTCATGGAATGGAGGTGTGTGAAGTCACAGAATGGAGGTGTGTGAAGTCACAGAATGGAAGTGTGTGAAGTCAAAACGGAGGTGTGTGAAGTCACAGAATGCAGGTGTGTGAAGTCACAGAATGGAGGTGTGTGAAGTTAAAAAGTGGTGTGTGAAATCACAGAATGGAGGTGTGTGAAGTCCTAGAATGGAGCTATGTGAAGTCAGAATGGAGGTGTGTGAAGTCAGAATGGAGGTGTGTGAAAGCACAGAAATGAGGTGTGTGAAGTCACAGAATGGAGGTCTAAGTCAGAATGGAGGTGTGTGATGTCACAGAATGGAGGTGTGTGAAGTCACAGAATGGATAGTTGTGAAATAAGAATGAAGGTGTTTGAAGTCATAGAAAGGAGGTGTGTGAAGTCACACAATGGAGGTGTGTGAAGTCATAGAATAGAGGTGTGTGAAGTCATAGAATTGAGGTGTGTGAAGTCATAGAATGGAGGTTTGTGAAGTCACAGAATGGAGGTGTGTGAACTCAGAATGAAGGGTGTGAAGTCACAGAATGGAGGTGTGTGAACTCATAGAATGGAGGTGTGTGAACTCATAGAAGGGTGGTGTGTCAAGTCATGGAATGGAGGTGTGTGAAGTCAAAGAATGGAGGTGTGTGAAGTCAAACAATAGAGGCGTTTGAAGTCACAGAATGGAGTTGTTTGAAGTCACAGAATGCAATTGTGTGAAGTCAAAACGGAGGTGTGTGAAGTCACAGAATGGAGGTGTGTGAAGTCACAGAATGGACGTGTGTGAAGTCAAAAATGTGGTGTGTGAAGTCACAGAATGGAGGTGTGTGAAGTCACAGAATGGAGGTGTGTGATGTCATAGAATGGAGGTGTGTGATATCAAAGAATGGAAGTGTTTGAAGTCACAGAATGGAGGTGTGAAGTCAGAATGGAGGTGTGTGAAGTCATAGAATTGAGGTGTGTGAAGTCAGAATGGAGGTGTGTGAACTCATAGAATGCAGGTGTGTGAAATCACAATGGAGGTGTGTGAAGTCACAGAATGGAGGAGTGTGAAGTCATAGAATGGAGGTGTGTGAAGTCATAGAATGGAGGTGTGTGAAGTCATAGAATGGAGGTGTGTGAAGTTACAGAATGGCGGTGTGTGAACTCAAAATGGAGGTGTGTGAAGTCATATAATTGAGGTGTGTGAAGTCATCGAATGGAAGTGTGTGAAGTCACAGAATGGAGCTTTGTGAAGTCAGAATGGGGGTGTGTGAAGTCATAGAATGGAAGTGGGTGAAGCCATAGAAACGAGGTGTGGGAAGTCATAGAATGGAGGAGTGTGAAGTCATAGAATGGAGGTGAGTGAAGTCACAGATTCGAAGTCTGTGAATTCATAGAATGGAGGTGTGTGAAGTCAGAATGGAGGTGTGTGAAATCATAGAATGGAGATGTGTGAACTCAAAGTATGGAGATGTGTGACGTCACAATGGAAGTGTGTGAAGTCATAGAATGAAGGTGTGTGAAGTCACAGAATGGAGGTTTGTGAAGTCTAAAATGAAGGTGTGTGAAGTCAGAATGGAGGTGTGTGAAGTCACATAATGGAGGTGTGTGAACTCAGAATGGAGGTGTGTGAAGTCATAGATGGAGGTGTGTGAAATCATAGTATGGAGGTGTGTGAAATCATAGAATGGAGTTTTGTGAAGTCACAGAATGGAGCTGTGTGAAATCAGAATGGAGGTGTGTGAAGTCATAGAATGGAGGTGTGTGAAGTCAGAATGGAGGTGTGTGAACTCATAGAATGGAGGTGTGTGAAGTCACAATGGAGGTGTGTGAAATCATATAATGCAGGTGTGTGAAGTCACAAAATGGAGGTTTGTGAAGTCATAGAATGGAGGTGTGTGAAGTCATAGAATGGATGTTTGTGAAGTAAGAATGAAGGTGTGTGAAGTCATAGAATGGAGGCTGTGTGACGTCACAGAATGGAGTTGTGTGAAGTCATAGAATGGAACTGTGTGAAGTCAGAATGGAGGTGTGTGAAGTCACACAATGGAGGTGTGTCAACTCAGAATGGAGGTGTGTGAAGTCAAAGAATGGAGTTGGGTGAAGTCATAGAATGGAGGTGTGTGAAGTCATAGAATGGAGGTGTGTGAAGTCAGAATGGAGGTGTGTGAAGACACAGAATTGGAGGTGTGTGAACACAGAATGGAGGTGTGTGAAGTCACAGAATGGAGGTGTGTGAAGTCATAGAATGGAGGTGTTTGAAGTCATAGAATGGATGTTTGTGAAGTAAGAATGAAGGTGTGTGAATCATAGAATGGAGGTTTGTGAAGTCAAAGAATGGAGGTGTGTGTAGTCATAGAATGGAGGTGTGTGACGTCACATAATGGAGGTGTGTGCAGTCAGAATAGAGGTGTGAACTCATAGAATCGGGTTGGGTGAAGTCATAGAAAGGAGGTGTGGGAAGTCATAGAATGGAGGAGTGTGAAGTCATAGAGTGGAGGTGAATGAAGTCACAGATTCGACGTCTGTGAAGTCATAGCATGGAGGTGTGTGAAGTCAGAGCGCAGGTGTGTGAAGTCATAGACTGGAGATGTGTGAAATCATAGAATCGAGGTGTGTGAAGTCACAATGGAGTTTTGTGAAGTTATAGAATGGAGGTGTGTGAAGTCACAGAATGGAGGTGTGTGATGTCATAGAATGGAGGTGTGTGATATCAAAGAATGGAAGTGTTTGAAGTCACAGAATGGAGGTGTGTGAAGTCAGAATGGAGGTGTGTGAAGTCATAGAATTGAGGTGTGTGAAGTCAGAATGGAGGTGTGTGAACTCATAGAATGCAGGTGTGTGAAATCACAATGGAGGTGTGTGAAGTCATAGAATGGAGGTGTGTGAAGTCACAGAATGGAGGTGTGTGAAGTCATAGAATTGAGCTGTGTGAAGTCAGAATGGAGGTGTGTGAAGCCAGAATGCAGGTGTGTGAAGTCACAGAATGGAGGTGTGTGAAGTCATAGAATGGAGGTGTGTGAAAACATAGAATGGAGGTGTGTGAAGCCAGAGTGGAGGTGTGTGAAGTCACAGAATTGCGGAGTGTGAAGTCACAGAATAGAGGTGTGTGAAGGCAGAATGGAGGTGTGTGAAGTCACAGAAGGGAGGTGTGTGAAGTCACAGAATGGATGTTTGTGAAGTAAGAATGAAGGTGTTTGAAGTCATAGAATGGAGGTGTGTGAAGTCACAGAATGGAGGTGTGTGAAGTTATAGAATGGAGGAGTGTGAAGTCATAGAGTGGAAGTGAGTGAAGTCACAGATTCGAGGTCTGTGAAGTCATAGAATGGAGGTGTGTGAAGTTAGAATGGAGATGTGTGAACTCATAGAATGGAGGTGTGTGACGTCACAATGGAAGTGTGTGAAGTCATAGAATGGAGGTGTGCGAAGTCACAGAATAGAGGTGTGTGAACTCAGAATGGAGGTGTGTGAAGTCATAGATGGAGGTGTGGGAAGACATAGTATGGAGGTGTGTGAAATCATAGAATGGAGTTTTGTGAAGTCACAGAATGGAGCTGTGTGAAGTCAGAATGGAGGTGTGTGAAGTCATAGAATGGAGGTGTGTGAAGACATGGAATGGAGGTGTGTGAAGTCACAATGGAGGTGTGTGAAATCATAGAATGGAGGTGTGTGAAGTCATAGAATGGAGGTGTGTGACGTCACAGAATTGAGTTGTGTGAAGTCATAGAATGGAGCTGTGTGAAGTCAGAATGGAGGTGTGTGAAGTCACAGAATGGAGGTGTGTCAACTCAAAATGGAGGTGTTTGAAGTCACCGAATGGAGGTGTGTGAAGTCATCGAATGGATTTTTTTGAAGTAAGAATGAAGGTATGTGAAGTCATAGAATGGAGGTGTGTGACGTCACAGAATTGAGTTGTGTGAAGTCATAGAATGGAGCTGTGTGAAGTCAGAATGGAGGTGTGTGAAGTCACAGAATGGAGGTGTGTCAACTCAGAATGGAGGTGTTTGAAGTCACCGAATGGAGGTGTGTGAAGTCATAGAATGGAGGTGTGTGAAGTCATAGAATGGAGGTGTGTGACGTCACAGAATTGAGGTGTGTGAACACAGAATGGAGGTGTGTGAATCACAGAATGGAGGTGTGTGAAATCATAGAATGGAGGTGTGTGAAGTCATAGAATGGATGTTTGTGAAGTAAGAATGAAGTGTGTGAAGTCATAGAATGGAGGTGTGTGAAGACATCGAATGGATTTTTGTGAAGTAAGAATGAAGGTGTGTGAAGTCAGAGTATGTAGGTGTGTGATGTCACAGAATGAAGTTGTGTGAAGTCATAGAATGGAGCTGTGTGAAGTCAGAATGGAGGTCTGTGAAGTCACAGAATGGAGGTGTGTCAACTCAGAATGGAGGTGTGTGAAGTCACAGAATGGAGGTGTGTGAAGTCATATAATGGAGGTGTGTGAAGTCATAGAATGGATGTTTGTGAAGTAAGAATGAAGTGTGTGAAGTCATAGAATAGAGGTGTGTGAAGTCAAAGAATGCAGGTGTGTGAAGTCATAGAATGCAGGTGTGTGAAGTCACAGAATGGAGGTTTGTGAAGTCAGGATGGAGGTGTGCGTTCATAGAATGGAGGTGGGTGAAGTCATAGAAAGGAGGTGTGGGAAGTCATAGAATGGAGGAATGTGAAGTCATAGAGTGTAGGTTAGTGAAGTCACAGATTCGAGGTCTGTGAAGTCATAGAATGGAGGTGTGTGAAATCTGAGTGGAGATGAGTGAAGTCATAGAATGGAGGTGTGTGAAGTCATAGAATGGAGGTGTGTGAAGTCATACAATGCAGGTGTGTGAAATCATAGAATGGAGGTGTTTGAAGTCACACAATGGAGGTGTGTGAAGTCATAGAATGGAGGTGTGTGAACACATAGAATGGAGGTGTGTGAAATCACAATGGAGGTGTGTGAAGTCATAGAGTGGAGGTGTGTGAAGTCACAGAATGGAGCTGTGTGAATTCAGAATGGAGGTGTGTGAAGTCATAGAATGGAGGTGTGTGAAGACATGGAATGGAGGTGTGTGAAGTCACAATGGAGGTGTGTGAAATCATAGAATGGAGGTGTGTGAAGTCATAGAATGGAGGTGTGTGAAGTCACAGAATGTAGGTGGGTGAAGTCATAGAATGGAGTTGGGTGAAATCATAGCATGGAGGTGTGTGGAGTCGTAGAATGGAGGTGTGTGATGTCACAGAATGGAGGTGTGTGAAGTAATACAATGAAGGTGTGTGAACTCTGAATGGAGGTGTGTGATGTCACAGAATGGAGGTGAGTGAACTAAGAATGGAGGTGTGTGAAGTCATAGATGGAGGTGTGTGAAGTAATAGTATGGAGGTGTGTGAAATCATAGAATGGAGTTTTGTGAAGTCACAGAATGGAGCTGTGTGAAGTCAGAATGGAGGAATGTGAAGTCATAGAATGGAGGTGTGTGAAGTCAAAATGGAGTTGTGTGAACTCATAGAATGGAGGTGTGTGAAGTCACAATGGAGGTGTGTGCAGTCACAAAATGGACGTGTGTGAAGTCATAGAATGGAGGTGTGTGAAGTCATAGAATGGATGTTTGTGAAGTAAGAATGAAGGTGTGTGAAGTCATAGAATGGAGGTGTGTGACGTCACAGAATGAAGTTGTGTGAAGTCATAGAATGGAGCTGTGTGAAGTCAGATAGGAGGTGTGTGAAGTCACAGAATGGAGGTGTGTCAACTCAGAATGGAGGTGTGTGAAGTCACAGAATGGAGCTGTGTGAAGTCATAGAATCGAGGTGTGTGAAGTCAGAAAGGAGGTGTGTGAAGTCTCAGAATTCAGGTGTGTGAACACAGAATGGCGGTTTGTGAAGTCACACAATGCATGTGTGGGAAGTCATAGAATGGATGTTTGTGAAGTAAGAATGAAGGTGTGTGAAGTCATAGAAAGCAGGTGTGTGAAGTCAAAGAATGGAGGTGTGTGAAGTTATAGAATGGGGGTGTGTGAAGTCATAGATTGGAGGTGTGTGAATTCATAAAATGGTGGTGTGTGAAGTCAGAATGGAGGTGTGTGAAGCCATAGAATGGAGGTGTGTGAAGTCATAATACAGGTGTGTGAACTAATAGAAAGGAGGTGTGTGAAGGCAAAAGGAAGGTGTGTGAAGTCATAGAATGGTTGTGTGTGAAGTCATAGAATGGAGGTGTGTGAAGTCATAGAATGGAGGTGTGTGAAGTCATAGAATAGAGGTGTGTGAAGTCATAGAATGGAGGTGTGTGAAGTCAGAGAATGGAGGTGTGTGAAGTCATAGAATGCAGGTGTGAAGTCACAGAATGGAGGTGTGAGAAGTCATAGAATGGAGGTGTGTGAAGTCACAGAATGGAGGTGTGTGAAGTCATAGAATGGAGGTGTGTGAAGTCACAGAATGGAGGTGTGTGAAGTCACAGAATTGAGGTGTGTGAAGTCACAGAATAGAGGTGTGTGAAGGCAGAATCGAGGTGTGTGAAGTCACAGAAGGGAGGTGTGTGTAGTCACAGAATGGATGATTGTGAAGTAAGAGTGAAAGTGTTTGAAGTCATAGAATGGAGGTGTGTGAAGTCACAGAATGGAGGTGTGTGAAGGTATAGAATGGAGGTGTGTGAAGTCATAGAATTGAGGAGTGTGAAGTCATAGAATGGAGGTGTGTGAAGTCACAGAATGGAGGTGGTGAAGTCATAGAAAGGAGGTGTGGGAAGTCATAGTATGGAGGAGTGTGAAGTCATAGACTGGAAGTGAGAGAAGTCACAGATTCGAGGTCTGTGAAGTCATAGAATGGAGGTGTGCGAAGTCATAGAATCGAGGTGTGTGAAGTCATGGAATGGAGGTGTGTGAAGTCAAAAAATGGAGGTGTGTGAAGTCATAGAATGGAGGTGTGTGAAGTCATCGAATGGATTTTTGTGAAGTAAGAATGAAGGTGTGTGAAGTCAAAGAATGGAGGTATGTGACGTCACCTAATGGAGTTGTGTGAAGTCATAGAATGGAGCTGTGTGAAGTCAGAATGGAGGTGTGTGAAGTCACAGAATGGAGGTGTGTGAAGTCAGAATGGAGGTGTGTGAAGTCACACAATGAAGGTGTGTGAACTCAGAATGGAGGTGTGTGAAGTCACAGAATGGAGGTTTGTGAAGTCATAGAATGGAGGTGTGTGAAGTCATACAATGGATGTTTCTGAAGTAAGAATGAAGGTGCGTGAAGTCATAGAATGGAGGTGTGTGAAGTCAAAATGGAGGTGTGTGAACTCACAGAATGAAGGTGTGTGAACTCATAGAAGGGTGGTTTGTGAAGTCATGGAATGGAGGTGTGTGAAATCAAAGAATGGAGGTGTGTGAAGTCACAGAATTGAGGTGTGTGAATTCAGAATGGAGGTGTGTGAAGTCATAGGATAGAGGTGTGTGAAGTCATAGAATGGAGGTCTGTGAACTCAGAATGGAGGTTTGTGAAGTCATAGAATGTAGGTATGTGAACTCGGAATGGAGGTGTGTGAAGTCACACAATGGAGGTGTATGAAGTCATAAAATGGAGGTGTGTGAAATCACAGAATGGAGGTGTTTGAATTCTTAGAATGGAGGTGTGTGAAGTCATAGGATAGAGGTGTGTGAAGTCACAGAATGGAGGTGTGTGAAGTCACAGAATGGAGGTGTGTGAACTCAGAATGGAGGTCTGTGAAGTCACAGAATGGAGGTTTGTGATTCATAGAATGGAGGTGTGTGAAGTCATAGAATGGATGTTTCTGAAGTAAGAATGAAGATGTGTGAAGTCATGGAATGGAGGTGTGTGAAGTCACAGAATGGAGGTGTGTGATGTCACAGAATGGAAGTGTGTGAAGTCAAAACGGAGGTGTGTGAAGTCACAGAATGCAGGTGTGTGAAGTCACAGAATGCAGGTGTGTGAAGTTAAAAAGTGGTGTGTGAAATCACAGAATGGAGGTGTGTGAAGTCATAGAATGGAGCTATGTGAAGTCAGAATGGAGGTGTGTGAAGTCAGAATGGAAGTGTGTGAAAGCACAGAAATGAGGTGTGTGAAGTCACAGAATGGAGGTGTAAAGTCAGAATGGAGGTGTGTGATGTCACAGAATGGAGGTGTGTGAAGTCACAGAATGGATAGTTGTTAAGTAAGAATGAAGGTGTTTGAAGTCATAGAATGGAGGTGTGTGAAGTCACAGAATGGAGGTGTGTGAAGTCATAGAATAGAGGTGTGTGAAGTCATAGAATTGAGGTGTGTGAAGTCATAGAATGCAGGTGTGTGAAGTCACAGAATGGAGGTGTGTGAAGTCAGAATGTAGGTTTGTGAAGTCAAAGAATGGATGTTTCTGACGTAAGAATGAAGGTGTGTGAAGTCATGGAATGGAGGTGTGTGAAGTCACAGAATGGAGGTGTGGGAAGTCACAGAATGGAGGTGTGTGAAGTCCTACAACGGAGGTGTGTGAAATCGTAGAATGGAGGTGTTTGAAGTCAGAATGGAGTTGTGTGAAGGCACAGAATTGAGGTGTGTGAATTCATAGAATGGAGGTGTGTGAAGTCATAGAATGGAGGTCTGTGAACTCAGAATGGAGGTTGTGAAGTCATAGAATGGAGGTGTGTGAAGTCAGAATGGAGGTGTGTGAAGTCACAGAATGGAGGTGTGTGAAGTCCTAGAATGGGGGTGTGTGAAATCGTAGAATGGAGTTGTGGGAAGTCAGAATGGAGGTGTGTGAAAGCACAGAAATGAGGTGTGTGAAGTCACAGAATGGAGGTGTGAAGTCAGAATGGAGGTGTGTGAAGTCACAGAATGGAGGTGTGTGAAGTCACAGAATGGATGGTTGTGAAGAATGAAGGTGTTTGAAGTCATAGAATGGAGGTGTGTGAAGTCACAGAATGAAGGTGTGTGAAGTCATAGAATAGAGGTGTGTGAAGTCATAGAATTGAGGTGTGTGAAGTTATAGAATGCAGGTGTGTGAAGTCACAGAATGGAGGTGTGTGAAGTCAGAATGGAGGTGTGTGAAGTCAAAGAATGGATGTTTCTGAAGTAAGAATGAAGGTATGTGAAATCATGGAATGGAGGTGTGTGAAGTCACAGAATGGAGGTGTGTGAAATCGTAGAATGATGTCAACGAATGGAGGTGTGTGAATTCATAGAATGGAGGTGTGTGAAGTCAGATTGGAGGTGTGTGAAATCACAGAATGGAGGTGTGTCAACTCAGAAATGAGGTGTGTGAAGTCATAGAATGGAGGTGTGTGAAGTCATAGAATGGAAGTGTGTGAAATCATAGAATGGAGGTGTGTGAAGTCAGAGGAACTGAGGTGTGTGAAGTTAGAATGGAGGTGTGTGAAGGTAGAATGGAGGTGTGTGAAGTCATAGAATGGAGGTGTGTGAAGTCATAGAATGGAGGTCTGTGAACTCAGAATGGAGGTTGTGAAGTCATAGAATGGAGGTGTGTGAACTCAAAATGGAGGTGTGTGAAGTTACAGAATGGTGGTGTGTGAAGTCCTAGAATGGAGGTATGTGAAATCACAGAATGGCGGTGTGTGAATTCATAGAATGGAAGTGTGTGAAGTCATAGGATGGAGGTGTGTGAAGTCACAGAATTGAGGTATGTGAAGTCACAGAATGCAGGTGTGTGAAGTCACAAAATGGAGGTGTGTGAAGTCAGAATGGAGGTGTGTCAAGTCATAGAATTGAGGTGGGTGAAGTTATAGAAAGGAGGTGTGGGAAGTCACAAAATGGAGGTGTGTGAAGTCATAGAATGGAGGTGTGTGAAATCACAGAATAGAGGTGTGTGAATTCATAGAATGGAGGTGTGTGAAGTCATAGGATGGAGGTGTGTGAAGTCAAAGAATGGAGGTGTGTGAAGTCACAGAATGGAGTTGTGTGAACTCAGAATGGAGGTGTTTGAAGTCACAGAATGGAGGTGTGTGAAGTTATAGAATGGAAGTGTGAAGTCATAGAATGGAGGTGTGTGAAATCAGAATGGAGGTGTGTGAAGTCACAGAATGGAGGTGTGTGAAGTCAGAATGGAGGTGTGTGAAGTCACACAATGGAGGTGTGTGAACTCAGAATGGAGGTGTGTGAAGTCACAGAATGGAGGTTTGTGAAGTCATAGAATGGAGGTATGTGAAGTCATACAATGGATGTTTCTGAAGTAAGAATGTAGGTGCGTGAAGTCATAGAATGGAGGTGTGTGAAGTCAAAATGGAGGTGTGTGAACTCACAGAATGAAGGTGTGTGAACTCATAGAAGGGTGGTATGTGAAGTCATGGAATGGAAGTGTGTGAAATCAAAGAATGGAGGTGTGTGAAGTCACAGAATTGAGGTGTGTGAATTCAGAATGGAGGTGTGTGAAGTTAGAATGGAGGTTTGTGAAGTCATAGAATGGCGGTGTGTGAAGTCATAGAATGGAGGTCTGTGAACTCAGAATGGAGGTTTGTGAAGTCATAGAATGTAGTTGTGTGAACTCAGAATGGAGGTGTGTGAAGTCACACAATGGAGGTGTATGAAGTCATAAAATGGAGGTGTGTGAAATCACAGAATGGAGGTGTGTGAATTCTTAGAATGGAGGTGTGTGAAGTCATCGGATAGAGGTGTGTGAAGTCACAGAATGGAGGTGTGTTAAGTCACAGAATGGAGGTGTGTGAACTCAGAATGGAGGTCTGTGAAGTCACAGAATGGAGGTTTGTGATTCATAGAATGGAGGTGTGTGAAGTCATAGAATGGATGTTTATGAAGTAAGAATGAAGATGTGTGAAGTCATGGAATGGAGGTGTGTGAAGTCACAGTATGCAGGTGTGTGAAGTCACAGAATGCAGGTGTGTGAAGTTAAAAAGTGGTGTGTGAAATCACAGCATGGAGGTGTGTGAAGTCATAGAATGGAGCTATGTGAAGTCAGAATGGAGGTGTGTTAAGTCAGAATGGAGGTGTGTGAAAGCACAGAAATGAGGTGTGTGAAGTCACAGAATGGAGGTGTAAAGTCAGAATGGAGGTGTGTGATGTCACAGAATGGAGGTGTGTGAAGTCACAGAATGGATAGTTGTTAAGTAAGAATGAAGGTGTTTGAAGTCATAGAATGGAGGTGTGTGAAGTCACAGAATGGAGGTGTGTGAAGTCATAGAATAGAGGTGTGTGAAGTCATAGAATTGAGGTGTGTGAAGTCATAGAATGCAGGTGTGTAAAGTCACAGAATGGAGGTGTGTGAAGTCAGAATGTAGGTGTGTGAAGTCAAAGAATGGATGTTTCTGAAGTAAGAATGAAGGTCTGTGAAGTCATGGAATGGAGGTGTGTGAAGTCACAGAATGGAGGTGTGGGAAGTCACAGAATGGAGGTGTGTGAAGTCCTACAATGGAGGTGTGTGAAATCGTAGAATGGAGGTGTTTGAAGTCAGAATGGAGTTGTGTGAAGGCACAGAATTGAGGTGTGTGAATTCATAGAATGGAGGTGTGTGAAGTCATAGAATGGAGGTCTGTGAACTCAGAATGGAGGTTGTGAAGTCATAGAATGGAGGTGTGTGAAGTCAGAATGGAGGTGTGTGAAGTCACAGAATGGAGGTGTGTGAAGTCCTAGAATGGGGGTGTGTGAAATCGTAGAATGGAATTGTGTGAAGTCAGAATTTAGGTGTGTGAAAACACAGAAATGAGGTGTGTGAAGTCACAGAATGGAGGTGTGAAGTCAGAATGGAGGTGTTTGAAGTCGCAGAATGGAGGTGTGTGAAGTCACAGAATGGATGGTTGTGAAGAGTGAAGGTGTTTGAAGTCATAGAATGGAGGTGTGTGAAGTCACAGAATGAAGGTGTGTGAAGTCATAGAATAGAGGTGTGTGAAGTCATAGAATTGAGGTGTCTGAAGTTATAGAATGCAGGTGTGTGAAGTCACAGAATGGAGGTGTGTGAAGTCAGAATGGAGGTGTGTGAAGTCAAAGAATGGATGTTTCTGAAGTAAGAATGAAGGTGTGTGAAGTCATGGAATAGAGGTGGGTGAAGTCACAGAATGGAGGTGTGGGAAGTCACAGAATGGAGGTGTGTGAAGTCCTAGAATGGAGGTGTGTGAAATCGTAGAATGGAGGTGTGTGAAGTCAGAATGGAGTTGTGTGAAGGCACAGAATTGAGGTGTGTGAATTCATAGAATGGAGGTGTTTGAAGTCACAGAATGGAGGTGTGTGAAGTCAAAAATGTGGTGTGTGAAGTCACAGAATGGAGGTGTGTGAAGTCATAGAATGGAACTGTGTAAAGTCAGAAAGGAGGTGTGTAAAGTCAGAATGCAGGTGTGTGACATCAGAATGGAGGTGTGTGAAGTCACAGAATGGAGAAGTGTGAAGTCATAGAATGGAGGTGTGTGAAGTCATAGAATGGAGGTGTCTGAAGTCACAGAATGGAGGTGTGTGAAGTTACAGAATGGAGGTGTGTGAACTCAAAATTGAGGTGTGTGAAGTCACAGAATGGAGGTTTGTGAAGTCATACAATGGGGGTGTGTGAAGTCATAGAATGGATATTTCTAAAGTAACAATGAAGGTGTGTGAAGTCATAGAATGGAGGTGTGTGAAGTCAAAATGGAGGTGTGTGAACTCATAGAATAGAGGTGTGTGAAGTCACAGAATGGAGGTGTGGAAGTCATGGAATGGAGGTGTGTGAAGAAAAACAATGGAAGTGTGTGAAATCACAGAATGGTGGTGTGTGAAGTCACAGAATTGACGTGTGTGAAGTAAAAATGGAGGTGTGTGAAGTCACAGAATGGAGGTCTGTGAAGTCATAGAATGGAGGTGTGTGAAGTCAAAATTGTGGTGTGTGAAGTCACAAATGGTGGTGTGTGAAGTCAGCATTGTGCTGTGTGAAGTCATAGAATTGAGGTGTTTGAACTCATAGAATAGAGGTGTGTGAAGTCACAATGCAGGTGTGTGAAGTCATAGAATGGTGGTTTTTGATGTCAACGAATGGAGGTGTGTGAAGTCATAGAATCGAGGTGTGTGAAGTCAGAATCGAGATGTGTTAAATCACAGAATGGAGATGTGTTAACTCAGAAATAAGGTGTGTGAAGTCATAGAATGGAGGTGTATGAAGGCATAGAATGGAAGTGTGTGAAATCATAGAATGGAGGTGTGTGAAGTCATAAAATTGAGGTGTGTGAAGTCAGAATGGAGGTGTGTGAAGTCATAGAATGGAGGTGTGTGAAGACACAATGCAGGTGTGTGAACTCAGAATGGAGGTGTGTGAAGTCACAGAATGGAGGTTTGTGAAGTCATAGAATGGAGGTGTGTGAAGTCATAGAATGGATGTTTCTGAAGTAAGAATGAAGATGTGTGAAGTCATGGAATGGAGGTGTGTGAAGTCACAGAATGGAGGTGTGTGAAGTCACAGAATGGAGATGTGTGAAGTCACAGAATGGAGGTGTGTGAAGTCATAGAATGGAGGTGTGTGAAGTCATAGACTGGAGGTGTGTGAAGTCATAGAATGGAGGTCTGTGAACTCAGAATGGAGGTTTGTGAAGTCATAGAAGGGAGGTGTGTGAAGTCACAGAATGGAGGTGTGTGAAGTCATAGAATGGAGGTGTGTGAAGCCATAGAAATAGGTGTGTGAACTCATAGAATGGAGGTGTGTGAAGTCACAATGGAGGTGTTTGAAGTCATAGAATGGTGGTTTTTGATGTCAACGAATGGAGGTGTGTGAATTCATAGAATGGAGGTGTGTGAAGTCAGATTGGAGGTGTGTGAAATCACAGAATGGAGGTGTGTCAACTCAGAAATGAGGTGTGTGAAGTCACAGAATGGAGGTGTGTGAAGACATAGAATGGAAGTGTGTGAAATCATAGAATGGAGGTGTGTGAAGTCAGAGGAACTGAGGTGTGTGAAGTTAGAATGGAGGTGTGTGAAGGTAGAATGGAGGTGTGTGAAGTCATAGAATGGAGGTGTGTGAAGTCATAGAATGGAGGTCTGTGAACTCAGAATGGAGGTTGTGAAGTCATAGAATGGAGGTGTGTGAACTCAAAATGGAGGTGTGTGAAGTTACAGAATGGTGGTGTGTGAAGTCCTAGAATGGAGGTATGTGAAATCACAGAATGGAGGTGTGTGAATTCATAGAATGGAGGTGTGTGAAGTCATAGGATGGAGGTGTGTGAAGTCATAGAATTGAGGTGTGTGAAGTCATAGAATGCATGTGTGTGAAGTCACAGAATGGAGGTGTGTGAAGTCAGAATGGAGGTGTGTCAAGTCATAGAATGGAGGTGGGTGAAGTTATAGAAAGGAGGTGTGGGAAGTCACAGAATGGAGGTGTGTGAAGTCATAGAATGGAGGTGTGTGAAATCACAGAATAGAGGTGTGTGAATTCATAGAATGGAGGTGTGTGAAGTCATAGGATGGAGGTGTGTGAAGTCAAAGAATGAGGTGTGTGAAGTCACAGAATGGAGTTGTGTGAACTCAGAATGGAGGTGTGTGAAGTCACAGAATGGAGGTGTGTGAAGTTATAGAATGGAAGTGTGTGAAGTCATAGAATGGCGGTGTGTGAAATCAGAATGGAGGTGTGTGAAGTCACAGAATGGAGGTGTGTGAAGTCAGAATGGATGTGTGTGAAGTCACACAATGGAGGTGTGTGAACTCAGAATGGAGGTGTGTGAAGTCACAGAATGGAGGTTTGTGAAGTCATAGAATGGAGGTGTGTGAAGTCATACAATGGATGTTTCTGAAGTAAGAATGAAGGTGCGTGAAGTCATAGAATGGAGGTGTGTGAAGTCAAAATGGAGGTGTGTGAACTCACAGAATGAAGGTGTGTGAACTCATAGAAGGGTGGTGTGTGAAGTCATGGAATGGAGGTGTGTGAAATCAAAGAATAGAGGTGTGTGAAGTCACAGAATTGAGGTGTGTGAATTCAGAATGGAGGTGTGTGAAGTTAGAATGGAGGTTTGTGAAGTCATAGAATGGAGGTGTGTGAAGTCATAGAATGGAGGTCTGTGAACTCAGAATGGAGGTTTGTGAAGTCATAGAATGTAGGTGTGTGAACTCAGAATGGAGGTGTGTGAAGTCACACAATGGAGGTGTATGAAGTCATAAAATGGAGGTGTGTGAAATCACAGAATGGAGGTGTGTGAATTCTTAGAATGGAGGTGTTTGAAGTCATAGGATGGAGGTGTGTGAAGTCACAGAATTGAGGTGTGTGAAGTCACAGAATGGAGGTGTGTGAAGTCAAAAATGTGTGTGAAGTCACAGAATGGAGGTGTGTGAAGTCATAGAATGGAACTGTGTAAAGTCAGAAAGGAGGTGTGTAAAGTCTGAATGCAGGTGTGTGACATCAGAATGGAGGTGTGTGAAGTCACAGAATGGAGAAGTGTGAAGTCATAGAATGGAGGTGTGTGAAGTCATAGAATGGAGGTGTCTGAAGTCACAGAATGGAGGTGTGTGAAGTTACAGAATGGAGGTGTGTGAACTCAAAATGGAGGTGTGTGAAGTCACAGAATGGAGGTTTGTGAAGTCATACAATGGGGTTGTGTGAAGTCATAGAATGGAGGTGTGTGAAGTCAAAATGGAGGTGTGTGAACTCATAGAATAGAGGTGTGTGAAGTCACAGAATGGAGGTGTGGAAGTCATGGAATGGAGGTGTGTGAAGAAAAACAATGGAAGTGTGTGAAATCACAGAATGGTGGTGTGTGAAGTCACAGAATTGACGTGTGTGAAGTAAAAATGGAGGTGTGTGAAGTCACAGAATGGAGATCTGTGAAGTCATAGAATGGAGGTGTGTGAAGTCAAAATTGTGGTGTGTGAAGTCACAAATGGTGGTGTTTGAAGTCAGCATTGTGCTGTGTGATGTCATAGAATTGAGGTGTTTGAACTCATAGAATAGAGGTGTGTGAAGTCACAATGCAGGTGTGTGAAGTCATAGAATGGTGGTTTTTGATGTCAACGAATGGAGGTGTGTGAAGTCATAGAATCGAGGTGTGTGAAGTCAGAATCGAGATGTGTTAAATCACAGAATGGAGGTGTGTTAACTCAGAAATAAGGTGTGTGAAGTCATAGAATGGAGGTGTATGAAGGCATAGAATGGAAGTGTGTGAAATCATAGAATGGAGGTGTGTGAAGTCATAAAATTGAGGTGTGTGAAGACAGAATGGAGTTGTGTGAAGTCATAGAATGGAGGTGTGTGAAGTCACAATGCAGGTGTGTGAACTCAGAATGGAGGTGTGTGAAGTCACAGAATGGAGGTTTGTGAAGTCATAGAATGGAGGTGTGTGAAGTCATAGAATGGATGTTTCTGAAGTAAGAATGAAGATGTGTGAAGTCATGGAATGGAGGTGTGTGAAGTCACAGAATGGAGGTGTGTGAAGTCACAGAATGGAGATGTGTGAAGTCACAGAATGGAGGTGTGTGAAGTCATAGAATGGAGGTGTGTGAAGTCATAGACTGGAGGTGTGTGAAGTCATAGAATGGAGGTCTGTGAACTCAGAATGGAGGTTTGTGAAGTCATAGAAGGAGGTGTGTGAAGTCACAGAATGGAGGTGTGTGAAGTCATAGAATGGAGGTGTGTGAAGCCATAGAAATAGGTGTGTGAACTCATAGAATGGAGGTGTGTGAAGTCACAATGGAGGTGTTTGAAGTCATAGAATGGTGGTTTTTGATGTCAACGAATGGAGGTGTGTGAATTCATAGAATGGAGGTGTGTGAAGTCAGATTGGAGGTGTGTGAAATCACAGAATGGAGGTGTGTCAACTCAGAAATGAGGTGTGTGAAGTCATAGAATGGAGGTGTGTGAAGTCATAGAATGGAAGTGTGTGAAATCATAGAATGGAGGTGTGTGAAGTCAGAGGAACTGAGGTGTGTGAAGTTAGAATGGAGGTGTGTGAAGGTAGAATGGAGGTGTGTGAAGACATAGAATGGAGGTGTGTGAAGTCAGATTGGAGGTGTGTGAAATCACAGAATGGAGGTGTGTCAACTCAGAAATGAGGTGTGTGAAGTCATAGAATGGAGGTGTGTGAAGTCATAGAATGGAAGTGTGTGAAATCATAGAATGGAGGTGTGTGAAGTCAGAGGAACTGAGGTGTGTGAAGTTAGAATGGAGGTGTGTGAAGGTAGAATGGAAGTGTGTGAAGTCATAGAATGGAGGTGTGTGAAGTCACAGAATGGAGGTCTGTGAACTCAGAATGGAGGTTGTGAAGTCATAGAATGGAGGTGTGTGAACTCAAAATGGAGGTGTGTGAAGTTACAGAATGGTGGTGTGTGAAGTCCTAGAATGGAGGTATGTGAAATCACAGAATGGAGGTGTGTGAATTCATAGAATGGAGGTGTGTGAAGTCATAGGACGGAGGTGTGTGAAGTCATAGAATTGAGGTGTGTGAAGTCATAGAATGCATGTGTGTGAAGTCACAGAATGGAGGTGTGTGAAGTCAGAATGGAGGTGTGTCAAGTCATAGAATGGAGGTGGGTGAAGTTATAGAAAGGAGGTGTGGGAAGTCACAGAATGGAGGTGTGTGAAGTCATAGAATGGAGGTGTGTGAAATCACAGAATAGAGGTGTGTGAATTCATAGAATGGAGGTGTGTGAAGTCATAGGATGGAGGTGTGTGAAGTCAAAGAATGGAGGTGTGTGAAGTCACAGAATGGAGTTGTGTGAACTCAGAATGGAGGTGTGTGAAGTCACAGAATGGAGGTGTGTGAACTCAGAATGGAGGTGTGTGAAGTCACAGAATGGAGGTTTGTGAAGTCATAGAATGGAGGTGTGTGAAGTCATACAATGGATGTTTCTGAAGTAAGAATGAAGGTGCGTGAAGTCATAGAATGGAGGTGTGTGAAGTCAAATTGGAGGTGTGTGAACTCACAGAATGAAGGTGTGTGAACTCATAGAAGGGTGGTGTGTGAAGTCATGGAATGGAGGTGTGTGAAATCAAAGAATGGAGGTGTGTGAAGTCACAGAATTGAGGTGTGTGAATTCAGAATGGAGGTGTGTGAAGTTAGAATGGAGGTTTGTGAAGTCATAGAATGGAGGTGTGTGAAGTCATAGAATGGAGGTCTGTGAACTCAGAATGGAGGTTTGTGAAGTCATAGAATGTAGGTGTGTGAACTCAGAATGGAGGTGTGTGAAGTCACACAATGGAGGTGTATGAAGTCATAAAATGGAGGTGTGTGAAATCACAGAATGGAGGTGTGTGAATTCTTAGAATGGAGGTGTGTGAAGTCATCGGATAGAGGTGTGTGAAGTCACAGAATGGAGGTGTGTGAAGTCAGAGAATGGAGGTGTGTGAACTCAGACTGGAGGTCTGTGAAGTCACAGAATGGAGGTTTGTGATTCATAAAATGGAGGTGTGTGAAGTCATAGAATGGATGTTTCTGAAGTAAGAATGAAGATGTGTGAAGTCATGGAATGGAGGTGTGTGAAGTCACAGAATGGAGGTGTGTGAAATCACAGAATGGAAGTGTGTGAAGTCAAAACGGAGGTGTGTGAAGTCACAGAATGCAGGTGTGTGAAGTCACAGAATGGAGGTGTGTGAAGTTAAAAAGTGGTGAGTGAAATCACAGAATGGAGGTGTGTGAAGTCATAGAATGGAGCTATGTGAAGTCAGAATGGAGGTGTGTGAAGTCAGAATGGAGGTGTCTGAAAGCACAGAAATGAGGTGTGTGAAATCACAGAATGGAGGTGTAAAGTCAGAATGGAGGTGTGGGTGTCACAGAATGGAGGTGTGTGAAGTCACAGAATGGATAGTTGTGAAGTAAGAATGAAGGTGTTTGAAGTCATAGAATGGAGGTTTGTGAAGTCACAGAATGGAGGTGTGTGAAGTCATAGAATAGAGGTGTGTGAAGTCATAGAATTGAGGTGTGTGAAGTCATAGAATGCAGGTGTGTGAAATCACAGAATGGAGGTGTGTGAAGTCAGAATGTAGGTGCGTGAAGTCAAAGAATGGATGTTTCTGAAGTAAGAATGAAGGTGTGTGAAGTCATGGAATGGAGGTGTGTGAAGTCACAGAATGGAGGTGTGGGAAGTCACAGAATGGAGGTGTTTGAAGTCAGAATGGAGTTGTGTGAAGGCACAGAATTGAGGTGTGTGAATTCATACAATGGAGATGTGTGAAGTCATAGAATGGAGGTCTGTGAACTCAGAATGGAGGTTGTGAAATCATAGAATGGAGGTGTGTGAAGTCAGAATGGAGGTGTGTGAAGTCACAGAATGGAGGTGTGTGAAGTCCTAGAATGGGGGTGTGTGAAATCGTAGAATGGAGTTGTGTGAAGTCAGAATGCAGGTGTGTGAAAGCACCGAAATGAGGTGTGTGAAGTCACAGAATGGAGGTGTGAAGTCAGAATGGAGGTGTGTGAAGTCACAGAATGGAGGTGTGTGAAGTCACAGAATGGATGGTTGTGAAGAATGAAGGTGTTTGAAGTCATAGAATGGAGGTGTGTGAAGTCACAGAATGAAGGTGTGTGAAGTCATAGAATAGAGGTGTGTGAAGTCATAGAATTGAGATGTGTGAAGTTTTAGAATGCAGGTGTGTGAAGTCACAGAATGGAGGTGTGTGAAGTCAGAATGGAGGTGTGTGAAGTCAAAGAATGGATGTTTCTGAAGTAAGAATGAAGGTGTGTGAAGTCATGGAATGGAGGTGTGTGAAGTCACAGAATGGAGGTGTGGGAAGTCACAGAATGGAGGTGTGTGAAGTCCTAGAATGGAGGTGTGTGAAATCGTAGAATGGAGGTGTGTGAAGTCAGAATGGAGTTGCGTGAAGACACAGAATTGAGGTGTGTGAATTCATAGAATGGAGGTGTGTGAAGTCATAGGATGGAGGTGTGTGAAGTCACAGAATGGAGGTGTGTGAACTCAGAATGGAGGTGTGTGAAGTCACAGAATGGAGGTGTGTGAACTCAGAATGTAGGGGTGTGAAGTCACAGAATGGAGGTGTGTGAACTCATAGAATGGAGGTGTGTGAACTCATAGAAGGGTGGTGTGTGAAGTCATGGAATGGAGGTGTATGAAGTCAAACAATAGAGGCGTGTGAAGTCACAGAATGGAGTTGTGTGAAGTCACAGAATGGAATTGTGTGAAGTCAAAACGGAGGTGTGTGAAGTCACAGAATGGAGGTGTGTGAAGTCACAGAATGGAGGTGTGTGAAGTCAAAAATGTGGTGTGTGAATTCACAGAATGGAGGTGTGTGAAGTCAAAGAATGGAGCTGTGTAAAGTCAGAATGCAGGTGTGTGACATCAGAATGGAGGTGTGTGAAGTCACAGAATGGAGGAGTGTGAAGTCATAGAATGGAGGTGTGTGAAGTCATAGAATGGAGGTGTGTGAAGTCATAGAATGGAGGTGTGTGAAGTTACAGAATGGAGGTGTGTGAACTCAAAATGGAGGTGTGTGAAGTCACAGAATTGAGGTGTGTGAAGTCATAGATTGAGGTGTGTGAAGTCATAGTATGGAGGTGAGTGAAGTCAAAGATTCGAAGTCTGTGAATTCATAGAATGGAGGTGTGTGAAGTCAGAATGGAGGTGAGTGAAATCATAGAATGGAGATGTGTGAACTCATAGAATAGAGATGTGTGAAGTCATAAAAGGAAGGTGTGTGAACTCAGAATTGAGGTGTGTGAAGTCATAGATTGAGGTGTGTGAAGTCATAGTATAGAGGTGTGTGAAATCATAGAATGGAGTTTTGTGAAGTCACAGAATGGAGCTGTGTGAAATCAGAATGGAGGTGTGTGAAGTCATAGAATGGAGGTGTGTGAAGACAGAATGGAGGTGTGTGAACTCATAGAATGGAGGTGTGTGAAGTCACAATGCAGGTGTGTGAAATCATATAATAGAGGTGTGTGAAGTCACAAAATGGAGGTGTGTGAAGTCATAGAATGGAGGTGTGTGAAGTCATAGAATGGATGTTTGTGAAGTAAGAATGAAGGTGTGTGAAGTCATAGAATGGAGGTGTGTGACGTCACAGAATGGAGTTTTGTGAAGTCATAGAATGGAGCTGTGTGAAGTCAGAATGGAGGTGTGTGAAGTCACAGAATGGAGGTGTGTCAACTCAGAATGGAGGTGTGTGAAGTCAAAGAATGGAGTTGGGTGAAGTCATAGAATGGAGGTGTGTGAAGTCATAGAATGGAGGTGTGTGAAGTCAGAATGGAGGTGTGTGAAGTCACAGAATTGAGGTGTGTGAACACAGAATGGAGGTGTGTGAAGTCACAGAATGGAGGTGTGTGAAGTCATAGAATGGAGGTGTGTGAAGTCATAGAATGGATGCTTGTGAAGTAAGAATGAAGGTGTGTGATTCATAGAATGGAGGTGTGTGAAGTCAAAGAATGGAGGTGTGTGAAGTCACAGAATGGAGGTGTGAACTCATAGAATGTGGTTGGGTGAAGTCATAGAAAGGAGGTTTGTGAAGTCACAGAATGGAGGTGTGTGAAGTCTTATAATGAAGGTGTGTGAAGTCAGAATGGAGGTGTGTCAAGTCACAGAATGGAGGTGTGTGAAATTATAGAATGGAGGTGTGTGAAATTATAGAATGGAAGTGTTTGAAGTCACAGAATGTAGGTGTGTGAAGTCAGAATGGAGGTGTGTGAAGTCATAGAATGGAGGTGTGTGAAGTCACAGAATGGAGCTGTGTGAACTCAGAATGGAGTTGTGTGAAGCCAGAATGGAGGTGTGTGAAGTCACAGAATGGAGGTGTGTGAAGTCATAGAATGGAGGTGTGTGAAGTCACAGAATGGAGCTGTGTGAAGTCATAATGGAGTTGTGTGAAGCCAGAATGGAGGTGTTTGAAGTCATAGAATGGAGGTGTGTGAAAACATAGAATGGAGGTGTGTGAAGTCAGAGTGGAGGTGTGTGAAGTCACAGAATTGAGGTGTGTGAAGTCACAGAATAGAGGTGTGTGAAGGCAGAATCGAGGTGTGTGAAGTCACAGATGGGAGGTGTGTGTAGTCACAGAATGGATGATTGTGAAGTAAGAGTGAAAGTGTTTGAAGTCATAGAATGGAGGTGTGTGAAGTCACAGAATGGAGGTGTGTGAAGGTATAGAATGGAGGTGTGTGAAGTCATAGAATTGAGGAGTGTGAAGTCATAGAATGGAGGTGTGTGAAGTCAGAGAATGGAGGTGGTGAAGTCATAGAAAGGAGGTGTGGGAAGTCATAGAATGGAGGAGTGTGAAGTCATAGAGTGGAAGTGAGAGAAGTCACAGATTCGAGGTCTGTGAAGTCATAGAATGGAGGTGTGCGAAGTCATAGAATGGAGGTGTGTGAAGTCATGCAATGGAGGTGTGTGAAGTCACAATGGAGGTGTGTGAAATCATAGAATGGAGGTTTGTGAAGTCAAAAAATGGAGGTGTGTGAAGTCATAGAATGGAGGTGTGTGAAGTCATAGAATGGAGGTGTGTGAAGTCATGGAATGGAGGTGTGTGAAGTCAAAAAATGGAGGTGTGTGAAGTCATAGAATGGAGGTGTGTGAAGTCATCGAATGGATTTTTGTGAAGTAAGAATGAAGGTGTGTGAAGTCAAAGAATGGAGGTGTGTCAACTCAGAATGGAAGTGTGTGAAGTCAAAGAATGGAGGTGTGTGAAGTCAGAATGGAGGTGTGTGAAGTCACACAATGGAGGTGTGTGAACTCAGAATGGAGGTGTGTGAAGTCACAGAATGGAGGTTTGTGAAGTCATAGAATGGAGGTGTGTGAAGTCATACAATGGATGTTTCTGAAGTAAGAATGAAGGTGCATGAAGTCGTAGAATGGAGGTGTGTGAAGTCAAAATGGAGGTGTGTGAACTCACAGAATGAAGGTGTGTGAACTCATAGAAGGGTGGTTTGTGAAGTCATGGAATGGAGGTGTGTGAAATCAAAGAATGGAGGTGTGTGAAGTCACAGAATTGAGGTGTGTGAATTCAGAATGGAGGTGTGTGAAGTTAGAATGGAGGTTGGTGAAGTCATAGAATGGAGGTGTGTGAAGTCATAGAATGGAGGTCTGTGAACTCAGAATGGAGGTTTGTGAAGTCATAGAATGTAGGTGTGTGAACTCGGAATGGAGGTGTGTGAAGTCACACAATGGAGGTGTATGAAATCTTAAAATGGAGGTGTGTGAAATCACAGAATGGAGGTGTTTGAATTCTTAGAATGGAGGTGTGTGAAGTCATAGGATAGAAGTGTGTGAAGTCACAGAATGGAGGTGTGTGAAGTCACAGAATGGAGGTGTGTGAACTCAGAATGGAGGTCTGTGAAGTCATAGAATGGAGGTTTGTGATTCATAGAATGGAGGTGTGTGAAGTCATAGAATGGATGTTTCTGAAGTAAGAATGAAGATGTGTGAAGTCATGGAATGGAGTTGTGTGAAGTCACAGAATGGAGGTGTGTGAAGTCACAGAATGGAAGTGTGTGAAGTCAAAACGGAGGTGTGTGAAGTCACAGAATGCAGGTGTGTGAAGTCACAGAATGCAGGTGTGTGAAGTTAAAAAGTGGTGTGTGAAATCACAGAATGGAGGTGTGTGAAGTCATAGAATGGAGCTATGTGAAGTCAGAATGGAGGTGTGTGAAGTCAGAATGGAGGTGTGTGAAAGCACAGAAATGAGGTGTGTGGAGTCACAGAATGGAGGTGTAAAGTCAGAATGGAGGTGTGTGATGTCACAGAATGGAGGTGTGTGAAGTCACAGAATGGATAGTTGTGAAGTAAGAATGAAGGTGTTTGAAGTCATAGAATGTAGGTGTGTGATGTCACAGAATGGAGGTGGGTGAAGTCATAGAATAGAGGTGTGTGAAGTCATAGAATTGATGTGTGTTAAGTCATAGAATGCAGGTGTGTGAAGTCACAGAATGGAGGTGTGTGAAGTCAGAATGTAGGTGTGTGAAGTCAAAGAATGGATGTTTCTGACGTAAGAATGAAGGTGTGTGAAGTCATGGAATGGAGGTGTGTGAAGTCACAGAATGGAGGTGTGTGAAGTCACAGAATGGAGGTGTGTGAAGTCCTAAAATGGAGGTGTGTGAAATCGTAGAATGGAGGTGTTTGAAGTCAGAATGGAGTTGTGTGAAGGCACAGAATTGAGGTGTGTGAATTCATAGAATGGAGGTGTGTGAAGTCATAGAATGGAGGTCTGTGAACTCAGAATGGAGGTTGTGAAGTCATAGAATGGAGGTGTGCGAAGTCAGAATGGAGGTGTGTGAAGTCACAGAATGGAGGTGTGTGAAGTCCTAGAATGGGGGTGTGTGAAATCGTAGAATGGAGTTGTGTGAAGTCAGAATGGAAGTGTGTGAAAGCACAGAAATGAGGTGTGTGAAGTCACAGAATGGAGGTGTGAAGTCAGAATGGAGGTGTGTGAAGTCACAGAATGGATGTGTGTGAAGTCACAGAATGGATGGTTGTGAAGAATGAAGGTGTTTGAAGTCATAGAATGGAGGTGTGTGAAGTCACAGAATGAAGGTGTGTGAAGTCATAGAATAGAGGTGTGTGAAATCATAGAATTGAGGTGTGTGAAGTTATAGAATGCAGGTGTGTGAAGTTACAGAATGGAGGTGTGTGAAGTCAGAATGGAGGTGTGTGAAGTCAAAGAATGGATGTTTCTGAAGTAAGAATGAAGGTGTGTGAAGTCATGGAATGGAGGTGTGTGAAGTCACAGAATGGAGGTGTGTGAAATCGTAGAATGATGTCAACGAATGGAGGTGTGTGAATTCATAGAATGGAGGTGTGTGAAGTCAGATTGGAGGTGTGTGAAATCACAGAATGGAGGTGTGTCAACTCAGAAATGAGGTGTGTGAAGTCATAGAATGGAGGTGTGTAAAGTCATAGAATGGAAGTGTGTGAAATCATAGAATGGAAGTGTGTGAAGTCAGAGGAACTGAGGTGTGTGAAGTTAGAATGGAGGTGTGTGAAGGTAGAATGGAGGTGTGTGAAGTCATAGAATGGAGGTGTGTGAAGTCATAGAATGGAGGTCTGTGAACTCAGAATGGAGGTTGTGAAGTCATAGAATGGAGGTTTGTGAACTCAAAATGGAGGTGTGTGAAGTTACAGAATGGTGGTGTGTGAAGTCCTAGAATGGAGGTATGTGAAATCACAGAATGGAGGTGTGTGAATTCATAGAATGGAGGTGTGTGAAGTCATAGAATGGATATTTCTAAAGTAACAATGAAGGTGTGTGAAGTCATAGAATGGAGGTGTGTGAAGTCATAGAATGGAGGTGTGTGAAGTTACAGAATGGAGGTGTGTGAACTCAAATTGGAGGTGTGTGAAGTCACAGAATGGAGGTTTGTGAAGTCATACAATGGGGGTGTGTGAAGTCATGGAATGGATATTTCTAAAGTAACAATGAAGGTGTGTGAAGTCATAGAATGGAGGTGTGTGAAGTCAAAATGGAGGTGTGTGAAGTCAAAGAATGGATGTTTCTGAAGTAAGAATGAAGGTGTGTGAAGTCATGGAATAGAGGTGTGTGAAGTCACAGATTGGAGGTGTGTGAAGTCCTAGAATGGAGGTGTGTGAAATCGTAGAATGGAGGTGTGTGAAGTCAGAATGGAGTTGTGTGAAGGCACAGAATTGAGGTGTGTGAATTCATAGAATGGAGGTGTTTGAAGGCAGAGGATGGAGGTGTGTGAAGTCACAGAATGGAGGTGTGTGAACTCAGAATGGAGGTGTGTGAAGTCACAGAATGGAGGTGTGTGAACTCAGAATGTAGGGGTATGAAGTCACAGAATGGAGGTGTGTAAACTCATAGAATGGAGGTGTGTGAACTCATAGAAGGGTGGTGTGTGAAGTCATGGAATGGAGTTGTGTGAAGTCAAAGAATGGAGATGTGTGAAGTCAAACAATAGAGGCGTGTGAAGTCACAGAATGGAGTTGTGTGAAGTCACAGAATGGAATTGTGTGAAGTCAAAACTGAGGTGTGTGAAGTCACAGAATGGAGGTGTGTGAAGTCACAGAATGGAGGTGTGTGAAGTCAAAAATGTGGTGTGTGAAGTCACAGAATGGAGGTGTGTGAAGTCATAGAATGGAGCTGTGTAAAGTCAGAATGGAGGTGTGTAAAGTCAGAATGCAGGTGTGTGACATCAGAATGGAGGTGTGTGAAGTCACAGAATGGAGGTGTGTGAAGTCACAGAATGGAGGTGTGTGAAGTCATAGAATGGAGGTGTGTGAAGTCATAGAATGGAGGTGTGTGAAGTTACAGAATGGAGGTGTGTGAACTCAAATTGGAGGTGTGTGAAGTCACAGAATGGAGGTTTGTGAAGTCATACAATGGGGGTGTGTGAGGTCATAGAATGGATATTTCTAAAGTAACAATGAAGGTGTGTGAAGTCATAGAATGGAGGTGTGTTAATTCAAAATGGAGGTGTGTGAACTCATAGAATAGAGGTGTGTGAAGTCACAGAATGGAGGTGTGGAAGTCATGGAATGGAGGTGTGTGAAGTACAAGAATGGAGGTGTGTGAAGAAAAACAATGGAAGTGTGTGAAATCAAAGAATGGTGGTGTGTGAATTCACAGAATTGACGTGTGTGAAGTCAAAATGGAGGTGTGTGAAGTCACAGAATGGAGGTCTGTGAAGTCATAGAATGGAGGTGTGTGAAGTCAAAATTGTGGTGTGTGAAGTCACAAATGGTGGTGTGTGAAGTCAGCATTGCGCTGTGTGAAGTCATAGAATTGAGGTGTGTGAACTCATAGAATAGAGGTGTGTGAAGTCACAATGCAGGTGTGTGAAGTCATAGAATGGTGGTTTTTGATGTCAAAGAATGGAGGTGTGTGAAGTCATAGAATGGAGGTGTGTGAAGTCAGAATCGAGATGTGTTAAATCACAGAATGGAGGTGTGTTAACTCAGAAATAAGGTGTGTGAAGTCATAGAATGGAGGTGGGTGAAGGCATAGAATGGAGGTGTGTGAAGGCATAGAATGGAAGTGTGTGAAATCATAGAATGGAGGTGTGTGAAGTCATAAAATTGAGGTGTGTGAAGTCAGAATGGAGGTGTGTGAAGTCATAGAATGGAGGTGTGTGAAGTCACAATGCAGGTGTGTGAACTCAGAATGGAGGTGTGTGAAGTCACAGAATGGAGGTTTGTGAAGTCATAGAATGGAGGTGTGTGAAGTCATAGAATGGATGTTTCTGAAGTAAGAATTAAGATGTGTGAAATCATGGAATGGAGGTGTGTGAAGTCACAGAATGGAGGTGTGTGAAGTCACAGAATGGAGATGTGTGAAGTCACAGAATGGAGGTGTGTGATGTCATAGAATGGAGGTGTGTGAAGTCATAGACTGGAGGTGTGTGAAGTCATAGAATGGAGGTCTGTGAACTCAGAATGGAGGTTTGTGAAGTCATAGAAGGGAGGTGTGTGAAGTCACAGAATGGAGGTGTGTGAAGTCATAAAATGGAGGTGTGTGAAGCCATAGAAATAGGTGTGTGAACTCATAGAATGGAGGTGTGTGAAGTCACAATGGAGGTGTTTGAAGTCATAGAATGGTGGTTTTTGATGTCAACGAATGGAGGTGTGTGAATTCATAGAATGGAGGTGTGTGAAGTCAGATTGGAGGTGTGTGAAATCACAGAATGGAGGTGTGTCAACTCACAAATGAGGTGTGTGAAGTCATAGAATGGAGGTGTGTGAAGTCATAGAATGGAAGTGTGTGAAATCATAGAACGGACGTGTGTGAAGTCAGAGGAAATGAGGTGTGTGAAGTTAGAATGGAGGTGTGTGAAGTCATAGAATGGAGGTGTGTGAAGTCATAGAATGGAGGTCTGTGAACTCAGAATGGAGGTTGTGAAGTCATAGAATGGAGGTGTGTGAACTCAAAATGGAGGTGTGTGAAGTTACAGAATGGTGGTGTGTGAAGTCCTAGAATGGAGGTATGTGAAATCACAGAATGGAGGTGTGTGAATTCATAGAATGGAGGTGTGTGAAGTCATAGGATGGAGGTCTGTGAAGTCATAGAATTGAGGTGTGTGAAGTCATAGAATGCAGGTGTGTGAAGTCACAGAATAGAGGTGTGTGAAGTCAGAATGGAGGTGTGTCAAGTCATAGAATGGAGGTGGGTGAAGTTATAGAAAGGAGGTGTGGGAAGTCACAGAATGGAGGTGTGTGAAGTCATAGAATGGAGGTGTGTGAAATCACAGAATGGAGGTGTGTGAATTCATAGAATGGAGGTGTGTGAAGTCAAAGAATGGAGGTGTGTGAAGTCAAACAATAGAGGCGTGTGAAGTCACAGAATGGAGTTGTGTGAAGTCACAGAATGGCATTGTGTGAAGTCAAAACTGAGGTGTGTGAAGTCACAGAATGGAGGTGTGTGAAGTCACAGAATGGAGGTGTGTGAAGTCAAAAATGTGGTGTGTGAAGTCACAGAATGGAGGTGTGTGAAGTCATAGAATGGAGCTGTGTAAAGTCAGAATGGAGGTGTGTAAAGTCAGAATGCAGGTGTGTGACATCAGAATGGAGGTGTGTGAAGTCACAGAATGGAGGAGTGTGAAGTCATATAATGGAGGTGTGTGAAGTCATAGAATGGAGGTGTGTGAAGTCATAGAATGGAGGTGTGTGAAGTTACAGAATGGAGGTGTGTGAACTCAAATTGGAGGTGTGTGAAGTCACAGAATGGAGGTTTGTGAAGTCATACAATGGGGGTGTGTGAAGTCATAGAATGGATATTTCTAAAGTAACAATGAACGTGTGTGAAGTCATAGAATGGAGGTGTGTTAAGTCAAAATGGAGGTGTGTGAACTCATAGAATAGAGGTGTGTGAAGTCACAGAATGGAGGTGTGGAAGTCATGGAATGGAGGTGTGTGAAGTACAAGAATGGAGGTGTGTGAAGAAAAACAATGGAAGTGTGTGAAATCACAGAATGGTGGTGTGTGAAGTCACAGAATTGACGTGTGTGAAGTCAAAATGGAGGTGTGTGAAG